>NC_134464.1:101452970-101784470 GCF_047948215.1 Lycorma delicatula | reverse complement strand
CCTTTGCAGTTCATAATAAACTAAAATATATATATAATTAAAACTCAACCGCCAAAAAGTACGGAAAACCTAAAAAAAATCTAATACCAATAGTCGACTTTCGCAGGATCTCGCATTATAAGTTGGTACATAGTTCTATAATTACATCAAACAAAAAATTAAAAATTTAGAAAACAATACTATTCTACTGCCAAATTCTACTCCACTGTGTTGTTATTACAAATTTTGTGGTTATTAACGTGTTTTCTGAATTTTTAAGTTTTTTTATTTGTTAGATGTATTATAGAACTGCGTACAAACTGAAGATGCAGGATCTTGCAAAAGTCGACTTTTGTTGGTATTAATTTTGTTTGGGTTTTTCTTTTACTGTGTTTTGAAGGTTTAGTTGTTATTGAATTTAACTAGCACAGTGGTCACATAAAAGACTGAAAACTAGGTACTACTGAGGAAATCCTACATGAGAGTTACAATCTTTATAACTAACAAATGAGAAAACTGGAATTGTTATATATATAAAATTCAATTCTTTACACTGGGTGCTATTATATTAATATGCAACTTTCAAAAAAGAAAAAAATTGAAATAATAGTGTTCCAAAATGATTCATGATATATATATATCAATCAATCAATCACACACACACACACACACACACACACACACACACACACACACACACACACACACACACACACACACACACACACACACACACACACACACACACACACACACACACACACACACACACACACACACACACAAACAAACAAACAAACAAACAAACAAACAAACAAACAAACAAACAAACAAACAAACAAACAAACAAACAAACAAACAAACAAACAAACAAACAAACAAACAAACAAACAAACAAACAAACAAACAAACAAACAAACAAACAAACAAACAAACAAACAAACAAACAAACAAACAAACAAACAAACAAACAAACAAACAAACAAACAAACAAACAAACAAACAAACAAACAAACAAACAAACAAACAAACAAACAAACAAACAAACAAACAAACAAACAAACAAACAAACAAACAAACAAACAAACAAACAAACAAACAAACAAACAAACAAACAAACAAACAAACAAACAAACAAACAAACAAACAAACACATATTATAATAGTAATAATTTTTATATTACAAAAGGATACACATGTATATAATTGTTGCTGAAGGATGCAACACATTTAGGAATAATTTAGAATTATTAAAAATTACTATCAACTTTCAAATTAATGGCTACATTCTTTTAAAACCTTTTTTGAGCTAAATATTCGTCCCATCTTTGCTGGAGTTCCTGATCGCTATGCTATTAGTGATACCTGCCTTACAAAAAACTTTCTTTTAAATTACTAAAAAGAACTCCACAGAAGATGGTGCTGATAATTAATTCCAGAAGAGCTTTGGAAACCCACTGAGTTGGTCTAATTGTTAAACTCACTATCGCAACTCAGCTGATTTCAAAGTCGAGAGTTCTAAGGTTCAAATCCCAGTAAAAGCAGTTACTTTTATACGGATTTGAATACTAGGTTGTGGATACTGGTGTTCTTTGATGGTTGGATAACAATTAATCACACATCTCGACAACAGTCGACCTGAGACTGTACAAGACTACACTTCATTTACATTTATACATATCCTCACTCATCGTCTAATGTAATACCTTACAGTAGTTCCATAGGGAAACAGAAAAAAGAGAAGGGCTTAGGAAGTGTTGTCATTAATTTGAAAGTGACTCATTTATAATATATTTAAAATATTTTAAACAATAAAACGTGTTTCATCATGTTTTTTTCAGTAAAGTATGTGCCTCTTTTTTTATTTCTGAGTATAAATTAATAATGAGGAAAATGGGTTCTTTTTCTATCCTGTGTTTTTAACTTCAGTCAGTTACCAAAAAGTGTCAAAAAAAGAAGGTTATTTTTTAATTTTATTAGTGTTTATGGTAATAAAAATAAAAATTTAACTTTTATTTTTAAGAGATCAAGCACAATGTTTCCCTATTTGTAAAAGTAAATAAAAAAGTTTTATTTTTTTAAGGTTTAGTTAAAAAAGAGTATGCAATGGCAGAAAGGAAATACTACGATGTTGTAAAGCAACCTCCAAAACAGAAAAAACAAATTAAGTGGAATGAGAAAACTACCACGTAAAATTAAAAAAAATACAACCAAATATAAATAAGATTGACATTCTAGAACATCCATTATTACCTGTAATAAATCTGTTTGTAATTAACACAAAGATTATTTATAGCAAAGACTATATTTGTTATATCTTAGCAAAAGTAATTAATAATGATCAACTACTATAATACCTGATAATTTATTCTTATTTCTTTTTTTTTTCAGTTATTTGGGCTATCATGTGGCAGATTGTCTATAGTCACTACAGTGTAGTTAAACTTGATGGACAAAGTTAATCTTACATCATCTATCAAAGAATGAAAAAAAAAATTCTTATTTAATAGTATATATTTTAAATGGTTGTCATATTTTATATATTCTAATTAAAATTATTGTTTTTATTTTTTTTTAACCTGACATTTTTTGAATAGAAACTGTTTAATTACTGAACATATTTTAAAATGTATTTTTTTGTTAAGGTACTGTTCAGTAACAGAACAGATATACGAAAAATATCAAATTTGGCCTTTAAATATGGTATCATACAAATAACATCCATTTTGCACCAGGCAAAAAACACGATGTAATGATTACTTGCATTATGGCAGCAATTTCCTATGGCTTCCAGTTAATCCAAATTATAGGATTTATTTACATACTCTCCTGATTTAAGAAAAAATCAGGAGTTACGGGAAAAAACACATGAAAAAATGGCATGAGTTACGGTCCAGAGAATGAGGAGATCAAATAATATCAACATGGAAAGAGATTAGGCGCCCAGAAATTTATTTTTTAATTAATCTATTGCAATGAGAGCTCTGTGGGTAGTTGCCCATATTGCTAATACCAAACTCAATTGCAAGTTCCATCAAAATTAGGCTATCAGGATATTTTTAACCATGGAAAAATAGGGGTTTCCACTGCTCGCCTACATGCTTGATGTTTTCTGGTGCCTTGGCTGACCTTGTTCTTTGTGTTGGTTAAGATTTTAAAACTGACCCTGTAACTCTGAAGTTCTGTACCCAAAACAAAATAGTGTAACACAATGAAACATGACCTTTTCAACCCACTTGTAGTGTTGACAGAACCGATAATAATGACTGATAATTCACGATTCTCACCCAACCACTTCTCCATCGCTATTAAAATATTGCCTTCTGGGCAGATAGCCCCAATCCTTTACCTCTCCTCTCACCTATGTGCTATAGGTGGTAGCACACTAATGAAAACCATCAAGTTTCTGTGCCGCACCCTGTGTGTCCCAGTTTATGATTTAACTAATTTGGGTTGCTTTAACATATTTTAAAATAAAAATCTAAATATTCAAGTATATGTTCATTTAAAACATAAAAACTTTAGGGCTGCAATTGATTCTTTTAAATTTGTACTTATTGAATGTTGATGTTTTTAGCCATTAACAATTTCGATGTACCATCGAACATTGATCTGTAATGTTTAAACTAAGTAGTATTTTATCAAATAATTTTAATGCAGTAATAATCTGAGTTATGACTAAATCATGTTCTGCAACAAATGACTTAATGGTTCCCATGTATGATATTTAAAAATTGGAATAAATGTTATTTTGGTAATTCAGTTATCAAATATTTAAAAATTTAAGTTAACTTTTCTCAACATGGCATTATTGGTATATTATATATAATATATATATAATAATAGTAATAATAAATATATAATATCCATATATTAAACATTTAAGAAGTTTAAATATTTAATCACCAAACCCCCTTTTAAAATGGATTTCATTTTTTAACTGTACTCAAAGTTTTTTTACAAAAGTTGTTTTTGTCTATAAGTAATAATGCTAATGAACTAGTTTTTCAAATTCAATTTTAAAACTGCATGATGTGGGAGTTTAATGAAGTCTGCATGAAGTTTAAAATTTAACTTTTGTTGGAGCTATTTTAAATATGTGCTGTAAAAAATGTAGGATGCATGCTTCCTAACAAACCATTCATTCGAATCAATGGAATACACCAAAATTCTGGTGTTACGTTACACCCTCTTCACATGAAAAAATTAAGCCGTAATGCTCTGTTGGGTATGATGATTATTATTAAATCCAAAAACAACTTTATTGATTTTAAAAATATAAAAACACTTAATGAATTTCAAAATTAACAGAGGCTAAAACTAGATAATAAGTTATCTGACAGGCGTGTATTTTATAGAATACATAAAATATCTTTAAATAATTTTAAAATGAAAAGTAGCTGTATAGACATTAAATCCTTTGTTATTTAAATAATAATCTACAAAAGCTAATGCATTTTAATTTTTTAATTTATTTTAGTATTATGATTTAAGACAAGCAATGCATGCATTTTAAAAACTACAATAAGGTATATGAAATGATAGGTGAAAAAATATTAGACACTTGCCAGGAATTAAACCTAAGACTGGCTGATTTAAAAGCTTTATTTGATATCTATGCTGACTTTAAATTTAAAGCAGGATTTATTGTAGTCTTATAGCATAGCCACACACGCTCCAATTGTTTCGTGAAATTTATAAAAATTTCTTGAAAGGAGAATTGTATTTGTAGGGATGGGCCACCAAATTGGAAAATATTAACCACACTTCTATGTCAATTTAAGTTTTCCTTACTTTTTGTTTATGCATATCAAAACAACAATCAAAGTCTGTTTTTTCACACTTTTGTGAAGCTGTTTCTTTGTATCAACATACATTATCGTTAAATAACTGTGCTTTTCAATAGATATAGATCACATCATTACTGATAAAGCTGCCACATTTAATATAAATATATGTGATGCGATCTGTGAAACCATGCTCTGTAAGTAGGAAAAAACATTTTCTGGTTTTCACCGTTTCTAATAGAACATAAAATTCTGAAAATTTTGACACTAAAATTAACCTTCTATCATAAACATGTTATTTTTAATTGATTTTTCAAATCCGTTTTTGTGAAATGTTGATTTTTGGAAAAATGCATTCAAAATTTTTGAGAAGTAAAATTCAATAGCCAAGGAAGGAAAAAATGTTTCCATGAGAATATTATATTAAAATTTTCAGAATTTTTGTAGAATTATGTTATATATTCTAAAATAAAAATAAATAGAATCATTTTAACATTTTTTAATAAAGAAAAATCATGAATCATAGGAAGTACTGAACAAATTACATTATTTTCGCATCAAGATTCCAGAATTTTCTAAAAATTCCAATTTTATTAGTTCACTTACTGAACCCAGAGAAAGAAATAAAAAATTAAAAATACAAAGTGAAAGAACCGTTATGAATAAAGTGAAACAAAATGAATAACCAAACCACAAAACTTATAAAAAATTAAATCTGCAAATTATTAGACATCTGCAATTTATCCATTAATCCTAATATACAGGCATAAATATTCAAATACTATTCAGTTAAAAGTACTAAATCATAATACTTAGTGAAGTGAATAAAAACCAGTATTTACTTTTACTTGCAATTATACAAGTGTTTACTTGCAGTTCTGTGAATAAACAACGGTAAACCAAATACTTGACAAGTATTCTCTTTACTTGTAAAATAGGGAAGTGAATAACCTTTACTTATCAAGCGTTTACTTGCAACTACACGCAATTACACTACACTGACTAGTAAGAGATTTAATAACACTATTAGGACCTCAACAAAAACATTTTAAATAAAATTTAAATTTTAATAATTCAAATAATTCATTAAAATGTTATTTTTATTTTGGACCATACAGTTGTCTGCATGCAGAAGCATGTCTGTTTTACCATAATCATCATTTTCACTTTTTATGGCAAAAGGAAATAAATAGGCCCTGCTTGCAAGAGGTTTTGAAGGTATAAACAACTGCTGAGTCATATCAAAAGAATGACAGTATTCCTGATGTGATGCAGCTGTGAGAGGGCCTGGAGGAAACTTTACATTGGTCATTGCTTGTTTTGACAACTCTATACTATCTCTATAAAATTTTCATTCCTCCATCACTTTTTTCAAATGCAAGGACATTTGCTGTACTACTGCCATTTTTTCAGCTTCTGAAGAAATCCTACTTTTATTTAGAGTAGTGTAATGTGATTGACAGATCTTGCACAAGTCAGTTTTGGGTTTTTGTACAACAAAATTGGGACAAAATTGTTGCCACAACCTTTTGAAAGAACGATCAGATAGCAAACTAATGTTCTTAGTTAAGCAACACTTTTTACAATCATTAGATTTCAGTCTTTGCATCACTGGTAAGCAGGAGTTTAACTAATGGGTTGAACTGGGTTGCCTGCGGCCCAGGAAGAAAAAGAGCATTTTGTTCAGCATAATTATGAATAAAATTGACATCATTTACTGCATCAAAGGATGCAATGTGTTTTGGGCTGCGTCCAGTGTTACCATGGAGTTTAACTACAATGCCTTCAGAAAAAAAAATTTTTAAACCTTTTAAAAGACCCTTAAGTCTTTTAAACCTTTCCCATGAAAATCCATACAACAAGAAAGTTTTTCAGAGATATCGTGGTCATTCATCATAAATCTTGTTTGTTATTGTTGGAGTACTACCCGTTTTCTTTTTTGCCCAACAGTTTTTTCTCCAGTGCTGCACAGAGCACATAATTGGCCAAGAACTAAAAAAAAATCTAACTTATTTACATGGCCCTCATAAACATTGAAGCCCAAACTCACAGTTCTCATTTCCATGTACTAAATTTCTGAAAATAACCCACTACACTGAGTCTTGAGCTTGCTTACAGCCACATCCTGAAACAATAAAGTTTCTAACGAGCTGGTGTTCCATTTCTAACATCTCATCTGGGTCGGCCGGAACAACAGGCGTGTTCTCCGCATTAACATCATGTAAATTACAATCGCATCAGCTTCAGCAACATCAGTATTTAGGCCTGCTTCAATATCTGTGGCAATATGTTGAACCTCAGCAGTATGCGTACCCTGATAAATAAAAAATCAGAAAAAATAACTCCAAATGACTGGCCAAATCTTGTACTCTGTGCTGACTATATGTTTCTTACCCATAATATTAATGAATCATGGTAATTCAATGACTCAAATCTAATTTTGATTTTTTTTGTAGGAACTTATATTAGTTTGACAGAACAGTGCAAAACATTCAGGCATAAAACAATATTTTTAACCTACAACAAAATAATCTAAAAAATGTATTTGATAAGTATTAAAAATTTACTTACTACTGTTCCTTCATAAGTTGGAATTCCAGGTAATATTTCAACCTCAAGTCCAGCTTAGTCATCACTTTCACTCGAATCTTCCTAGTCGGAAAGTGAAAAAACGATTAAAATAGTCATTGCATACTTCTTGCAGTTGAACATTTAAATTAGCACCTAATGCGCATGAATTTAAGATATTTACACTCACCTTTTCAACAGACGCCTATGATAACGAAATACGAGTAAATCAATAAGTAAAATTATTTTTCTTAACAAATAATAGACGGACTTAGAAAATCACAAACACCGGTATACACAACACAAACAAGTAATGAAGTCGTCTGACTGTCATTACCAACTTTACGAAAATACTAGTAAAATTTGTGCAAAATAATTGACTGAAACTTGTAATTAATATTTTTTTATTAAAAAAATAATCTCCTAAATCTTGTCAAAATAAATAATATAATAAATATTACAGTATTCTCATTGTAACAAGCTCTGAAGATACCATGTCGTAAGTCGCATATGCGACTTATGACACGGTTTCTAAAATGCGCAGTGTGTATTTCAAGATCCGTTTTCGGTATTTTTTTTTACCTCCGGGTGCGCACTCAAGCAATTTTTTCCGCATTGACCCGGATTCGAACCCAGGACCTCCGTGTGAAAGGCCGAGACGCTACCACTTGCGCCACAAGTTATTGAATTCATTCAACAGCTGCTGCTAAAACCTAAAAATCTATTTTTTTGACATTACTTGTTAATTTTTGCTTTACTGGAAAATAACGCGTACCAACTTATGGTATGCTCATACACCGCATTATATTTAAATTTGTTCTTAGAAATTGAAATAAATTAAATGAAAACAAATTATTACTTTAAATTCAGGAATAAGCTGAAGTAAATTGACAAAAAAAGAAGGGTACTTTAATATAACAGGTAAGTATAAGATTAGTTCAAAAATAAGTATTTGAGAAGTAATAAAATGTTTGAGGGATTTCAAAAGAGTGTTTACAATTTTTTTTTCATGTTGTTCCTAAAAAAACTTAAATTTTTGATAAAATTTAGAATGTATTCGATTGGATTATTAACTAAAATTGAAAAAAGTATACTAAATTTAATTCTTAAGATATTAATGGATGGCAAAATATTATCAATTATAATTTTCAAAAAGTAACAATATTCTCATTGTTCTACATTTCAATAATTTTTAAGAAATTTGTCTAATTCGTCAATTGAAAATCATTTTTAATTCTCAGTACTACCTTGTTTTATTAAGTTGTTAGATGCAGTTCTTTAAACTGCTAATATATAAATCAAATATGTTCATTATGACCAACACAAATATTCTTGACTGAGTGTAGAAATCTTAAGTAACAACATTACCCTTGTCAGAGTAAATATTTAGTTGACTTAAATAGGTGAAATCTGACAATATTTAAATATTAGGTACACCCAACCCAGCTCAAAGTGTTACATGGTCGGCGATGAGCTCTTACAAATATGTTTTCTGTGTTGCTGAAAGGTCCATAAAATGTAATTAAATAATTAATCAATTGAAACTGGATTTGAATTTTTTTTAGTTAAGATACTACCAATGTAGTTTCACCCTACATTTTTGTTAATTGCAATAGGTCCTATGTGACAGTTAAGATTCGAATAAGCCAATTACTAAAAAATGATTTAATTAAAAATCTCCTATGAATCACTAGTATAAAACTCATTTACTTATAATAAAAAAACCTTTAATAATATTTAAATTAAAGATTTTATATATTTTGGTCCAATTTTGCTGTCAAAATTATCAGCATAAATGTAAAACCATGCTGAATTCATTAAAAATAAAATAACCTGAAAAATTATTTATATCTATCAAAAGTGGCTAAGAAACAAAACAAGAAAACAATTTTTTTTCTTTTAAAATAATAATTTTCTAACTATGTAATAATATCTACTGCTCAGGGATCTATTAAAACTTTTGGTACTATAAAATTTATCATTGGGTAACTACAAAAATGAATACGAAACTATAACACTGAAAAATCAATTCAATTTTCAAGTTTCTCATAAAGTGATAGATTGCATCAAATTCTGCAGACAAATGTGTCAATATGTATTAATTATAAAAGGTTTTGAAGTAAAACAACACTGAAATATTCACCACAGGATTTAAAACAATCTACCTAAGAATAATTATTTTTAAATAAAATTGAATTGGTTTTGGTAAATGGGCATTATTTCTGGAACGGTTGACTTGAAACTAGAAATGAATAACTGTCTGATTAATATGGGGCAAAGTAAAAAAAAAAGCGAGGATCTTAACAAAAGAAAATGTATAATTTATCCAAAAATTAAAAAAAAAAATGAATTAGCTGAATAAATTGTTTCAAATATTTTTAAATTTTAAGTTTTAGAGAATTTTTTTGAAAACAAAACACTTCTACTGGTAAAAATAATGAAAAAAGTTCATATAGGTCAATTAATGCTTTGTTTTCTGGCTAACGAAAGATTTCGCCCAGATTTCAGCTCTTCTAATAAAAATAAACTCTACTGTAATTTTTAGGACCAAAATTAAGGTTGATGGTTTCTTATGTAATTTGAGTTGCCAAAAACAGATCCCAGAACTGTAATTCCAGTAGTTTTTAAGATATCCGACGTAAAACAAAATTTGGTGTCGAAAAACAATTTTTTTTTTGTTTTTTTGTACAATAGTCTTGTTAAATGACTAATAGATGCAGAAGATTTAGTAACAAAACCTGTAGATAATTTAATTGTAAGAAAATTATTGTAAATACAGGCAATAAAAAGTATATAAAAACTTTTAAATTATGTAGTAAAACAGACAAAAAAAATAGATACAAAATCGTATTATTCTTTCTATACCTAATAAACATCGTTATCTGGTGCCATAACTATGAATCCTGTAGACCAGTGATTTTCAACCTGTGGGGCACACCACCCCCAGTGGGGCATTATAACACTAAATGGGGGGCGCGAGCATATAGAAAAGAAAATATTTAAAAAAAATGTATTAATTTACTAAAGGAAAACAAAACAAAATACATTCTGACATAATAAATAATAAAGTTCACATTTACCCTGATATAATACACTTAAAAACAGTTTTGTATCAGTACTGCACAATGTACGAGTATTTAATAATTAACTTATCACTACTAAATTAAAAAACAAGTTTAATAATAATTAATTACTCTCTTGGGCCTGTCTTGCAGAGCAAAGTTTTTCGAAGGAAGGTTTAATATTAGAAATAGACACTCTGAGTTCTTTTTCTATATTTAGCTGTGATCAGTATTTTGTCTTCAAAGCAGCCACTGCAGAAAATCCGGTTTTGCAATGCTAGAATGTTGAAAATGGTTGTCGAAATGCTCTTGTTTTCAGCACAGAAAACACATCATCCACCCCTGCCAAAAATTCAAAGAGTGATTTATTACTAAATTGTCTTTTGATTTTGCCACTTCCCGTGAAGATTTTCTACGAAGATTTCTTCTTCGGCAGTTGCAAGTCCTCCAGGAGTATTCTGAAATGGATCCCTAACCCGCTCGTAAATTGCTACCAAGTTGTCATCAGCAAGAAAATACTTTTTAAAATTTATTATTAAACAAGTGCTTTGTGATTGTGTGGGGTGTAGTTTATAAGGATAGCAAGATCATTTATTTTCTGTAATTTGAATCCAGCCAGATGTTTTGTATATTGCGTATTGTATCGATACAATTGATCCAATATTACAAATTTTAATAAGTATTGAATATTTTATAGAATGCTAGACGGATTGAATTGCAAGTGTGATGGTTTTTATATATTATTTTGATCATTTTAAATAATAAATTTTAAGTATTAGATAAAAAAATCTGAACAACATTTAATTTTTAATAACGTTTTATTATTTTATTTTGAAATTAAAAATATTTAAATACAATTTAATTTACTCAAAAGAACATGTTTCTGTTCTATTAACAAATTTTTTTCTGTGCATTTATTACATCCTAAACTATCTGTTTTATATATTCCTCTCTTTGCTTTCCTTAATAGGTTTTTCCTTTTATAACTAATATAAAAGCTAAACCTGGTTGTATTATAATGCAGCCAGCCAACTTAGTTCACTTTTACAAGATTCTGTCACAAAATACTCTTTTCTTATATTCATATTAAGAAGTTGCTTCAAATTTTATCAGTCCAAATTATTTTCCTTTTCTGAAAAAAAAAAACTGATTCAAAAATTGATTTGATTTTAATTTTTAAATATCTCAAATTCCAGAAGTAAATGCACACCAGTCACAAAATTTACACATGGCTTTTTTTTTACATAATAACATTTTTAAACATTCATAAATGTATCACATGCAGGAAAGAAATAGATAATCTTTGTAAATCTTTATCTATGAAGTCCAAGAGGAGGTAAAGAAACTGTTCACTGAGAAACACTTGTCTTTTGTCTTCTTTGACGCCAGTGGTGTCCTCCACCAGAACTGAGGATTGAAAAACATTCTCAGGCCAGTCCCGAAGGACCACCCTTTGAAGGTCTCCATCAACGACACTGTCATCAATTATATGACAAAGCTCCACACCAGACCAGGATACAGACTCGTCCATTTTCACATCTGGGGTCTGCAAAGCTACATCCGTAAAGATAAAGTACGTTTGGATACTCTCGTCCACTATTTCCGGCTGCATTTAGTGCTTCTCCTGGGACTCCACATCACTGTCATCAAGAACATCCCGGAACATATCTACCATTAGCCATCCATGTTACGAGAACACGCTTTAATTTCCAAATTTGTGGTCATGTTATATTCAACAAGAGAATTCAACTCTTAAACGTAATGTAAAAGAATTGCCGTACTATTTGCCAGACATTTCACCCACCTCTTAAGATCCTTACTATTACCGACTCTCTGCTCCCCCTCCACCATTCAAGAAACCATTGGGGGATAAGGAACGCAGACTACTACCTTTGGAGTCTTCTTCTCTGCAGCCTATTGGTGGAGGGGGGGGGGGGGGTGTAACCTCTGTTTCCTAGATGTCTTGGGGAGTCCCTGCCCCACCTCCATGTCATCATCAGCTATTTTATTTAGTCAAGTAAAGATCTACTTAAACCTGTATCCTCACAGTGACACTTCTCACAGTAACTAATAATTTAGCGAACTATTCTTACACATCAGTATATCTGCAGTGAAGTACTCATATTAAACCAGATTGTGATGACCATCAGGGCATTCATAAATTTTCCAATAACAGAACGTTTGATTTTGTATTATAGCAGACCACAAGAATATGTTCCACAACCACAGGCAGCTTGTTGCTACATGAGAATGTTAAGAAAATGCACATTCATTTTGATTTTTACTTTGATGAGAAGCAAAACGTATCTTTTTCGTAGTAAATGTTTAATTTTTTTTTTGTGAATTAAATTTCTAGCGACTTATTTTGTCCCTGTTTACCTATGAATATCCAGAACCAAGATCCATTTTCTTGCGCTCTGATTTTTGTAATTTAGGTTATATTTTTTATCTGCTTTAAGTGAAAACAAAATTTTTATGTAAAAAGACAGTTTTTTATTTCTCAGCGAGATAAAGAAGTGAAAAAGCAGTACCAGAACTGCGTTCCAGTGTATATATTCCAGTGAATATTATACTGTCTGTATCAACATTTAGACAATGACAAGTGCACATTTAATTACACTTGTGCCACGTCAAAAGAGTTGTTAAAATATAGGGTGATTCAAAAAGGATTCACAACTTTAAAAGCATGTAAAAGTTTATTGAGATAACTTACAGATTCGGCTGAAGTCTCATTTCATAGAAATACACATCAAGTTTGTCACCCAACATTCACTTTGATTTGATATGGCTTACATTTGTAATGCAATATATATCCCACCTAAAGTCGATTTCATTCCAGGCTATGGCCTGGAAGTCGGGCGTTACCTCTGCAACTGTGGCTTTAATTCGAAGGCTTAGCTCAACAAGGTTAGTAGGCAAAGGTGGTACACATCTTTAATGAAACCCCTCAAGAAAAAAATTGGGGTAAACAATTGTTTTTGAGGGATACTTTCACACTAAGTGTTTGTATTATTCACTACTTTTTCTATATCATTGTGTTTTTGTTGATATTCAAGCAATTTGTTTTTTGGGCTTCTTTTCAACTTTCAACTAATTTTTTTTTTCTTTTGGGGGGGTGATAATAAGAAGATTCCCTTACACTTTTACACTGAAAATTTTTTTTGGTGAAAAAACAAATGCTTTTTTTGAAAAAATGGTTTTTAGTGAATAAGAATCTCACCCAAAAGAACAAAATTTAATCACAAACTTAGGTAAATAAAGGTAAGGTAAACTGTAATATTTAGTGGTATCACAATATGGCTAATTGCTGAAATGCCTGCTACATAAAGTCAAAAATTCAGAAATACAGCTACAACAGAAATACATAAAAATAATGGAGGATAAAGTATGATGAAGAAGAACTTTAATGTCAACGAGTAGAAGACATAAATCAATTACACATTAAGTAAAAGAATATAATCAAAGATAATTAGAAAGAAGAAACCTTCCTACCTAATTGATATGACAGAGGGTTTTGAGGGAGGAAAAAAGCTGACAACAAATTTGTAATACTTTCCTGGTATTGATAGTCAAATATTATGGTTATTAAATCCAAAAACGGCATTATTGATTTTAAATATATAGAAACGCTTAATGAATTTCTAAAAAAAAAACAAAGGCTAAGACTAGCTAATAAGTTATCTGACAAGCATATATTTTATACAAAGCACATTAACATTTTTGAAAAATTTTAAAAGGAAAAGTATCTACGTAGACATTAACATCTTTGGCTATTTAAGTAATAATCCTCAAAGGTTATTTATTGCGCTTTAATTTTTTAATTTTTTTTTTTATATTATGGCTTATGACAAGCAATGCATATATTATAAGAAGAAAAATATGGTATTTGTAATGACAGGTGAAAAAATATCAGACCCTAGCCAGGAACTAAACCTAAGACTGGTCGATTTAAAAGCCAGCATGCTAACCACTACACCGATCATTCAACAAATTTTGTAAATTTTTATGAACTCACATTCTCCTTATAAGGGTAGGGATTTTAAAATGAGTTAATCACTTTTCTAGTGCTTCATTTATTTTTTCTCTACTTTTGGGAAAATAAATCCAATTAACTATGCATCACATTAAATATAGTTCAAAAAATTAAATACTTAATTTTAACATTTTTTAGTAAAAATTAATATAGCAGAGTTTAATGTTCTTTAGCCAAAAAAAAGCTAATAGTATATTCATTAATTGTATAATCAATATATACAAGTGAATTTGTTTAAAATAGGTATCATTATGAAAAAAGCTAATAGTATATTCATTAATTATATAATCAATATATACAAGTGAATTTGTTTAAAATAGCTATCATTATGGATAGATTTAAAAAAGATCTTTTGGTATCAAAGGTAAGAGATAATCGCTTACAGTCATCTACTCTTCTGTAATGATAGATTAATTTGATATTTCCTATGATTTACTTTATCTGGAAAAATGTATTCAAATCAATGTTTAAAATTTTTTTATATAAAAAATAACTATTTTTAAATGTTTATTTATAAACTTCTTTGGGTACTGATCTAGTTAAAAGTTTTCAATATTTGGTTAAAGGGCATCATTAGCAATTATAAAAAGCAAGTAATTAAAGAAGTATACAGAGTTAAAAATTAAAGTAATAATAAAACTATTTATAATAATTTCTGTTTCATAGCAACCATTACAAAACTATGATTTAAAAATAAACATTCATATTCATTATACAATTTTGTAAGTAGAAGACATGAGGACATAATTTGGAGAAATATTGAAAATAAACACAATGAGTTAACAGTGGATAGAGATATATAATTATTTTATATTTTTCAACATTTTATCTTTTGAATACCGGATTTAAAATAAGGTAAATTTGAAAGTCTTTATAAATTTACAAAAAAATTCTATCTTTGACATGATTGTCTTTATATTTTTATTTAAATTTGTTAAATATAATATATATATATATATTCAAATTTCCTTAATTTTAGTTTATAAATTTTTCTTTAGATATTTTAAGTTTTTTCACATAATATTTTCATGTTAAATAGACTTTTTTTTTAATACATTTATTTATAGTCACATCAATAATCACTAGTCATTAGCAACTTGATCAGTGTAACTGTTCAACCTCAGACAGACCATTCCTGAGGTGTGTGGTTAATTGAAACCCTACAACCAAAGAAACACTGGTATCTGGTGTTAAAATTGAAAATGTTAAATATATATATATATATATATTATTATGAGTACAAGGCTTGAATTAGATATAACCAAGTTCAAGATTTTATTGTAACTAACATTAGATTTTCATTCTAACGAAGTGAGTCCAAGACTAAAGAAAAATGACATAAAATCAAAGGTTTCTTAAAATCAAATGTTGTGGGATTCGGTTAAATCTAAAATTATTTTGGTTTTTGATCGGAGTATGTTTTCTTACAAATTAATTATTATTATTATTGCTATTAGAATTACATTTACTTATTTTAAATTGAAAATCATTTGTTAACATGATTAAAGAATCTTCAAGTGAACTGATATTTTCAATACATATAAGTGAACCTATCGGTTCTGCAAATCTCTTGAAGACTCTTATAGTAACTTTCTATTTTTATTACATTTGCTATTAGAGGTTCGCTTTGAAAATTTAATCATTTTTGGATCTTTTCATAAAAATTAAAAGGTGTTTTATTTGTTTCTTGTAGTCACGTTTACCCAAATAACCATTCAATATCACTTGTCTCTAACATCGGCCCGTTTGTAACTATTACAACTAAGTCTAAAACAGGCGATTTTATTTTGGACAAATTTATTGAAAACAAATGTTCATTCTGAAAATCTTGGTAGCTGTTTACATAAAATCTTGTTACAGATTTGTAACAGGAAAAAAAAATCGATTTAATAAAGTCGGATCACCTTAGAATTCAGGGATCACATGAAAATATTGGCTTTCTCGACACTGTTCTCATCATTTTGTCTGAATAAGATTTCTTTTGCACAAAAATTACACAAATTAAAAGTGATTATTAATAGAATTTAAATTTGATATTATTAATATAAAATTATTTTGTGATCGTGCACTATTTTTTATTACTTTAATTTTTATTGATTCGCACCGATTTAATTTTTTTCTTCACTTTTAGACTAATAAATTTACATTATAAAAAATATAACACACATACAAAAAAACAAAATTATTATGAATAATATACACTTATTCATTACATTCCTTAGAATAATATGCTTTTATTCTCGTTGTATTTGTTGCCTTCACGAACTATGGATAGTGTAAAAATTCTGTCCATTAACTCCTTGACGACGTCCTACCGACTGCGTCAGTTAAGTTATTTCTTAGCGATGAATATTTAAAAAAAAAAACTAATTTTATTACACATATAAAATAATTATTTCACATGCAGATATTCTTTCTATGTTATAATTGGATATACCTTCCAAATACAAGACTCTAATGAACTATGTTAGGTGTACAAGTTAACAGAGTACGTTTTAAACAACTGAATAAAATAATGTACATAACAAAGACTTCAACATAATATTTTTTTAGAATTACTACTAATCCAGAAATATGTACCTGTAATAATGATTTTATTTATTAAATAATTTATTCTAATGTACGTGTGTGTGTGTTTTATGTGCTTAAAAATATACTGTATACATAATTGTATGCTTTGAAATTAATTTGAATATTATTCATAGTTACAAATTGATTACTTAATATTAAACGATAGCGGTTTAGTTGCTTTTCACAAAAATTTGATTACGTTAAATTATTATTGAGAATCAAGTTATGTAGTATTTTTTGTTTGTTGTACTATAAACCGTACCTACATTTCTCCAGTTGAAACTGAATTTAAAAAAGTGAAATTCTGTTTGGAATTCTTTGTTTTGAAGAAATACTGTGTCTCCACTCATGCAGAATACACCGACATGATTTTTGTGTACGGGTTTTGCGATGGAGATACTGCAGCTGTGGTGGAAGAATACTAACGTTTGAATCCTGGACAAGTATTTCCAAACCATAAAGTATTTTTGTAGAATTTTTAATAATCTTCGTGAAAATAACAGTTTCCAGTGCACATGTTTCATCTGAACATCAACTGTTATACGTTGATGGCAAGAGAAAACATTCTTCAGTTGCTAAAACCAGCTAACAGCTTAATCATACTACGAGCACGTGAAGAATTTCTACACGACTCAATGTTGTGTGAAGAACCTTCTGCATCCTTATGTTCAGAAAATTCAACATCTCTTCTTGGTGACCGTACCAGACGACTGCAGTTTTGTCATCGGATTAACAATAATTATGTTAATTCCATTCATTCTGTTTTCGGACGAAGCTACTTTAACTCGTAACGGCATAAACAATAAAGGGATTTTATCATCGTTCTGAAGAAAATCCACATGCTGAAATCGAATTGAATTTCCAGTATCTATTTTCGGTGAACGTTTGGTGTAGCATGATTGACAACCGATTAATAGACCCTTTCATACTAAAACAAGGGGAGAAATTATCCGGAATTTTTCAACAATTACGTATAGCGCTTGAAAATTTCCCATCGGTAAAACGAATTGAAATGTACTATCGACTTCATTGAGCACCAACAAAACATTTCACGAATGAAGTAAGATAATTGTTTGATGGAAAATTTACTGATAAATGGATTGAACGTAGAGAGCTGGTAAATTAGCCACCTAGATCACCGGACCTTACTCCCTTAGATTATTGTTTATGGGGATGGATTAAATCTTAGGTATGCAAGCAAAAAGTAGACACACACAGTGAACTGACCGCTCGCATTCTCAGTGCCGCTGCCCTCATCAAGGCGATTAGGGCAGTGCCTTAATCGCCTTGATAAGGGCAGCAAGGGCACCATCATGCCAGAAGGCATGAGGGCACCAACTAAATTGAGGGCTATCGCCCTCAATTTAGTTGGCGATAGAGAATATAAGGAAACGCGTTGAAAAGTTCATCGATGTCAGTGATGAAATGTTTGAACATTTATTGTTAATTAATACAGTATAAACCACAATGTGTATTTTTTAAAAGAACAGTAGATTAAAAAGTATTTAAATTTTTCTAAGGTCTAAATTTATTGAAAAAAAAACTGTTATTAATTTTTAGATTCATAACATTTTTCTGCTAAGTTTTGTTTGTTTTTTGTTTTTCACAGGTTTATTACAACAGTTTCTCAGAATTTAATTCGCTACAAGTTTTGGCAACAGAATTTACTCATTTATTAGTCATTTAACAAAGCTGTACTTAAACCGAAAAAAGTGTCTTTGGTCACCGAATGTTCGTTTTACGTTGAAAGTGAAAACTACACGAAATACAGTTCTTGGACCTGGTGGTTTATTCGATTTTTTTTCCAGATGTAACACCATAAAATTCATTCAGTTTCACCTCATTTCACTGTGCACAAAATCCGGGTGAAATTTTTCGCTAGCCTTAACTTGATAAACCATTTTCGAACGTATGTTTGTATAAACCTTTTTCCTTCAAGCTCTAGAATCGGTTTCCAAATTATTTCACTTTTCACCTGCATCACTCATGTAATAAAAATGAAGTTACTAGTAATTCAAATAAAGTATTTCTTGAGCGTTTTTAAGGTGTACTTAAATAATACTTCGAATTATCTAAAACTTAAAATTTATTCTCAATCTTTTTATAAAAATAAATGTTGATTGTAGAAATTTCTATGGAATAACCAATGAAAAATGAATGTAACCATAAAAATTGAATAGAAAAGAATTTATTATTTGAAAAAATTATAAATGTATTTTCCCTTCTGTAAAAAATATTGTCCCTATTTTATAATTTATTAATTTTTCTTTCAGTAGGTCCCGTTTTTGTGCTAAATATTTTGAATAAACATTAGTTAAAGAAATCAATAACTATATATTGAATTGAAACTTTAAAAAAAAGTCATCATAATTTTTCTTTTGCTGACTTTTTTTTGTCTTCAGTCATTTGACTGGTTTGATGCAGCTCTCCAAGATTCCCCATCTAGTGCTAGTCGTTTCATTTCAGTATACCCTCTACATCCTACATCCTTAACAATTTGTTTTACATATTCCAAACGTGGCCTGCCTACACAATTTTTCCCTTCTACCTGTTCTTCCAATATTAAAGCGACTTGCTGACTTTGTTGGACCTGAATTAATGGTTAATAATTTTTCTTGTTTTAATAATGTTATATTGTAAAATCATATTATTTATTATATATTCTTTCCCATTTGTTAATAATATATATTTTCAGTGTACATATATTGTAATATTATTAACAGTTGAAATGGGAAAAATATTACAGCAAAACCTTGTCATATAACAATTGGTTGTTAGCAACCAATTGGTTGAATACTTAAAACTTGATATCTGATGTATTGAAAAGTTAAATAAACGAATTAGTATTATTTACATTATTTAATTTTTAAGTGTAATAAATTGATTGTTAATCAAAATGTATTTTTAAAAAATAAATAAAAAATATAAAATAAAATAAATAATAAATTAAATCAATTTTTAATAATTTACAGGAATATTTATTTTTATTATATATTATAACTTAATCATTTTCTTAAACCTAATTTTAGTAACTTTTTTGCAAACAATTATATGCATATGTGTAATAAAATCTAATTAAGATGCAGTATGAAATTTTAAAATGCAAATGAATTTTTTATATCCTAAACTTAATATAAAAATAAAATGAAATATATGATAAAATTTTTGTACCTATAACGGAATATTAAGCTTTCATGTATTTTTTATTTATTTTCAGGGAGTTGAATCAGAAGAGAGGAAACACCGGAGAAGGAAATTCAGCGAGTTCTATCATCCTAGGGGAAGACAACCGTCTTGTGAAGCGTTGGTTGTGGTATTCGTCAGAGCGTGTTGGTTGGAGGAAGCGGCTCATCCAAAGTGTGCTAAATGTGCGGTAGGGGGAAGGAACGTCACCGAATGGGTTAGAGAGTCGTAGGGATGTACACATCCGACAGGGGCCAGGAGGGCTGCTGGGTAGAAGGCGTTGGGTGTGGTATTGGTCGGAGCGCGTTGGGTGTGGTATTGGTCGGAGCGCGTTGGGTGGGGGAAGCGGCAAATCCAAAGTGTGGTAGATGTGCGGTACAGGGAAGGGAACGCCACCGAACGGGATAGAGGGTCATTGGGATGTACACATCCGACAGGGGCCAGGCGGTCTGCTGCGTGGATGGCGTTGGGTGTGGTATTGGTCGGAGCGCGTTGGGTGGGGGAAGCGGCTCATCCAAATTGTCTAGATGTGCGGTAGAGGGAAGGGAACGCCATCGAACGCGATAGACGGTCGTTGGGATGTACACATCCGACGGGGGTCAGGAGGGCCGTTGGGTGGAAGACGTTAGGTGTGGTATTGGTCGAAGCGCGTTGGGTGGGGGAAGCGGCTCATCCAAAGTGTGCTAGATGTGCGGTAGGGGGCGGGGAACGCCATCGAACGCGATAGAGGGTCGTTGGGATGTACACATCCGACGGGCGCCAGGAGGGCCGCTGGGTGGAAGGCGTTGGGTGTGGTATTGGTCGAAGCGCGTTGGGTGGGGGAAGCGGCTCATCCAAAGTGTGCTAGATGTGCGGTAGGGGCGGGGAACGCCATCGAACGCGATAGAGGGTCGTTGAGATGTACACATCCGACGGGCGCCAGGAGGGCCGCTGGGTGGAAGGCGTTGGGTGTGGTATTGGTCGGAGCGCGTTGGGTGGGGGAAGCGGCTCATCCAAAGTGTGCTAGATGTGCGGTAGGGGCGGGGAACGCCATCGAACGCGATAGAGGGTCGTTGGGATGTACACATCCGACGGGCGCCAGGAGGGCCGCTGGGTGGAAGGCGTTGGATGTGGTATTGGTCGGAGCGCGTTGGGTGGGGGAAGCGGCTCATCCAAAGTGTGCTAGATGTGCGGTAGGGGCGGGGAACGCCATCGAACGCGATAGAGGGTCGTTGGGATGTACACATCCGACGGGCGCCAGGAGGGCCGCTGGGTGGAAGGCGTTGGGTGTGGTATTGGTCGGAGCGCGTTGGGTGGGGTATTGGTCGGAGCGCGTTGGTTGGAGGAAACGGCTCATCCAAATCGTGCTAGATGTGCGGTAGAGGGAACGGAACGCCACCGAACGGGATAGAGGGTCGTTGGGATGTACACATACGACGGGGGCCAGGCGGGCTGCTAGGTGGAAGGCATTGGGTGTGGTATTGGTCGGAGCGCGTTGGGTAGGGGAAGTGGCTCATCCAAAGTGTGCTAGATATGCATTAGGGGTAGGGAATGCCATCGAACAGGATAGGAGGTCGTTGGGATGTACACACCCGATGGGCGCCAGGAGGGCCGCTGGGGGAAAGGCGTTGGGTGTGGTATTGGTCGGAGCGCGTTGGGTGGGGTATTGGTCGGAACGCGTTGGTTGGAGGAAGCGGCTCATCCAAATTGTGCTAGATGTGCGGTAGAGGGAACGGAACGCCACTGAACGGGATAGAGGGTCGTTGGGATGTACACATACGACGGGGGCCAGGCGGGCTGCTAGGTGGAAGGCATTGGGTGTGGTATCGGTCCGTTCTGGTCACAGATTGGAGGCGAAACTGTCCAGTCCTGGTCACCATATTCAGCCTACAAGGATCTTAAAATTCAAGTACGTAACACTTTTTTGTGTCTAGATACATGTATTACATCTAGACTTTCTGATTATCTTTAAAATTAAATATATCTTTCAATTTCATCTTTCAAAAAATATTTCTATCTAATTTGTTGGTACTACTTTAAAACCTGGGAACATCATGCTGATGCCCTAATTTCCTAAATCATTTCCTTTGGTTTTTCAGGTGAAAAACCTAAAGTTCCTTAGGTTTTTCACCTGAAAAACCTAAGTACCTACTTAAGGTACTTACTAATAAGTACCTACTTAAGGTACTCTACATATGTGAATTTTAAAATGATGGAAAAAGCCTAATTAGTTCTAAAAAGTAGTATGTTGGAATGTAGAATAATAATAATCCGATGGTATTTTAACATTTATATATATATTATTAAATTATCATTTGAAAACTTTTTCACGGAAAAATAGATTCTTGAAAACTACTACGGTTGTTTTTTTTCAAGGTCCGATCAATCATGAAATTAAAACCACAGTGAAAATAAAAAAATTTTTATTTGTAACAAGTACTTACATAGTTATGCTATTTCTCTATATAGTCGCCACTCCAATTTAGACATTTGTCGTAGCGTGGTACCAACGTTTCAATACCCTTGTCATAGAACGGAGCCACCTGTGTTTTCAGCCATGTTTCTATGCTAGTCTGCAGCTCGATGTCTGTGCCAAAATTTTGTCCTCCTAGCCAGCGTTTCATGTGAGCAAAGAGGTAAAGATGGGATGG
Source organism: Lycorma delicatula (assembly GCF_047948215.1). Lineage (NCBI taxonomy): Eukaryota > Metazoa > Arthropoda > Insecta > Hemiptera > Fulgoridae > Lycorma > Lycorma delicatula. The sequence continues at coordinate 101,761,657 of NC_134464.1, read as the reverse complement.
AGCCAAGTCCAGCCTGTATGGTGGGTGATCAAACACTTCCCAACGAAAATGTTGCAGGAGCTTCTTTGTTACAGCTGCAGTGTGTGGCCGAGCATTGTCATGGAGAAAGACAATGCCTGATGACAACATTCCTCTCCACTTATTCTGAATTGCCCTTCGTAGACGTTGAAGAGGCAGCGTCACTGCAGTGTGAGGCTGCACTGATGGTCGTGCCACATTCCGTGAATTTGGTCCCAGAACACAGTAGCCATACACTTTCTGTTGAAGATTCGCTTGAACCTGTTTGGTTTACTGGGAGAATGAGAATGCATCCACTGTTTGGATTGTTCTTTTGTTTCTTCAGTTTCGAAATGGACCCATGTCTCATCCCCTGTGACAGTTTTGTTCAAAAAACTTTCTCCTTCATTGTGGTAGCGCTGGAGAAACGTTAGGGAGGCGTCCATTCTCATTGTTTTGGGAACTCGTCTTGCACACAGTTTGCCTCTCACTCAGAATGGTGTAGAGAGAGCTGACCTTGAAATTTCAGGAACGAATCACTCAATACAGAAATTATGAACAGATGATTTTCTCGAATTGCCGTATCCACTCGCTCAACGAGATCATCGATTGACACTCGCTTCCTTCCCTGACCGCCTGCATCAGGAACATCCATACATCCTGCTTTAAAGTTCCTGCACCATTGTTGCACTTTGCTGTCACTCATTGAAGTTTCACCGTACACATTACTTATTCGTCTATGAATTTCAGCTGCATTACACCCCTCAGCCTGAAGAAATCGAATTATCGCATGCAGTTTACACTTGGCGGGAGATGCTATTGTTGTAGATATGTTTACGTGCAAGCTAAACGTGTTCAGAACTAAACGAAGTGACACGGCGTGATTAAAGACCATACTAGAGATGCTGTGCAACAGATATGCGCAAACGTTAATCCGATTTTTGCACGGGTTTTTATTTTGCGAGCGATTGGACCTTGAAAAAAAATAATAACCTTGCATTTGTTAAATGAACCCTTGACACATTAATAAAATAAAAGAAAATGTTGACATAAAGAAAAATATTATTGATGTGCATGTATAAAAAGAATAGCCTAATTTAATCAAATCTAAAAAAAAAATCATTTCATTGTAAAGTGTACTCTCTTCTCATTTTATTTTTGATGAAAATCTCAACATATAAAATGTAGTTTACACTGAGTTTTTAATTACAGCCTGAAAAAAGTAAAATATTGTAAAAAAAATTAAAATTTCAACGAAAATATACTGAATGAAAATAATTTAAATATGTAAAATAAAAATAATTACTATTATTAATTGTTATAAAAATAATATAAATAGTTAAAATATTCCTATTATTAAAAATTGATTTAATTATAATAGTTTACAATTTTTTTTTATGAAAGAGCGGGCATCAACATATTTTTATGGTCATTTGTCCGTTGAAAATCTGGTAGCATATGAAAAAATGCCATGCCTGATCGGGATTCAAACCAAAATAAAAAATTATATTAATATTTATTTAAATATTTAAAAATTAAAATGTAAATATTAATTCGTTTATTTAACTGTGATATCAAGTTTTGAGTATTCATATACTAACAAGCAATTGTTTGCTTATTAATAGTGTTTTGCTGTAATAATTTCCCTTTTCAAATTTTAGAAATATATCTATATTTATATTGATATATAATATATCTATATCAACTTTTATATATATTAGTGAGGCTTGATGCGAAGAGGAAAATGACTTTTGGTCAGGTAATTTTAGAATAATTAACTTAGTATCAAATAAAGGGCAGGCAGGAGTAGGTTTTGAAATGCACAAGACAGGGAAGAGAGTAGAGTATTTCAAAAAGCTTAGAACATTCTAATCAGGGTAAAATCAAAACCTAAGCTGACGATTGTTAATGTCTACATGCCTATAAGTGCCCATGGTGATGATGATGAGGTAGTGTGTATACGAAGAAATTTATGAAGCAATTAAACACATAAGAGGATGAAAATTTAATAGTAGTTGGAGATTGGTTTGCAAGCACTGGAAAAGGCAAGGAAGGAAATATTGTGGATATAAATGAGCTGGGTAAAAGGAATGAAAGAGGGGACCAACTTATTGAGTTTTGTACAAAGTATAATTTAGTAATTGCCAATACCTACTTGAAAAATCATAATAGAAGAAAATACTCTTGTAAAAAGCCGGGCAATACTGCAAGGTATCAGATAGATTATATCATGGTTAAGCAAAAGATTAGAAATCAACTCATTGACTGCATAGCATATCCAGGAGCAGACACTGATGGCGACCATAATTTAATGATAATGAAATGTAGACTGGGGTTTAAAAACCTAAAGAAATGTGTAAGAAGTGAAGTTAGGCAGAACAAAGATAACTTGTAGAAAACCTTAGACATCAGAGGATATATTGCAACTGATCGATGAACGTAGAAAGTATAAGAATGCTAGTGATGATGGTAAAAGGAACTACCGACAGTTAAGAAATACTATAAACAGGAAGTGAAAACGAAAGAAAAGTGGCATGAAGAAGTGTTCAGAAGAGAAATGATCATTGGTAAAATAGACTGAGCATACAGGAAAATTAAGAATACACAAGTTAAAAGGTACATTGTGTTAAATAAAGGTGGTAAACCGATTTATAATACAAAAGAAAAGGTTAATAGTTGGATGTAATATATTGAAGAATTATACGGAGGAAATGGATTAGAAACTGGTGTTAAAGAGGATGAAAATGGAGATACAATATTGAGATTTGAATTTAATAGAGAATTAAGGAATTTGAATGGCAGAAAGGCTCCTGGGATAGATGAGATACCTGCGGAATTACTGAGCAGTGCAGGCAAGGAAGCGATAGATAGATTATACAAACTGGTGCTATATTTACAAAAAAGGGGAAGTTCCGTCAGGCTTCAAGATGAGTGTTATTGTCATGATACCACAGAAAACACAAGCAGAAAAATGTGAAGAATACAGTAAAAAAATCAAAAATCTTAACTAGAATTCTGTACAGAAGAATTGACCCTCTCCTGTCAATTTGTGGAAGAAGTGTTAGGAGAAGACCAATTTGATTTCAGGAAAAGTATAAGGACAAGGAAAGCAATTTTAGCGCTCAGATTAATAGTAGAAGTAAGATTAAAGAAAAACAAATAAATGGAATTTATAGACTTAGAAAAGGCATTTGATAATGTAGACTGGAATAAAATGTTTAGAATTGTTTTTGTTTTTTTTTCCATAATTCTTGTGAAGGACTTCATCCATGCCATTCATTGTTTCTTCAAAATCTTTTTTACTCTTGGCTACAATTACTATATCACTAGCAAATTGTTACTATATCATCAGCAAATATTAGCATCTATCTTTTCTCCTTGCACTTTTACTCCGGATCTAAATTGTTCTTTAATGTCATATCAGCTAGTTCTATGTAAAGATTAAAAAGTAACGAGGATAGGGAACACCTTCTTTATTACGATTTCTTTCTTATATTCTTTTATTATTACTGTTGCAGTTTGGTTCCTGTAAATGTTAGCAATTGTTCTATCTCTATACCTGAACCCTAAATTTTTTAAAATTCTAGTGCAAGGAGAAAAGATAGATGCTAATATTTGCTGATATAGTAACAATTTGCTAGTGATATAGTAATTATAGCCGAGAGTAAAAAAGATTTTGAAGAAACAATGAATGGCATGGATGAAGTCCTTCACAAGAATTATGGAAAAAAAAACAAGAACAAAACAAAAGTAATGAAATCTAGTAGAAATAAAGTAGATGGACCACTGAATATAAAAATAGGATGAGAAAATATTACGGAGGTAGAAGAATTTTGTTATTTGGGAAGTAGAATTACTAAAGATGGATGACACAGAAGAGATATAAAATGCCGAATAGACAGGTGAAACGAGTTTGTCAGAAATATAATTTGCTTACATTATAAATTAATTTAAACACAAGGAAAGCAATGAAAGTATATGTTTGGAGCATAGCTGTTATATGGAAGTGAAACTTGGGCCATTGGAGTACCTGAAAAGAGAATATTAGAAGCTTAGGAGTAGTTGTGAAGGAGGCGGTCTGTTTTAACAAGAGCTCTATTTTTTTAATAACGGAAACCACTTCAACGGTGCCAAGGGTCGGCAGGAAAGACCACATTCACTTGGTTGGTGATGATACAACAATGTCATCTTGAGACAACCCAACAATTTTGTTCCAAGTTATAGTCTATTCAACAATAGAATTTAGAGGGAAAAGATCGGTAGATACTTTTCATCTACAACCTTCAGTATTCGATATATAACCAGTGAAGAGATCACGCCGTTTATACATTCATTCTTTCAGCTCGGTCAATAGTAGAGCAAAATGAGGTTCTTATCTTGTTAGAAAAGATTAAATGCGTCGTTAGGCAAAGCTTCCTTCAGACTCCTATTGAGAAAAGATTTTGTTGGATATACCATTCACTACAGATTGCTCTGATTAGAAAACTATTAAAGATCGAAGGATTATACTATATGTTAAAAAAATTGATCGTGGTGTTCTTGGCGGTGTCTTATTTGCTATAAACTACAGATTTGGAGCTCTTCCTGCAGTGGGAAGTACCGATGTGTAAATTGATCTAATACTGTATAAAATGTTATGTTATTTGTTTAAATGTGACTAATATTCTGTTTTGTAGTTTATTGTAGAGAATATTAGAAATTAACGGTAATTTTATAAATGTAACTGTCAATAAATGTATTTCTGTTAATACTGCCTGTTTGTTTATTACCCCTTCACCACTACTACAGAAAGCATGTAGGAGATGGACAACGTATTTAACTAAATTGTTTATTAAGTGTTATTTTACAATTAAAAAGGCTATATACATATATATACTCATTCGATTTATTCTACAATTAAAAGACTAAACAAATTCAAAATACATAAATTTAAACAATATCTTATATCCAACCATCATTGAGATTTACGATCTGTTTAATCGAATCAAGTGATTAGATATAATGAATCAAGATATGTGCAACTCAGTTAGCTGTATTGAAATGACGCAGTTTCATTCAGTTTGTGCCCTCACCAGGACAAGATAGTGGTTGTTTGAAAGAATTTGAGTATTTCTATAAGCCACCAAATATCACAAATATCCATTCCTGAGATACAGGGGCCTATTCCACGTAAATCTTTACAAAGAAGACAAATATTCACTTAATACATCAGGGGCATCATTAATCGTATGATTAAATGCTACAGATTACTATGTGCAGCATATCTGTCGAATTTTGATTAGGAGAATGACATAATGCGATTAATTAACCAGCTTCCCCCCCACACATACTACTAATGGGTGGCTTTAATGCACAAACCTTATTTGGGGGTATTGGAATGGTTCCTTTTAAAATCGGACTTTGTTGTATTAAATAATGGCTTTGAACTTATTTAAATGCCAGATATAGATTGATGTCCTGTTAAATATAACATAACTGCATCAATGGTACTGAAATATACTTTCAAGATTTTGGAAATTTCCATGGATGTGGCCATTTTCCGGTAAAAATTTAATCAGTTTCAATGAAAGTGTATCCATATAAGGCAACTGTTTGATAAGGCAGATTGGATGAGCTTCACTCCCTGAAACAACTGAAGTTATTGATAATGATGTTGATGCTATGATAGAAATACATCCGTGGGCATACAAACTTTACATTCATGAACGGTAAAGACATGTGCACAAACGGAGAAACCGAGATACGTGATATTCGGTTTACAGACGGACAGAAAAGATAAAGCTACAACGTCACTGACACTCTTCGATATTTGCGAATTGGTAAACGTTTGTCTGTATTTGAATTCGCAATACTATCCGTACGACAATCTACAGGGTGATGAGAATGTAATGTATGAAATGTTCGCCAGTTTTCGGTCAGGTTATTACAACAAACCGGAGGACGAGTGTTCCGCTTACAGTTTGGCAGATTTCAAGACCAGTGTACCATTAATAGTTATCGACTGTTCCCGTCAGAACGAATCGCTTAAAACAGGAACCATAGATGTGCGTACCGATTTCGAGACCAAAAACAATATACCAGGTCACACGACCGCCTACTGTTTTATTATACATGATACCATCGTCAGATACACTCCGCTTACGGGAATAGTGAAAAAGGTTATGTAATGAGGTAGGTATTTAAAATTGATCAATTAGGAAGACGAGGAGAAAAAGATAAACAGCAAATACTGACAACATGGCAACAGTTTTTTTACGAAATGGTTGTTAACATTGGGTATTTAAAACGGGTATTGCAGTTGGTATAATTGTAACACTATTAATGGGTGACTTTTCGCATGAAAGGTGTACAACGATGAAACCGATACGATGTAGAGTGGTTTTTTCTGCACCATCGCCGGTTAACATTCCGTTAATATGGTGTAATTCATCAACCGTGGAAGGGCTGCCCATTTTTTACAACACTACCTTATCATCATAATCAAAACATAAGTCTGCTGACACTGTTTGCAACATCACAGCATCGTTACTTTCAGAAAAAGCAATGGTTAACGTCGCTAATACGAGTTTCTCATTACCTAATGTAACGTTAAAAGATAATATTGACAAAACCGCATTGAAGAAAACCGTAGTGAATGTTACATCATCATTACCTTCAGCAACGTAAGCAGTGTTAACAATAGTAAACGCTACTAATACCAATACCTCATTACCTAACATAACGTTACATGTACATGATGATGGATTTGTAGAAGAAAAAGTGGAGAAAAATGAGTATCACGGCTTCCTCGGCAACCGAGGTGAGTTTATAGTTAAAGAACTCGCTGTTGTCAGTGACAGCGTTTGCTACATGATAATATATTTTCGTTCACCGTACCCATGCGCTGAATTGAAATCGAAATACAGGCGGATAGCCGCTTGGTTAGAAAGAAACTTTCACAAAATAGATTGGGAGTAAGGTGACGTATACACCGAGGATGTTATGAAGAAACTTTGTTCACAGTTCTCTACAATGTACACAAAGGGGTTTGAGAAATCTGAATTTTTGCGTCGATATCATAACGATGGTCGAATGATACAAGAGGACGCACCAACGCCGAATTCTAATTACATCGTAACCTGTCCGTGCCATAAACTACATTCAAGCGGAAAATGCGCGTTACAAACCGGTTGTTTCTACTTGGAGTGGTTGAAATTGTGTAAAAAGCCGTTGAATCTGATTAGAGAAGCAGATCGTTTGAAAATACAAACGTAAACAACAAAAAATATTTGGCCAAGAACGGTTTTTACTATTTCACGATTTGTACATAAGATGTTGATGGCGGAACGAACCAATTAACTCGCACAATTTACCTCAATGTAGGAATTGCATCAAGGAAAACATCCCGTTGTCAGAGTCCATCGTACCTCGAAGAGGGCTGCCGCTGTAAATCTGTTTGCTGAAAGATGCTGACGAAGCATCTTTGGTTACAGGTCTCAATTATAGTTGTAGCCTTCCATCTTGGTTTAATGCCGGAAATATTATTTATGCTTGCTTTGTGGATCACATAAAATCATTCGCAACAAAAAAAGGTAAAAACAAAAACGTATAAAATAGAAAAAAAAAACGATATAAAAACCGGTTCGAGTGTTTTATAGTAGGCCTCTACGGGAGAGATTTCACTCATATAAAAAAAAATCTCAGCGCGCCGCGGTTGCTACCTCCAGGGTGATGTGGAAATGCAACTGGTAAATAGGTACAGTTTCAAGATGGATGTTGATATAGCCGCATCGGTGTTGGTTATTTCTGCTATCGTCGTGTAAGGACGTTGCGACAACTGATTAAAATTGTAAACGCGGCGTTCGATGACCTTTGTTGGATTTAGCATACAGTATCATCTCGACAAGTTTCGTAGAATTACAGTATGTGCCGTTTCAGGTTACTTACGCTATTAAACTGCCGAGAGAATGCGTAGTCGTTTCTTAGAATTACACGATAAACACTTTGTAACATGATATGCCGTTTCCGGTTACTTAGGCTATTAAACTGCTGAGAGAATGCGTGGTCGTTTCTTAGAATTACACGATAAACACTGTTCAGAAATGTTCAAGGTTACTCGTAACTGACACCAGGCGACGGGGGCGATCGCCTTCACTTTTAAACAACCCAACATAATTTATTTTAAAATAAATTTTTTAGATCCTTTTAAAGCCTAGAGTTTTGAAATTAGAAGAATAATATGGTTGAATATACTACTGATTCTTAAAAAAAAAAGCTTTGAGACTGTTGAAAATCAACTTTGCATTAGGAACAAGACATGACTGGGACTTAGCTTATCAATAATTTTTCAGGTTTTTATTTAAAGGTCAAAAATATGAACACTTAGAAAATCACTCAAGTATTTTTAATGAATGACGGTTTATTTTCTTTGTTATGCCGAAAAAACTTTGTCCTCAAAAAATATTATATAACATTTTTTGAGAATTTTAAATTTTGTTACAATTTTTCTTGCAAAAATAAATCAAATCGTTCAATATAAAACTTTAAACTTAGAATAAAGCTCATGTAATTTACGGGTACCAAAATTTCTCGAAATTATAAAGCAAATAAGCCATTTACACTTAAAAAAACTCCAGTGATATTGTGTTTTTTTCGTATATCTAATCCCGAAATGAATGTATATGCAATAACTCCTGTAATGAACTGCCAAGTTAGCTACATTTTGGCAGATAGAGAAGTTTTTTGAATTTATTTTTAATGTTTTTTGTGTATGTACTGTTTGAAGAAAGATTATTGAAGGGACTTTAATGTTTATACAATCGTATGAAATTATATAAAAAATATTAATAGAATATTAAACAAATTTTTAAGTTATTTTTTAGACAGGAATTTTAGAATATTAGACTATAACAAAATTTATATATGTTTACATGATTTTTGTGCTTATAAATAAAATCGAACATAGTATCAGTAAATTATAAATATCGATAAAATATATTTAGAGCCCAAATTTATATGTATTAGATTGTAATGATCAAACGTGCAATCTAGAGCACTATCCATAAATTCGCGGAAAAGCGTCGAATCGGATGTTTTCAGGAATTGCAGGTCGCAATTCGAGGAAAAAGTGGACTGTCAGTATAGTAATAAAACGTTCATTTACAGTAAACTGTTGGTTCTATATAAAATGGGATGCTATACTGCAGGTCGAGAATAAATATTTTTGATAATTTTTATTATAAAAATGCAGCCTCAATCCACAGAACTCTTAAAACAGAATTAGAATTATGGAATTTAAAGCGGGAACAAGAGAGAAATACGTTGTTTCTTACAGCTGTAGTATAAAATTATTATAATTTTGGGACGTAGAAGTTTTTCCAACAATTCATGTTTTACTCAAAATTCTAGCCACATTACCTATAAATGTGGCGACTGGTGAGAGAACATTCTCTACCTTGAGACGCATAAAATCGTGGTTGAGGTCAACTATGACTGAAGATCGATTACTTGGTTTGGCTCTTACGAATATTCATCGTGATGTAAAAATAGGCGTGGAAAATGTAATTGACCGTTTCTCGAAAACTGGAAATCGACGCTTAGAATTTAAGTTGTAATTTTCTCTGTACTAAATATTTATACATACGCTATATTTTTTTAAAATTATATCTATACTATATTTATAATGATTTTATGTGTTGTATTTATGAATAAATGGTTTAATTAAATTTATTAAAAATTGTTGTGTTCATTTGTATTAGTCCATGCGTTTTTTTTTAGTTTTAAATATAACTCCCCCCCCCCCCCGTCTAATGAAGCTTCTGGATCCGCTGCTGTATAAAAGCGGGTTAGACAATTATTTCGGACGAATGGCGGGCATATCGAGGATTTGCCAACCTGCCGGTAAACTATGTCCACCAAACTGTTAACCATTCGTAAAATCTTGTAGATCCACAAACGGGATACAAACTACAAAAATATTTAGAAATTAGCAAAAGACCGTAAAATATGCGGTATGGTATACAAGTAGATAATACATTCTTATCTTTCAGAGTTCATGTGGCGTTATCGTTATAGAGTTACCGATTTATTTAAGAAAATCCTCGCTGACGTTACCGCTTAGTGGACACCTGAATAAAATGTAAGTTAATGTTTATAATAATAAAAAAGCTGACAACACAGATTTAACACTTTATCTTCACGCGGCAAAAGTCCTACAACTGTGGGTTGTTTCTGATGCACGGCTTACACACACAATTTAATTTAAAATATTTATCAACGGGCGCGGTGGTACTATGATCGGCAGAAAGTGAACTAATGTAATTTCACAACTTACATAAAACAAATTTTTAGAACGAGCTCAGCAGACTACTGTAGTCGCGGGGTTTAATGCATCAGTTATCAAGTCAACTAGGGGATCGAGTTCGAGTACCACCCCAGACAGATTTTTTTTTTTTACACTTTAAATATTATTTATTTTTTTGTCTTCAGTCATTTGACTGGTTTGATGCAGCTCTCCAAGATTCCCTATCTAGTGCTAGTCGTTTCATTTCAGTATACCCTCTACATCCTACATCCCTAACAATTTATTTTACATATTCCAAACGTGGCCTGCCTACACAATTTTTTCCTTCTACCTGTCCTTCCAATATTAAAGCGACTATTCCAGGATGCCTTAGTATGTGACCTATAACTCTGTCTCTTCTTTTAACTATATTTTTCCAAACGCTTCTTTCTTCATCTATTTGCCGCAATACCTCTTCATTTGTCACTTTATCCACCCATCTGATTTTTAACATTCTCCTATAGCACCGCGTTTCAAAAGTTTCTAATCTTTTCTTCTCAGATACTCCGATCGTCCAAGTTTCACTTCCATATAAAGCGACACTCCAAACATACACTTTCAAAAATCTTTTCATGACATTTAAATTAATTTTTGATGTAAACAAATTAGATTTCTTACTGAAGGCTCGTTTAGCTTGTGCTATTCGGCATTTTATATCGCTCCTGCTTCGTCCATCTTTAGTAATTCTACTTCCCAAATAACAAAATTCTTCTACCTCCATAATCTTTTCTCCTCCTATTTTCACATTCAGCGGTTCATCTTTGTTATTTCTACTAGATTTCATTACTTTTGTTTTGTTCTTGTTTATTTTCATGCGATAGTTCTTGCGTAGGACTTCATCTATGCCTAAATATTATTAATTTATTTAATTTTACGTCACAACATAGCAGACAACTACAACAGCATTTTTTGGGATGAGGGTACGATTTTGCAAACTTTTTTTCAAATATTGTTATTTTTAATTGTTAACAAATGTCCTAAGAAAAATATGATCTTAATTGGGTAAAATCTCGAGATATTGATGGTGGCCTCTTTCTACATCCTCACCCCGTGGATATTTTAGGTTGAAAATATATTTTCATCAATGCCCCATGTACAGAAGTAATTTGAGCAAGTTTGATTAAAATCGGACCAATAGTTCTGGAGATATAAGGTAATTTAGAGGCCAACACCGAACGCGCACACATTAAAATCCGGAAAATTTCCATCCGGTTTGTTGATTTCCTTAGGTGTCAAAACGCCAAGATCTGGTGAAAAAAAAAACCGCATATGCCCAAATTGGACCGATTAAAATACTTTCTCTTCTAAGAGCTGTAGCGCTATCTAGACGGGAAAGTAAAAATAATAAATTAGTTTTGTATAATATAGCAGACCATCTAATAGACAATAAAACTTCTAATTCTGATAGTAATTAAATTGAAAAAATCTTTTCTCACGAGGACCTATTAAAAAAAATTCCAGTAGAAATGAAAAACGCTCCTCTTTTAATTAATAAATTTTTCTGAGATATTTATTTAGCTTGAAAAATTTGTTTGTTGTATTATAAAAACATTATTTCTTTTATATATTCACAACTCATTTCATTTACAGCAGATCACGTTTTCGATTATTGTGAAATCAGTTCGTACCTGGTGGTGCTCGCAAAATCTAATTTTAGCTTTCTAACAAGCCACATTTCAAGTTACAACATGAAAACGTACCCAAAAACCCATTTTATTGCCTCTAACTCCGGTTCCTGAGAACCATTTCGCTTGAAAATCAATAGGAATATATTCTCAATGATTTGTATCACCTCACCAAGTTCCATCAAAATCGGTTAAAATTTGTGTCCGGTAGAGCGGATAAAAAAATCTTATACATGTATACGTATGTATATAAACATTGCAGAATCGTGTTCAGAAGATTCCAAATCGAAAATAAAAATTGGTTCCCATTTCCCTGACAACCCCTTAGAAAATCTGACCGGTCTCAGTAGCGATTCTACAATTTTTTTTTTAAACCCGCTAAAAATCTTAACTTTCTTCACAGTGGGGTTTATAAAACTGGATTCGGGATTCGATTTTACATTGTTAAAAAATCATCAGGAGAAAAGAAAAATTAATAAAAGTAAAAATAAATATAAAAATTCATATGTAGAAAACCGAAAACATTATTCAAATTGTAATTTAAAAAAAATTGATTCCAGAATATTTTGATGTGCAGATGCACATATCAAATGTAATAATATTTTGCACGGATACGTGTACAATGAATGGGTTTCCGGACGAAAAAGATTTTTTTTTAATAAAAATACGGTAGTATAATTTTTTTATATAATTAAATTTATTTTCAATTATTGTCACCTACTGTATGAAATGAATTTACAATTTTTTCAACCATTCGTCGCTTCTGTGTCTCCTTCAAAGCAAAGTGTTTTGATCTGTTGGTCTCTCTCTCTCTCTCTCTCTCTGTGTGTATCTAATGTTACGTGTTAATCAGTTTTTTTTTAGTTTCTCTTACATAAGAATTACATATTCGTTACTGTTCGTACGTGTATGTATATATATATATATATATATATATATATATATATATATATATATATATATATATATATATGTGTATATATATATATATATATGAGAGAGATAAAAACAAAAAATAAAAGGCAGCGGTAGTACAGTTCTTAATTTAATTTTTATAAATATAAAAAAAAAAATGCGTTGTTTAGAGAATAAATCTGTGTTGTATTGGTGGAAACAGTTTAAAAAAAAATATCTCTCTAGTTAATGTTCAAGGACAAAAATGAGTACGTGCCGTAAGAAATAAGACACACACACACACACACATATACACACACACACACACACACACACACACACACACACACACACACACATACCCACATACAACAGTTGACAATAAACAACATAATGAAATGGTGAGAGGGTAAAATAAATCGAATAAGTGGGGGTAGGAAGACACTAGACTAAATTAGACAAGTTGATCTTTTTAACTGTTTTGCGGTAGCAGTTGTTCAGCAATGCGATGAAGAAATAAATCAACCCTTGTATATTATTTTAAAAGTAGCTTACTCACACATGCACGAGCACACGCATGCGTATAAATTATTTTTTACATTAGAAATAATTAATGCATTTTCTAAACTCAAATATTTTTTTGTTTTATTGTACGAAAAATAGTGTTTTTTACTAAAGTACTTATATTTCAAATTAATGTAAACGTGTAATTAAATAAAAAAACATTTTTCACCTTAATATTTGCTATTTTGGTGTAATTTAATCAAGAGCAATTCAGAAATCAAGGCGTACATACGATATTGTATTCAATAAATCTCGGTTTTTGCTAAATTATTAAATATTCATAATAATGATGGGTAAAATTCAACATCTATCTACAATATGGTAAGTGTTAATTAAACTGTTTACTTTTTTTGACTTATCTAACTGAAAATTATTTTAAACATACATAATCTACATTCCTAATAGTTTTTTCTTTTTTTAAGTAATGATATAGTCATTATCGCACCAATGGTGTTCGTGGCGGAGTGGTAACGTCTCAGCCTTTCACCCACAAGATCCCAGGATCGAATCTCGTTCAGTTTTAGTATTTATTCCATACAATATAAATTACCATCTCATATTTCCACGCACAACCTTCTAACATGGTGAATGATTAATTCACCATGTTAGAATGATTAATCTTAAAAATAAATTTAAAGTTGTATATTTTTATAAGAACTTTCAAAATCTTTGTTAGATTATTAGAATGGCTGAGTGTTGTTTAAATTATAAGATACTAAAGCTGTAATATGCAAATAATCCACATTAAAAAATACACAGTTATAAATTAAAATTTTAAATAATATTAAAAAATAAAATAATAATCTTCAATTCTGTCTTACCTATAAACTATACCATTACTAAAAGATTATCAGTAAACAAAGTTTTAAAAAAATCAGAAAAAATCTAGCGCGAGTTTAACTCTTTTGCTTTTTGCAGGGATAATCAGCTGATTACCAAAATTAAGCCAATTGAATTATAAGAATCTCTTTAATGTAAATCTTTTAATAAAATGTAGAATAATTTATTATAAGAATTCAATTAAAAAAAAAAAATATGTCTAAAATAAATTATAACCAGATTCATTTTATATTTACCAATTTTCATTGCTATTAATTGAACAAATAATACGTTTTTCTATTTTAGACAACATAAAATATTCTCTTTATTACAAAATCCTTATTCTTACTTTTCCTAATTGAAAAAATAGATAGCCTACCGATGTACAAAACGAAAGTTCAGTTCTGTAAAAGATTACTATCTATAAGAATGTTGTATGATGTAAAAATGTAATGATGTCATAAAATAGTAATGATGACGTAATGTTGTTTTTATTAAATAATATTTTAATTCAGGTAAAAATAAAATAAAATCATTTTGAGATTAGATCCTTCATTGACCAATCAGAGACATTGAGAAACAATAAAGATGTTAGTCAGTTTTTTAACATTGTACCAATTAAGAGACATCTCTCAGTCTAGTTGTAATCGCCTACTTGTGTCCGTGTTATTTGTGTGGTAACTTTTGAGAATTTTCTAGAAATGAAAAGCACACAATTTAGGACATTATTTTAAAGTGAGAAAAATTTTATTGTATACAACATAGATTTTTTTTTAATATATCGGTTTTAATTTAAACTTATTTTTTAATTTACAGTTTAATGAAAATTCTAAATTAAGATTTCAAGATGGTTTTTTAAAAACACGTTGGTAGAATTTGTATGATGTACATTTTTATATGAAATCTCGTTTCTTTTTTAATTTAAAATCTTTTTAATAGCTTGTTAAATAATAATCAAACGGTTTACTTTTGTAAATTTGTTTTATAAAAAAAAGATGATGTAATTTTTTTGTTGTGGATACATCAATATGGCGAATTTTTTCCAAATTAATTGCTGATCAATTTTAGGTATGGCTAAAACTAATTTTACTTAGGAAAAAGTATGAAATATCTTAATATTTTCAATAATTTCATAGGAATTATCTAAGTTTTCTATTACACCTGAATACATTACTTGTATAAATAGTAAATGTACTGAATAAACATTTTTCTTATGTTTGATTACCTTTAATGGTCTACTGAAAAGAAGAACAAATACTTCAGTGTACTGAATATCTTGCAGTTACTGTTTGAAGTATTGAATACTTTAATTATTACTGATGTAACAATAAATATTTCAACATTTTCTATTATTTTTTAGAAACTGTGTTACAAGAAATATTTGTATTTTAATTCCATTTGAATTAGGAAAGGATGTGTATGTGTGCAGATCTATATTATACTTAAAGAACATCTATTCTTATTTAATTAGTATGATATATTTACATTGTATTTTACTTGTATTTCTGGAAACTTCTAAATTTCCTGGCCATGCAGTAAAAATTTAGTGTGCTAGTAACTGATCATGAGCAGCAAACCAGTAGTGTTGCCTAATGTAGTCCTTGAGAACCTGGTGTCTTGTTCATTAAATTAATGGATTACTTGGACTTAAAGCTACATAAAATTACTTAACTATAGTTGAAGTTATAATTATTTTTTTTAAATTTTGTATAATTTGTCATTTTATCTTTGTTTTCAGATTATAATAATTGTGTTACCTCCCAACTAATCAGAATTTTTTTTTCACCACAAAATCATTGAACCAAATCTTAGTGGACATCAACACATTTTCAGTTCTATGTTGTTCAATTTCTTTCTTCTGAAATTCTCTAGAAAATTCTAGAAATAAAAGCGAATTATCACTTGTACTAATATTTTTCAATATTGTAGATATATTCATTTATTTTTCAAGAGTTTATTAATATTTATTTCTTATTATTATAAGAAATTATCTTTATTTTAATTAAAATAATTTAGATTATTTTTGTTTCCTGTATTTTTAAATTTTTCCTGGATGTTAATCGCATTTATTTCTGGGTCTCTCAATTGTAACTTGATAAGAAATATTTTGTAAAGCTGTTTTATTGCATAATCAACCGATCCTGATTTAGATATTTTGCCTAAATTTATTTTATTTCCTTCGGTTCACTAATAAATATCAACAGAATATAATAGGCAAATATTCAAATCCAAATAAAACTAATTCTAATCCATTTTCAATATTTTAGTTTGATCTATTATCATCTTTAGTGAATTACTCAATCGCCCACAAATTTCTGAATGCTGTAATACATTAAAAAAAAGTTTAACAATATTTTTTAATTATTTTCAAGCAAGTGCAGATTTTTATTTATTTCTGATTATACAGGTTGAAAGAAAAAATAAAAACAAATTATTTTTTTAATTGCTCATTTTTCTTCTGTTTTTTTTTCTAAATGAATTTTTGTCTATGCTTTAATATATTTTTTACATAATTCTTAACTTTGATAGATAAAGGTTTTTGGTGGTTAAGTATTGATGTTCTATACCTCCCTTATCGCTAGGATTCATATCATATAGCTAGTTAATTATTTTAAATAAAGTTTTAATTGAAACCATTTATAATCTTTCACTCTACTTTTTATTTTCCATTACAATTATTTTATTGAATTTATTTCATTATGTACACAGCCATTTGTAAAAATCTCTTTAAACTTCATATAGGAAGAAACATACAGCTCCAGTTTATTTTCATTGCTTTAAGCAAGTAGTCAAATAACCATATTTTCATAATATCATTAAATTTTTTATTGTCAACATAAATACATTCTACATACTTTAATTTCTAAGTTCTATTAATGATAATGATATTATCAAACAGCATGATAAAATGTGAAAATTCTTCAAAATTATTAGCAGTTAAAAACTCTTTTTGAAAATATTGAAACGTTTTTAGTTTTCTTAATGAACTGTAAATAATAGGATTTTTCAAAAATATTAATAAGTATTATTTTCCTAACCTTTTAATTAAATATCTAACTTTAATCTCTTTGGAGACATAAAAGTTTTTACTTTATATTTCATGTATATATTGTGTTTAAATACTTTTGTTTGCTCATGTAATTTTAATAATATACATAGAATAATTATATAGCTTGCAATGCATGTACTTTTTATGTAGTTTAACTGCTTTATCATAAAAAATTGTTTTATTAATATTAACAGAACAGTATTAGTTCTGTTAACTTAATTTAACATACTAACTCCAATTAACCTACTTAATAGTTCACTCATGAAATTCATAAGTATTTTATGTATATCATTCATTGTGCTGTATTAAAAGTTAAATATTTATATTTAAGTGTAATATAAATGGATTATCCAATAATAGCTTAAAAATGTGTCTTCAAAGAAGTTAAATTAAAATATGATTGATTTTAAGGAAAAGCTTAATAATAATTTAGTATTAAATGTTTATAAACTAATAAACAGGTTGTTTATACAATTTCACCGGTTTTCTTTAAGTTTATTATTTTTATTGCAATTTTATTTAAATAAAGAGAATTTTGTGATTTGTTAATTCATAATATTGGCTTTTTCAGTCATATTTGCTCTATTTATGAACAACAGACTCTCGTATTATTTTTATTTATGGATTAACTTTTAGTTTTATAATTATATTAAGTAATTTAGATAATTGCTTGATTAAAGAATTACATTTATTAACGGTGTTTTCTACAAATTAAATCCAATGTCTTTTTGATTATCTACTTATAAACAAATTTAAGGATATAACATTTCATCAGATTTTTTAGCTTCCATTTAAAAAGTGCTTCTGTCTTATCCTAAATATTTTTAAAACACATGGCATTAAGTAAATCTATTTTTGACACCATCAAATGTAAATCTAAACTATATTTGAAAGTATACTGGTCTCCTGTCTAGAAACATCAAGGAAATATACAATATATCGGTCAGGAATCATTTTAGTTGTAAGGCACTTTACTATTTATTACTTTTGATAACTTTTACAGGAATATTAAAACTAAAAATACACTACATTAAACCTTTTGTATGTACAATCTGCAGGTAAAACCCCAATCCTCTGTTCTAATCTTCTAGATCAGATGCCCTCTCTTGCTTGCTGGGTATCTGTGCAATTATTAGTTTATTTATGCATTTATTAGTTTATAAATGTAGATGCTTTATAAATCACTTTTCTAACTCATGTAAAACTAAAATCGAGCTCCTTCTCATCTATTATATGATGTTAGAATTTGTCATTTAATCGGAAGCTGTCACCTGCTATTAATCATTCTGCACCTATACGTATACATATAATATATATAATTGTATATGTTCACATATACAATTTCTTTGTAATTATATTTCATATATTTGTTGAAAAAAGTACCTCTCCATGTTTAATTGAATTAAAATAAGATTTAAATTTTTTTCTATAATTGTACAGATAGAGGTAACATCAATATTATGTTTAATATTTGCGTTATTTAATACTGCATTTTCACTTAGATTGTCATCAATTGCCATTTGATTCTATTTGCTATTCATCAATAGCAATAGTTTTATTCATGATTTACAAAATTTTCAGTTAGAAATTTAAAATCATTTTCATCAAAGATACTTTTCTTTATGTTTGTTTCAGCAATATAATTTATAAAGCTCTTTTTTTAATTCCTGACTGGATTGGCATATTATGTTGTGAAAATGCATTCTTAAGAGAATCATAAAAGAGGTAATAAGAGGCTTGAATAGTAATGCATATCGCTGATAATTATATAACTAATAATCTTAAATTTAATATTCTAACAGATTATCATTTTAGCAGCTAAC
The DNA here is from genome assembly GCF_047948215.1 of Lycorma delicatula. Classification (NCBI taxonomy): domain Eukaryota; kingdom Metazoa; phylum Arthropoda; class Insecta; order Hemiptera; family Fulgoridae; genus Lycorma; species Lycorma delicatula. The sequence goes on along the minus strand of NC_134464.1, from coordinate 101,742,565 downwards.
AGCTGGATAGTTTATACTGAAAACCACAACAGTAACCAGTTTTACTTTGAATATTAACTTATATAAAATCCTTAAAACTGTTTATTAATGTGTTCTGTGAATGAACATAGTAACCACTAAGCTTGCCTTACTTTAACCTTTAATTCCTTAGTACGTTTTATAATTTCTATCAAGATATACAAAAACAACGTTATTGATTTGCTACTTATAACGGAAAAGAAAGAAACGTTAACCAGTTAATGGGAAAATCAGAATATCTTTCATCTGCTGACCATTATGTTTTTCTTGATTGACTTAAATTTCAATGTTAACATTCTTTTTTTTAAGTTTAGAATTAATATTTATAATTTTAGTTGAGATGATTTATCAAATGAAATGATAGCTTTTATTTTGTCTTCAGTCATTTGACGTTTGCTGCAGCTCTCCAAGATTCCCTATCTAGTGCTAGTCGTTTCATTTCGGTATACCCCCTACAGCCTACACCCCTAATAATTTGTTTTACATATTCCAAAAATTGCCTGTCTGCACAATTTTTTCCTTCTACCTGTCCCTCCAATATTAAAGTAATTATTCCAGGATGCCTTAATATATGGCCTATAAGTTTGTCTCTTCTTTTAACTATATTTTCCCAAATGCTTCTTTCTTCATCAATTTACCACAACACCCTTCATTTATCACTTCATCCACCAATCTAATTTTTAACATTTTCCTACAGCACCACATTTCAAAAGGGTTTAATTTTTCTTCTCTGGTACTCTGATTGTCCAAGTTTCACTTCCATATGACGCTACGCTCCAAACATATACTTTCAAAAATGTTCTCCTGTTTAACTTAATTTTTGATGTAAACAAATTATATTTCTGACTGAAGGCTTGTTTTGCCTGTGCTATTTGGCATTTTATATCGCTCCTGCTTTGCCCATCATTAGTAATTCTACATCCCAAATAACATAATTTTTCCACCTCCGTAATCTTTTCTCTTCCTATTTTCATATTCAGTGGTCCATCTACATTATTTCTACTACATTACATTACTTTTGTTTTGTTCTTGTTTATTTTCATGCAGTAGTTCTTGCATAGGACTTCATCCATGCCATTCATTGTTTGTTCTAAATGTTTTTTACTCTCAGCTAGAATTACTATAACATCAGCCAATCATAGCATCTTTATCTTTTCACCTTGTATTGTTACTCCAGATCTAAACTGTTCTTTAACACGATTAACTGGTAGTTCTATGTAAAGACTAAAAAGTAACGGGGATAGGGAACCATGTTTGTTGGACTCCCTTTTTATTACGGCTCCTTTCTTATGTTCTTTGATGATTATTCTTGCAATTTGGTTCCTCTAAATGTTAGCAATAATTGTTCTTCTGTTTTTATACTTGAACCCTACATTTTTTAAAATCCTGAACATTTTATTACAGTCTACATTATTAAATGCCTTTTCTAAGTCTATAAATGTCAAGTATGTTTGTTTGTTTGTTTTTCTTTAATCTTCCTTCTACTATTAATCTGAGCCCTAAAATTGCTTCCTTGTCCTTATTCTTTTCCTGAAACGCCTAACACTTCTTCCACTCTCTTAATTTTTCTGTATAAAATTCTAGTTAAGATTTTTGATGCATGAATAGTTACGCTAACTGTTCTCTATTTTTCACATTTATCTGCTCCAGCTTTCTTTGGTATCATGACAATAACACTTTTTTTAAAGTCTGACAGAACTTCCCCTTTTTCATAAATATTACACACCAGTTTGTAATCTACCTATCGCTTCATCACATGCACTGCGCAGTAATTCTGCAGGTATTCCGTCTATTCCAGAAGCCTTTCTGCCATTCAAATCTTTTAATGTTCTCTTAAATTCAGATCTCAGTATTGTTTCTCCCCTTTCATCCTCTATAACTTTAACTTTCTCTATAACAATTTTCTAATTAATTTCCTCTGTATAACTCTTCAATATATTCCACTCATCTGCCAACCTTTCCTTTTATATTAAAAATCGAGGTACCATCTTTGTTTAACACATTATTAGATTTTAATTTATGTACCCCAAAATTTTCCTTAACTTTCCTGTATGCTCCGTCTATTTTACCAATGTTCATTTCTCTTTCCACTTCTGAACACTTTTCTTTAATCCACTCTTCTTTCACCAGTTAACACTTCCTGTTTATAGCATTTCTATAGTTGCCGATAGTTCCTTTTACTTTCTTCATCACTTGCATTCTTATATTTTCTACGTTCATCCATCAGCTGCAATATATCGTCTGAAACCCAAGGTTTTCTACCAGTTCTCTTTATTCCGCCTAAGTTTGGTTCTGCTGATTTAAGAATTTCCTTGTTAACATTCTCCCATTCTTCTTCTACATTTTCTACCTTATCTTTTTTACTCAGACATCTTGCGATGTCCTCCTCAAAAATCTTCTTACCTCCTCTTCCTCAAGCTTCTCTAAATTCCACCAATTCACTTTTCACCTTTTCTTCAAGTTTTTAAACCCCAATTTACATTTCATTATCACTAAATTATCGTCACTATCAATGTATGCTCCAGGGTAAGATTTGCAGTCGAAGAGTTTATTTCTAAATCTTTGCTTAACTTATCTATCTGATACCTTGCAGTGTCACCTGGCTTTTTCCATGTTCATATTTTTTATGATTTTTAAACTGTGTGTTGGCAATTACTAAATTATACTTAGTGCAAAACTCCATAAATAGGTCCCCTCTTTCATTCCTTTTGCCCAGCCCATATTCATCCACAATATTTCCTTCCATGCCTTTTTCAATGCTTGCATTCCAATCTCCAACTATTATTAAATTTTCATCCCCTTTTATGTGTTTAATTGCTTCGTTAATTTCTTTGTATACATACTCTACTTCATCATCATCATCATCATCATGGGCACTTGTAGGCATATAGATATTAACAACAGTTATCGGCTTAGGTTTTGATTTTATCCTTATTACAGAAATTCTATCGCTATCCATTTTTAAGTACTTTACTCTCATCCCTATATCTTCTCATTCATTATGAAACCAACTCCTGCTTGCCCACTATTTGAAGCTGAGTTAATTATTCTAAATCATCTGACCAAAAGTAGTTTTCCTCATCCTACCAAACCTTGCTAATTCCTACTACATCCACGTTTAATCTATTCACTTCCCTCTTTAAATTTTCTAACCAACCACCTTTTTTAAACCAAATGGGGGACTAGTTTTTCTCTGAAATATTTTACCAAGGAAGGCGCCTCCATCTTTGTTACATGAAAATGCAGAGTTACATTTTTTGGAAAAAAAGCAGCTGCAGTTTTCCATTGCTTTCAGCTGCGCAGTACTCAGAAGACTGAGTGATATTGATATGGCCATTTAAGTCTTCCTGACTTATGCCCTTAACAACTACTGAAAGAGCTGCTGCCCTCATTCAGGAATCATTCCTTAGTCTGGTTTTCAACAGATACCTCTCCGATATGGTTGCACTTTCGATCCAGCTACTCTGTATCACTGAACATTTAAGCCCCTTCACCATCGGCAAGGTCTCATGATTCATAGCGGTAAAAAATGATATAAATAAGTGATAATAACACCAATACAAATAAATAGCATTCAGAAGTCGTTTCAGAAATGTATAAGAGGGATTGTATTGATAGTATTGTAGTATAAGGGTTATAAATGTATGTACATATTTAGTTAACAACATAGATAACTAGTACAAGATCACAACATGAAAAATAACTACGTTAAAAAATTATAATTTACTTAATACATATTAATATTTACTTTACTACATACTTTACTAATACTTTAATACATACTTTACTTTAATACAATATTTACTTTGCACCAGACATGGCATTTCCACGAATAAATAACATAAGATTTTGATTATTACCACCATCAATTACACTTTTAATTGCAAGATCAATCGTGGGCTCAGGTTCAGGAACAGGATGAACTGTTTACCCTCCTCTCTCAGCCCAAATTGCACATTCAGGACCTTCAGTAGACTTAACTATTTTTTCTCTTCACATTGCAGGATTAAGATCAATTATAGGAGCAATTAATTTTATTTCAACAACAATAAATATATGACCAAAAGGAATTACTATAGAAAAAATACCCCTTTTCTGTTGATCAGTCCTAATTACAGCAGTTCTACTACTAGTATCATTACCAGTACTAGCTGGAACAATCACAATACTATTAACAGACCGAAACTTTAATACCTCATTTTTCGACCCCACAGGAGGTGGAGACCCAATCCTATATCAACACTTATTCTGATTCTTTGTACATCCAGAAGTGTATATTTTAATCCTTCCAGGATTCGGATTAATCTCCCACATTATTACTAACGAAAGAGAAAAAATAATAACATTCGGTCATCTAGGAATAATTTATGCAATACTAGCAATTGGTATTTTAGGATTTATTGTATGAGCACACCACATATTTACTGTAGGTATAGATATTGACACACGAGCATACTTCACCTCCGCAACCATAATTATTGCAGTACCAACAGGAATTAAAATCTTCAGATGAATGGCCACAATACAAGGAATAACAAAAAAAAAATCACCCCAAATGATTTGATCTATAGGATTTGTATTTCTATTCACTATTGGAGGATTAACAGGAGTAATTCTAGCTAACTCTTCAATTGACGTAATTTTACACGATACATACTATGTTGTAGCCCACTTTCATTATGTACTATCAATAGGAGCAGTATTCGCCATTATAGCAAGAATCATTCACTGATTCCCACTAATAACAGGTATAAGAATAAATAAAAAATGATTAAAAATTCAATTTTCAACTATATTTTTTGGAGTAAACTTAACATTCTTCCCACAACACTTTTTAGGTCTAGCAGGGATACCACGACGATATTCAGATTATCCAGATAACTACATGACATGAAACATAATTTCATCCATAGGATCATTAATTTCAATAATCAGAATTATAATATTCATATTCATTATATGAGAAGCTATAGCATTCAAACGAATTACAATTTTTAAAAACAATAAATCATCCTCAATTGAATGATTTTCAATTACACCACCCCCCCGAACACTCATTTAATGAATTACCACTAGTATCTAAGCCATTCTAAGAGTGGCAGAAAATTGCCATGAACTTAAAATTCATTAATAAATTAAAAAGTAATTTCCTTAGAAATATCATCATGAATAAAATTTAACATAATAAATAGAGCCAGACCAATTATAGAACAACTATTAAATTTCCATGATCACACCATAATAATTCTATTATCAATTACAGTAACAGTAACAATTATAATAGCAACAATAACAAAAAATAAATTATCAAATAACATATTAACAGAAAATCAAATAATAGAAACAATCTGAACAATGCCAGCAATCATTTTAATTTTTATCGCTATCCCATCAATTAAAACCTTATATCTAATAGAAGAAGTAATTAAACCATCAATTACTATTAAAACAATTGGACATCAATGATACTGATCATATGAATACTCAGACTCCAAGAAAATAGAATTTGAATCATATATAAAACCACAAAATGACTTATCATCATTTCGACTAATTGAAGTAGATAACCGAATAATTATCCCATTCTCAACACAAATCCGAATAATCGTATCATCATCTGACGTAATCCACTCTTGAACAATTCCATCAATAGGAGTAAAAATAGACGCAATCCCAGGGCGACTTAATCAAATTAGCCTAATAACAAAAAACCCAGGAGTATTTTTCGGTCAATGTTCAGAAATCTGCGGAATAAACCACAGATTCATACCAATCACTATAGAAAGAATTAATATAAAATCATTCATTAAATGAATAAAAACATAAAATTAATAAACATTAAGTGACTGAAAGAAAGTAATGGTCTCTTAAACCAAAATATAGTAAACATCGAATACTCTTAATGAAAGAAGCTAGTTTAAAAAAAACATTTAACTGTCAAATAAAAAATACATTTTATGTGCATCTTGATTCCACAAATATCTCCTATTTTATGAAACATAATAATAACAACAGCTACAATCATAATAAACATAACAAAATTATTCTTTATAACTAATCTAAAACCAAATAAAAAAAAGAAAAATATAAAAAAAAGAAAAATAAATATTAACTGAAAATGATAACTAGATTATTCTCAACATTTGACCCAACAACTAAACTTTTACAAAGAAACTGAATAATTATAATAATAACAACAATAATTTTACCAAAATGATACTGAACCAAAAAATCTCGAATAAATATAATAATAAAAATAATAGAAAAAAAACTAATAAATGAATTTAAATTAATAACCCACCAAAAAGAAATCCTAATCATAGTAATATCAATCTTTACATTTATCATAATCAGAAATATAATAGGATTAATTCCTTATGTATTCACATCTACAAGCCATTTAGTAGTGTCAATATCAATTGCACTACCAAGCTGAATCATAATTACAACATATAGATGAAAAAACTTTACTAATGAAATATTCAAACATATACTACCAAAAGGAACACCTTCAGCAATTTCACCAATAATAATCCTAATCGAAACCACAGGAAACCTCATTCGACCAATCTCTTTAGCAGTTCGATTAACAGCAAATATTATTGCAGGTCACCTACTAATAACCCTATTAGGGAACATATCATCTATTAAAATCCTAATATTCATTATACCAATTCAAATAACATTAACAGCATTCGAAACAGCAATTTCAATAATTCAAGCATACGTATTTGCCACACTTGTAACTCTTTATTCTAGAGAAGTACCTTATGAAAAAAAATCATCCATTTCACATAGTAACAAAAAGACCGTGACCAATTATGCTATCAATAAATGTAATAACAATATTAACAGGAACTGTAAAATGAACCCAAACAAAAGAATTTAACTTAATAATATTAGGATTAACCTTATCAACAATATCAATAATATTATGATGACGAGACATCACACGAGAAGCAACATTCCAAGGAAATCATACAAATAAAGTAAAATCACTAATAAAAATAGGAATAATTATATTCATTATCTCAGAAATAATATTCTTTGTATCATTTTTCTGAATATTCTTTCACTCAAGACTAGCACCATCAATTGAAATTGGAATAAACTGACCACCAAAATCAATTAAACCATTTAATCCATTAGAAGTTCCACTACTAAATACAACTATCTTAATCTCATCAGGAATTACAGTAACATGAGCACATCATAGAATCTTGCTAAATAAACTATCAATATCAAATAAATCATTAATATTAACCATTCTTCTAGGATTATACTTTACATTTCTACAAAAATGAGAATATCAACAATCAACCTTCACGATAGCAGACTCAATTCATGGATCATCATTCTTCCTAACTACAGGATTTCATGGTATTCACGTAATTGTAGGAACGACATTTATTTTAATCTCAATGGTACGATGTATAAAAATACATTTTTCAGCTAGACATCACTTAGGATTAGAAGCAGCAATCTGATACTGACATTTTGTAGACATAATCTGATTATTCCTATATCTTTCAATTTACTGATGAGGAAAATAGTAATAATCTTTTTAGTACAAAAAGTATAATTAGCCTCCAACTAATAGATTAAAAAAAATTAAAAAGATAATCAAAATTACAATAACAATAATTTCACTAAGATCAATCATTATAATAATAATAATATTCACAATATTAATCTCCAAAAAAAATAAAATAAGACGAGAAAAAAACTCACCATTCGAATGCGGATTTTCAAAAATATCATCAACACGAAAATCATTTTCTACTCACTTCTTTTTAATTGCAACAATCTTCTTAATCTTCGATATTGAAATCTCAATAATCATACCAATATTTTCAACAAAAATAATAATTATAGAAGAATGACTGATTTCATCAACAATTACAATCTTGATCTTAATTATAGGACTAATACATGAATGAAAAATAGGAATACTAGAATGAAGAAATTAAGGAGAATAGTTAAATATAACATTTACTTTGCAAATAAAAATTATTGAATAATCAATTTCTCTTAGAGTAAAGAAGTACAATTACAATTAATTTCGACTTAATTTTAAGGATAATCCTCATACTCAATTTAATTGAAGCTAAAAAGAAGCTATTTACTGTTAATGAAAAAATTGATTATATCCAGTTAAAAGAATAAAAAGTAAAGGAGCCGCTAACTACCTTTCAAGTGAAATCACTTTATTCTTATTTATATAGTTTAAAAAAAACAATACACTTTCAATGTATAAATAAATAAATTTTATAAATGTTCAGAGAAAAATTTCATAATAACAATTTCAATGTTAGGCTTTTAGTTAAGCTATCCGAACAAAAAAAAAAAAAAAATAAAAAAAAAAATAAAACTTAAGAATATTTAAAGTAAACCTATCAAAAAAAAAACCTAACCATCGCAAAAATCCAATTAAACCACCTGAAACAAAATATTCTAATCAACCCACATCAACTAATCTATAACTAAAATAACAAAAATTAAAAAACCGATTCAAAAAAAAACCTGAAGAATAAAATCTTAAAAACCATATAGAACTAAAAAAATAAAAATAAATTAAACCAAAATAAAAGTATAAAAAACTTAAAACATCAAAAAACAAAAAAAAAAAAAACAAATAAAAATAAAGGAATCAACTTAAAATCAAAAGATAAAATAAAAAAAAAATCATCCTCAAATAACCAAAATCTAAAAGAACCAACAAATAAACAAGAAAAATATAAAAAAAGAAGAGAAATATTTATATAAAAACTATAACAAAAATTAATGTAAGGAAAAAAAAAGAATTGGAAGAAAATAAATAATAAATTAAATGTAAACTGTAAATAAAAGTAACACCAACAAAAAAAAAAAAAAAAAAAAAAAAAAATTCTAGTCAAATAAAAAAAAAAACTCTAAAATAAAATCCTTCGAATAAAATCCAGAAAAAAAGGGAAATCCACATAAACAAATTAAAGAAACAAAAAATGCTGAACTCACATAAGGACATTGCTTCACCAACCCACCCATAAATCTAATATCTTGACTACCTAAAAAACAATGAATAAAAATTCCAGAACACAAAAAAAGTAATGACTTAAATAAGACATGAATCAACAAATGAATAAAACAAAGAGTCAAAGAACCTAGAGTAAAAAACATAAATCCTAATTGTCTAAGAGTAGAAAAGGCAATAATCTTTTTCAAATCATTTTCTAAACAAGCAGCAAACCCAGATAAAACTATTGTAACCAAAGAAATAACTATTAAAAAATAAGTATCACAAAATAAAATAAAATAATTAAAACGAATAATTGAATAAACACCTGAAGTTACTAAAGTAGAAGAATGAACTAAAGAAGAAACAGGAGTAGGAGCTGCTATAGCTGAAGGTAACCAAACACAAAAGGGAAACTGAGCACTTTTAGTAAAAGAAGCAAATAAAACTAAATAAACTAAAATAATAAAATCATTATTAAAAAAATCAATATAAAAAATATAATGGAAAGAACCAAAATTAATAAATAAACCTAAACACAAAATTAAAAATACATCACCAACACGATTCATTAATAAAGTAATAAGACCAGAATACAAAGAAACTCTATTTTGATAATAAATGACTAAACAATAAGACACCAATCCTAAACCATCTCAACCTAACAATAAACAAATAAAATCAGGTATTAAAATAAAAAAAAACATACTTAAAATAAATAAAAAAACCAAATAATAAAACCGAACTAAATTTAAATCACCCCTTATATAACCGAGACTATAGAATAAAACACAACCTCTAATTAAAAATACAAAAGATATAAAAAAACAAGAAATTTAATCAAAAAAAAAAATTAAACTTATAGAAAAGGAATTAAAAAAAAAATAATCACTCAAAAAAAAAAAAACAAGATCATACTCAAACAAAAAAAAAGAAAAAAAAAAGAAAAAAAAAAAGATTGTAGCAGAAAAACATAGCCTATCCTCAAAAAGATCTTTGACATCACAAATCAAAATTTTAAATTAAAATAAATAAGCAAAATAAAAAAAAAAAAATAAGTCAAACATTATATAAAAAATAGGAAAACAATGAAGAAGAAGAATATAAAATTCACGAACACAACAAGAATTAATTAAAATTAAATCACTAGAATATAAACCATGCTGAGTTAAAGAAAAAATTATAACTCTATAACAAGCAGAAAAAAATAAGATAAACATCAAAAAAATAACTGAAAAAAATCTTCATCTTAAAATAGAAATAATTAAACAAACAAATCTCAGAAAATAAATTTAATCTAGGAGGACAAGATATATTTATAACACAAAACAAAAATCAAAAGAAACTAAGTGAAGGTAGATAGTTAAGTAATCCCCTAACAATAAAAAATCTTCGACTTCCTAACCGATCGTAAATAATACCAATTAAAAAAAAAAGACCAGATGAAACAAAGGCATGAGCAACCATAAAAGATAATGAACCAATAAATCCAAGACCAGATATAGTAAATAATCCACAAATAACTAAATTTATGTGACAAGTACCTTTAAATCTCTTTGAATTATACAAAACATTCTAACTAAAAAACAGCCAAATAAACAAATTCTAATAAAAAAATAACCATAATTAAATAAAAAATAATAAATATAACCTAAACAACGAATGAATCCATAACCCCCCAGCTTTAATATTACACCAGCTAAAATTATAGAACCTGAGGTAGGTGCCTCAACATGAGCCCTAGGCAACCATAAATGAAACCCAAATAAAGGAAACTTAATCAAAAAATAAAATAAAATAATAAACATCAAATAATTATTCAATAAAAAATCAAAAAACAAATAATTAAAATAACCATAAAAACTATTTAAATAAAAAATTCTAAACAAAAAGGGGAAAGAACCAAAAAGAGTATAAAAAATTAAAAAAAATCCTGCACTTAAACGCTCAGGCTGATATCCTCATCCAAAAATTAACAAAAATAAAGGAATCAATCTACACAAGAAAAAAAAAAAAAAAAAAAAATCAATAACAATAAAATCCAAAAATAAAAAAAATAATAAAAAATGGAAACAAAAAATATAAATCTTTGACAACAAATCAAAATAATAATGTAAATAAACAGATAGCAAAACAACAATAAAAATTCAAATACTTAAACAACAAAAAGTATATGAAACCCTATCAATTATAAAAAAATAAGAAATAGAAACAAAAAAATAAAAAAACAAACCCACTAAATATACAAATCAATTATTTAAAACACAAAAAAGGATTAAAGAAAACAAAAAAAATAAATAAATTTTAACATAAGGTTAATCTATCTAGATAATCTCTTCTAGAATTACGAATTAAAAAAACCAATAAAGAAAGTCCTAAAACACCATCACAAACCCCAAACACCAAATAAATAACTAAAAAATAATAATCAAAATCAAAATAACCTATAAACCCAAAAATAAAAAAAAAAGAATAAAGTAATAAATATTCAAGTCCCAAAAGACAAAAGAAAGTGCCTACGAACAAATAAAAAAATAATTAATCTAAAAAAATAACCATCATAAAAAAATAAATAATCATCATAAGTAAAGTTTAGGATAGTTTAAAAAAAACAATGATCTTGTAAATCATAATTTAAAATAATTTATCTAAACAAAATCAGTAAAGAAAAAATCATCTTTAGTATCCAAAACTAATATTTTATATTAAAATACTTACTGAATTTTCACAAAATATTTAATTTTATCAAATATAATTATATCTCCAAACTTAAACACCCTATTTCACTAGGATCAATACTAATTTTTCAAACAGCCCTAATGTGCAGAAATAATTCAATAATAATTAAATCATCATGATATCTTTACATTATATTCTTAACAACAGTAGGAGGACTAATAATTATATTCATATATATATCAAGAATTGCATCAAACGAAAAATTCAAACCAAGAACAAAATTTTTTTTAATCTGAATATTAACTATATTAATTTCCATTATAATAAGAAATTTAGATCCAACAACAGAAATAATTACTAAATTTAATGAAATAAAAGAAGTAACAACCGAATTAACTGAAGAAAAATCAACAAGAAAATTTTTTAGAATATATAAAATAAATATTACACTTACAATAATATTAATTCTAATTATTACAATAATTTCTGTAAACAACATCGTAAGAACATTCGAAGGACCACTTAAAAACTTATGTTTAAATCAATACGTAAATTAAGACCAATTAATTCCTTTTTAATTGATTTACCAAGACCATCAAATATTTCATTATGATGAAACTTTGGATCACTTCTAGGAATATGCTTAATAATTCAAATTATTTCAGCATTATTTCTAGCAATACATTATTCACCAAGAATTGATAAAGCTTTTAAAAGAATTGTACATATTACCCGAGAGGTAAATTACGGATGAATAATTCGAAACATTCATGCAAATGGTGCATCATTATTCTTCATTTTAATTTTTATACACACAGGACAAGGAATATATTATGGATCATTTAAATTAAAGAAAACATGAATATCAGGATCATTAATCCTTTTAACATTAATAGCAACAGAATTTATAGGATATGTATTACCATGAGGTCAAATATCCTTCTGAGGAGCAACAGTAATCACAAACTTAATTTCAGCAATTCCCTACATAGGAGAAATAGTAGTTCAATGAGTATGGGGAGGATTTGCTGTAGACAATCCCACACTAAATCGATTCTTGACATTTCACTTCATTTTACCATTCATTTTATCAACAATAGTAATATTGCACCTAATATTCCTACATGAATCCGGATCATCAAACCCACTAGGTATAAAAAACAATATTGATAAAATTCCATTCCACCCCTACTTTACAACAAAAGATATCTTAGGAATAGTAATAACAATTATAATTTTCACAATAATAATTAATTTAAATCCATTCCTCACCATAGATCCAGAAAATTTTACACCAGCAAATCCACTAAGAACACCTCCACACATTCAACCCGAATGATACTTCCTATTTGCATATGCAATCCTACGATCTATCCCTAGAGTAGTAGCACTAATAATATAGAGTAGTAGCACTATTATTAGTAGTAGCACTAATAATATCAATTATAATTATTATATCAATACCATTCTCAATAAAAATAAAATTTCAAACAAGATCATTCTACCCAATAAATAAAATAATATTCTGAACCATAGTAAATACATTTATTTTACTCACATGAATCGGAGCACGACCAGTAGAAGAGCCATATATTATTACAGGACAAATCCTAACCACAATTTACTTCTCATTTTTTATTACTTATCCCATGTCTGCAAGGATATGAGATAAATTATAAGCTATAAGTTAATAAGCTCAAAGCAATATAACTTGAAATTATAGGAAAGTATAAAATACCATTAACTTTTTTATCACCTTAAAATAATGAAAAACAAAAAAAATCCTAAAAAAAATAAAAATCAAAATATAATTTAAAGTAACAGGTAAATAACTCCTTCAACACATATATATTAATTTATCATAACGATAACGAGGAAAAGAACCACGAACCCACACAAAAAAATAAATAAGAAAAACAACCCAAATAAAAAAAAAAAAATTTATACAATCACCCCCCATAAAAACTAACAAGTAAAAAATCTCATAAACATTATATTTCTATATTCAGATAAAAAAAATAAAGAAAATCTAAATGATCTATACTCAACATTAAATCCAGAAACCAACTCAGACTCACCCTCAGAAAAATCAAATGGAGAACGATTAGTCTCAGCCAAAATACAAGAAAGAAAAATTATAAATAAAGGAAAAGAAAAAAAAATAAATCAAACATCCAACTGAAAATAACAAAAATAATTCAAATTAAAAGACTCGCAATATAAAATGAAACAAAAAATAACTAAAAAAAAAACAACTTCATAAGAAATTCTTTGAGAAATTCTACGTATACAACCCAGTAAAGAATAAACAGAATTAGATGACCAACCAGCAATTATAATAAAATAAACCCCCAAACCAGAACAAAAAAAAAAAAAAGACAGTAAGAAAATCCAACAAAATTAAAACTAAAAGGAAATATTAACCAAAAGATTAAAGAAACAGAAAGACCCAGAACAGGCACAAAAAAATAAATTAAATAATTTCCAAAAACAAGAAAATAAAATTCCCTTCTAAATAACTTTAAAGCATCTCTAAAAGGCTGTAACAAACCAAATAAACCAACCTTATTAGGACCCTTGCGAAATTGAATGTAACCTAAAATCCTACGTTCAAACAAAGTAAAAAAAGCAACACCCAAAAGAATAAAAATAAATAAAAAAAAAGAACTAAGAATAAACATTTACTAACTGTAAAAATACATTATTAAATTCTAAATTTAAAGCACTTAAATCTGCCAAATTAGTAAATAAATTATTATATTACCAAAAATCCTTTCGTACCAATTAGAATAAATTTAAAGAAGATAGAAACCAACCTGGCTCACGCCGGCTTGAACTCAGATCATGTAAAATTTTAAAGGTCGAACAGACCTAAAACTGTAAAACTTACCCCACAGAAACTTTTAATCCAACATCGAGGTCGCAAACAAATCTATCAATAAGAACTCTCCAGATTTATAACGCTGTTATCACTAAGGTATCTTAATCTTCTAATCAAAATAAAGGATCAAATAAAAAAATGTAAAAAAAAATAAAGATTAAAATTTTATTTGTCACCCCAACAAAATTTAATTAATAAAAATTCAAAAAATAAACTAAAAAAAAAAAAAATTAAAAACAAAATAAAGATCTATAGGGTCTTATCGTCCCTCTCCTAAATTTAAGCTTTTTTACTTAAAAATAAAATTCAAATTAAATCTTAAAAATAAAGTATAATTTTCGTCAAACCCTTCATTCCAGACCTCAATTAAAAGACTAATTATTATGCTACCTTAGCACAGTCAAAATACTGCGGCTATTTAAATCATTGAGCAGGCCAAACCTTTAATAAATTACAAAAGGACATGTTTCTGATAAACAGGCGAAATTATTTTTTGCCTAATTCATAAATAAAATTTTTAAATCTACTAATTTAATCATAATTAAAAATAAAAAAATTAATTAAAATCCAGTAAAAAAATAAATATAAAAACAACCTAATTTAATCTACAACGAACATTAAATGATGAAAGAATCCAACAAGAAAAAGAAAAAAATAAATTATATAAAAAAAAGAGCTTATCCACCTTAATATAAAATTTCAAAATGAAAAAAAAATAAAATTAACAAAAAGAAATTCTCGATTAAATCAATTTACCAGATAACCAGATATAAAAAGAAATGAATTTCATATCGAAACAACCCCAAACTTATAAATAATTATTCCACAATAAAATACAGATTAAGATAGATCTTCACTATTCGGGGGAAAAAAAAAAATTAAAAAAATTAATTAACCCTGATACAAAAGGTACTAAAAAAAATTATTATTCTAAAATAAAATTTTCTTATCCAACACTGTACAATTAACTAAATTAAAAAAAATCAAATAAAAAAAAAACCTGTCAGACTCAACTGAATTGAACAGTAAAAAATCTTATTGTTAATAAGAATAAACCGAAGTCCGATTCTAGATACACTTTCCAGTACATCTACTTTGTTACGACTTATCTCAATTTATGAGAGTGACGGGCGATATGTACATAATTAAGAGCAAAATTCAAAAAATTTATTAAAAAAAATTACTATTAAATCCAAATTCAAATTTAATCAAATTAAAAAATCAAAAAACAAAAATTAATGTAACCCATAATAACCTTCCTATAACTGCATCTTGACCTAACATGAATCTTTAAAAAGAAAAAGAAAATAAATTTTCATTACATTCAACGACAGAGATATACAAGAAAAAAAAGGTACAAAAAATCGTGGAATATCATTTAAATTACAGGTTCCTCTAAAAAGATTTAAAAACCGCCAGATCTATTAAATTTCAATTATAAAAAATATACTACCTTAGAAAAAAATTACTAATTAAGAATAACAGGGTATCTAATCCTGGTTTAAATTCAAATTTACATAGAAAAAAAAAATTATTATATAAATTTCACCTAAATACAAAATATTAAAACCAAATAAGACTAAATTCTAAAAAAAATTAACTTGAACCTGAGGAATAACCGCAAATGCTGGCACAACATTTTTTGGTTCTAAAAAATATAACTTAAATTAAAAAATTAAATTAAAAACCTTAACACTGAAAATAAAGATTAACCATTAAGGATATTTAACCTAACAAAAATTTACATGCGTTATAAATTTAAAGCCAAATTTTAAAACAAAAATCCAATTTTTTTTAAACCATATTTAAAGGGGACCTTAAATCCAAATCTTTAAACAACAAATAAAACAAACTACATTCAAAAAAGGATCTTCTCCCTTAAGCAAACGTAACTCCAAGCTAGCCCTAACTGAAGTTAAATAAAATTATAGCCTAAACCAGTCAATAAAATCTAAAGCTAATAATTTAAGTTAAAGAAATATTAAATAAAGCTACCCCTAACATTATCTAATTTAAATAAAAAACAGTAGTTAAAATAAATAAAAGTAAACTTAAAAGTTGATAACTAAAGCCACATAAATAAAAGATAAAGCTACCCCTAACATTATCTAATTTAAATAAAAAACAGTAGTTAAAATAAATAAAAGTAAACTTAAAAGTTGATAACTAAAGCCACACAAATAAAAGATAAAGCTACCCCTAACATTATCTAATTTAAATAAAAAAACAGTAGTTAAAATAAATAAAAGTAAACTTAAAATTTAATGATTAAAAAACCACGCAAATATAAGACAAAGCTACCCAACATTGTCATAATTTTACATAAAAAAAAAACAATGGTTCAAAATATATAAAAATAAACTTAAACAATAAATAACCTTAATATTGAAATAACAATAGTATAATAATAAATTTGTTTTTAAAGAACCAAATAAAATAATTAAATAAAACATATGTAACATTAAACTAAACCTTAAGATAAAAATTAAACCATGAGGTTTTTTTTTTTTTTTTAATAATTATATATTTTTAAATACACTTATTATAATATAATTATATTCCTTAGGTTTTTTAAACTTTAAAATTTATTTGAATGAATAAAATTATTTTTAATAAAATCCTATTTAATTTAATTAAAAGTTAATTTTAATTAAATCCTTATGAAATAGGTATTTAATTAAAATTAAAAATAATTTTAATTAAATATCTTATTGATGCATTTAATTAAATAATTTATTTTAGATGATTATCTTTACAAAAACTATTTTACATTAAATTAGAATCTATATTATATTAAAATCTCTATTTAAATATAAGAGGTTGTCTATTATATAATAAATTTTTTAATTTATATAACACTTATGAATTAAAATATTATATTTAATAAGATTAAATATTAAAGGGAGAAATAGCTATATTTAAATAAATATATTACTATATATAATATATATATATATTATAATATAACTATCTTTTTTTCTTTTTATTAATAACAACCAATTAATCAATTGAATGATATTATATAAATATCTTATTACGAAAAAATTTTTGTTGAAAAATTAAACTCAAAAATTAAAATTTGCAAAAAATTGCAAAAAAATAGCAAAAAATAGCAAAAAATTAAAAAAAAAACCAAATAAGCAAATAATGTACCGTATAAAAAAAATGATATATAAAAAAAAAAGGAAAAAAACAATGGATTTTTATACTCAAGCAAGATGCCTGATTAAAGGATTACTTTGATGAAGTAAATTAAGTGAAACCTCACTCATGCTAAATTGTAAAATCCAGAATTAAACTGAAACTAAAGAAATCAAAATTCTTAATGCATCACACATCCTTTTACAAAAAGATAAGCTAAATTAAGCTTACGGGTTCATACCCCATCGATGAATAAATTCTCTTTTTAATTAAAATAAATTTATCAAAAATAATATTTATCACAACAATAACCGTAAGAATTATTATAACAATATCCTCCAACAGAATAATATTCTCATGAATATCTATAGAAATCAATTTAATTTCTTTTCTACCCCTTTAAAAAAAAGAAATAAAATAAACGAACAATCTATAAAATATTTAATTATTCAAAGAATATCATCATCAATTATAATAACCTCAATAATTATTAATGCTATCATTAACTGCCCCATTAATGAAAGAATTTTAATAATAATGAGAATTTTGATAAAAATAGGTATAATCCCATTCCACCTATGAGTACCAAGAATCATACAAATAATAAGATGAGAAATATGTATAATAATGATAACTATACAAAAAATCATTCCTACAATTATTGCAACCCAAATAACCAGAATTAAACTAATAATAACATCAATAATTATATCGATAATCATAGCACCAATCTCAGGAATAAAACAAACATCACAAAATTAATAGCATATTCATCAATTTCAAATTCACCAGTAATAATCTTTTCATTAATAATTTCAAAACAACAATTCACTCTTCTATTAATTATGTATACCATAATCAACTTAACCATGATAAACACATTAAAGAAGAATAACATTAATTTTCTAAACCAAATTAATACTCAAACAAATTTAACAAAAACATCCCTAATAATTTCATCATTATCAATAAGAGGTATAGCTCCAACTACAGGATTTGTAATAAAATGAATAATTATAAAATCAACAATTTGTATAGCACCAATAATTCCATTAATTATACTAATTTCATCAATTATGTCAACATACATATACTTAAACATAATAATACCTACAATAACCAAATCAAATAAATAAAAAATAAAAAAAATAATAAAAAAATAATCAATTATCCCAATTATCTTAAATTTAATAGGAATTCCAATAATAATAATTTTTAAATTAAACTAAAAGAAGGATTTAAGTTAAAAAAACTATTAACCTTCAAAGTTAAAATTATTATTATAAATAAGCCTTAGCAAGTAACGCACCTCTATATTTGCAATATAGAATCATAATTGAATACAAGACAAATAATGAGAGGTTTAAAACCTTAAATAAATTTACAATCTATCACCTAAATCAGCCATCCCATTCTCAATGAATAAATGAATATTTTCAACAAATCACAAAGATATCGGAACTCTCTATTTTATTTTTGGGCTCTGAGCTAGATTACTGGGAACAATAAGAAGAATAATTATTCGATTAGAATTAATACAACCAGGATCAATAATTAAAAATGACAAAATTTATAACACCATCGTAACATCACACGCATTCATTATAATTTTCTTTATGGTAATACCAATTATAATTGGGGGATTTGGAAACTGACATATAGTTCTACGGAATATTTACTAAATATTTAAACGATCAATACTATCTTAATACAGTCAGAACAATACGGGCTTGACTGATTCCAATCCTTTATAAGGGGGTCTTTATTTTTTTTATAAACTTCATGTCAAATATAGAAACAGAGCCAGATGAGATTATTTAAATGAATTAACAAAATTTTTAATTAAAAAAGTTATTTGTATTTTTTTATACAAGTATTACATGAAATATTAAATGAGAAACTCTGAATGCTATTTTTTGAATAGTACCTGCAGTTTAAAACAACTCCACGAACGGCATTGTGCCTGCCTGCAATAAACTATACTAAAGACTTATTATTTTTACACACCAATAATGTATTACTAAATACTTGATTTAAATATACATCATTAACCCAATTTCCAACATTGTCACTCAGCACTGTAATAATATCGTATTTCATTGTTTCTAATATTGTTTGATCTTTAACAGCAAATACATGGTTTAGATCAATATTATCAATAAATGATGTAGTAATATTATCATTTATAATGGCATTCTGAAATGTCATGGATCTTATAAAAAAACAAGCAAATAAATGAATAAAATATAATAATAATTATTATAATATATAATAATTATTCAGATATATAAACATGTACAAGTCATATAATAAATGAACAAACATAATTTACCCTTCTTGGGCTTTAATGTTCATTAAGTTTTCATGTTTACAGTCAGAAAAAATGTGATATAATATTACATTTTCAGTTTTGGTACAGTTTTATTTTGATTTCTATCAGAATTAACAAACAATTGTTATTCTTTTAGTTCTTTAGTTTATCCATGCCTTAAGAGTAGTGCAACAGTTACTAAGGCAACTAGTTTTTTGTTTGATTGATCGCTAATTCTTATGATTTAGTTGACTATGGGGAGGGGGGCACTGGGCTTTTTGCATCATTTAGTAAATATTTTTACCACTCAGTCCATTCCTTTTTTTAATTCCAACTTTTTACTTGTTTATTCTTATGTTAATTAATTTGTTATTTATTATTTTTAATGTTTTTTTTTCAATAAAATAACATCCCTGCAAGTCAATTTTTAAAAGTTTATATTATTTTTTTAATAAAACCCGTAATTTTGAAAATAACCCATTTTTATACTTAAAAAAAATGCTTCAAAACAGCAAAATAACATGTTTTTTAAATGAAATAATTGGTTTAATAAGGAATAATACACTCCGAACACATCCTAGCTATCTATATACCTCCTTATTAAAAAAAAAAAATCTGTAGCTCATAATTTCAAAACCAATGTGGGAAGAGTAGCAATTATTGAAATTGATTCCTAAACTGAGATAAATCATCAAATTGAGAACTAAAGATTTATGTTTTACTTTAGAAAACAGTATTTTTAAACAGGAGAGACTTTATTTTCAGATACAGTGTTACATGGTAATGAGATATTATTAATGTGTAAATGTTTAAATGTGAATGTACAGCTACTGAACACTATCCACCAATTTAATTGGGATAAACTGTATTGAGGAAACAGTTACACCACCTGATTTCTTTCCCTTCTGGATTTGCTAATGATGTTAAAAAAAAAAAATTAAAAAACTATTACCTTATCTTCAATTAATTCCTTTATGATAAAAATTAATAAATAATATTTTCATGCTTTCAAGAAATATAAAAACAAAACGTTAAAAAGCACAGTTAAATAAATACAATACTAACCTCTAATATAATCAGGTTTACCCGAATAAATAGCATTCTCTATTAAATCATTAATATCACAATAAGTAAATGTGATGTGTTATATCAATGCTGTTTGTTTGTAATTTTGACTTAAAATCATCAATGTACTTGACCATATTGTTTTTTGTATAATCTGACTCGATATATTCATAAGTGCCAAGAAGATAACTTTGCCATTCCTTTCCACCAGTAATTGGAAAACATAAACCAGATTCCTCAGCAGATCCAACACAAAACTGTGTGTGTTTTTCAATACAGCCACACAATTATAAATTCTTGACACGTTCATATCATGATCTATTTGTAATCCTCCATGAAACATAATCTTATTACTGAATGTAACTTCTTCCTTTATTGTTGATGATTCATTAATATCATAATCATTAAAACTATTATTGATGATAATATTACCTAATTTATTTCCCAACCTGAAACAAAATAAACATTTTTTATTTTACTTTCACTAAAAAATAACTTTTTTAAGGATTACATTCATGTATTGTTAACTTGAACGAGAGAAATAAGAATAAACTAATTTTAAATGTTATATTTATAAAATTTCACTTTTAAAAGATGCATTTTTTGTGGATTGGCTGTACAGTCGGAAAATAGGATAAATAAGATTCAAATCAGCAGTAATAAGTCCTGGTTGGACTTATCACAGTCGTATTAGTAAATTTCAGTTAGCCTAAATTTTTTTCAAGGCAGAGTTAAAGAAACACTAAAGATGTTTTTTAACAATTTTTAACTTTTATGTTTTATAGTAAAATATAAATAGCAAGAACAACTAACTGTATTGCAGTCTTCTAGTACATTAGGGTAACTTAAAATAGCGAATTATTAAATCTGAACAACTTTTATACGAACAGAAACACATAGATTGAGTTCTACAAGAACTGCAGGATCTGTTTAAAGCAAACTTAAACTCTAATTGTTTGAATCTTTCTGTCCACAAATCATCAGCAGAGAAAACATACAGATAATTTAGATATTTTATAAAATATAAATTTAAATTATGATACAAAAAAATAGCAGAGGCTAAAGTTGGTACGGTCCTTCAAAGCTGTAAAGCCATTATTTCTGCCTGAGCAAATAAATTTATTTTACTTATAGACTGGCTGTAGAGAGTTATTATTTCAGTTGAGAGCAAAAGGAATATTTTAGGTCTTTACTGCATCACCAAAAAGATTTCTGAGAACAGAATGCAAAACAAACTGATTAAAATTCATGTTAACACAAACCAATTGATTTCAATTGTTTTTTATCTCCCTGCTGCAGTCTAATTGACAAAGCAAAACACGCTTACCACTCTACTTAAAATTCTTATAATCAGAATCCTCTGCTATTTAAAATAGATGTTAAAAAGCTTTATGGTCTACTGTACTCGAGTTGTACCCTCAGAAATTTATAATAAACAAAATAATGTTAAGTATCCTTACATTTTTATTAAATGATCGTGCTTCAGAAAATATTATTTTATCATTTGAATCTAGATAAATATTTGTGACAAATAAAGTAAAATCTACATTACTTACATGTATTGTTACATATAAATAATTAATACTAACTTCATTGTTAAATTTAGCATTTCCTGTAAAATATACATTTTTGGGTAAATACATTAATATGACATTAATTCAATAAACATAAAAAAATTACATATAACAATATACAGAAGAATTTTGAAACTGGTTTCATCCAATAGAATACCTCAATAAACATAAAATTTTCATTTATAAATCATCAATTTTTATTAATACTTAAATGGTTTTACATTATTTTCCAGTAAAAAATTGAACCTCTTTATATTTTTATAACTGTGACAATGAATAGAATTATTTTGAAATTTTACTTTTAATTTTTAACTATAACAGCTAAATTTAATTACCCCTTAAAGAAGCAAGTAAGCTATGAGGTAGTCCATAAGTTAAGAACCATAAAGTTATGGGTTTATGACCCATCTCTTCACAAAATATGACTCATCAGATTTTAAAAAAACTCCTTCACCTGTTCTTATGTAATATTTAGTTTAGGATTAAAATTTAAAAAATAAAAACCAGAGAAATTTTTTGAATGTTTCAAAACATCAAACTGTATATTGTGTAATGTAAACGTTGACAAGGCGAAGATCATATGCGTGGGGAACTGCAAAACTGTTGTTTTGTTTGGCTAAAGACAGAGATGAAGATATAAAACAACAGTATAGTCTTGGCTTTAGTCCTACTGAACAAAGTGACATGCTTGTCAATTAATTCTAAGCAAGAAATATTGTCTGTTTAGAATAGGTTACTATATTTTTTGGATACTGTAATTTCTTTCTGATTAGGATAATAACGTAATTAAAGATATTAATTTACATCAATGCATTCTAAATGTAATAAATTTAACCTGCAATTAATTATAATAATTTAAGTAAACATTTGACTAAAACAGTATCATAGCTCACATTATATTCAAAGCTGATAGTAATAGTTTGGACATATAGTTCTACGGAATATTTACTAAATATTTAAACGATGAATACTATCTTAATACAGTCAGAACAATACGGGCTTGTTGATTTGACATGGGGTGATTCGCATGCACAATTAAAAAACTGTTATGTTGTTATTTTTGGATACAAATTACACATCTATTATATTATATTACTATTTTAACAAAATTAATGTAAAAATTACATAATTTTTGGAAGTATTCTTCAGGAGGGATGTATTTCTCATGTGCCCCAATATTTTTTAGTAATTAAAATTTCTTATGTATTATTTTATAATAAAGATGACTTACATAATCTTATGAAATGTATGGTGATAGTTGTTAAAGTAGTGAGCTTATCATATGACTATGATGCACAGATCTGTTCCTTAAGGTAAGACTGGAAGCTCTATCCCGCTAATGTTAAAACTGCCTAATTTATGACCCATTATTTCAGAGACTAATAGTCTCTAAAATACGAGGATGAAATAAGAGGATAGTCTCAATAAGAGGATGAAACTTGGAAAAAATGCTTCTTATTTTGTTTTAACACTACTATCCTCTTTGGTTTAAATATTAGGATTTTGAAAAGTTAAAAATGTTTTTATCAAGCCATCCAAATTTACAGAAAATTTGGCCTATTTTAATTTTTAAATCAAGAATTACTACAAATACAATGATGGCAGAAGACCCACAGAAAGAACTAAGCAACTAGAAAAAGCTGCAAAAATTTCAGCCCTGTGTCTCAAGACCTTTCTGAAAAGACTGGTCTTTTAGGTCAAAAAATAGGAAAACTTATTTTCAGGAAACTGGATAAACAACAAAGATTTATTTACTGCTTAACTTAAATTACATTTGGATACTTCTTTCTTTTTTTTTTTTTGGTTGTTTTACCTCGTGGTAACTGCAGTCAAGCAATTCATTCCGCAAAGGATGAGATGAATGTTTTTGTAGCGTTACATTACATTTGGATACTTAAAAACCTCCAGCCTGTTAATTCTCATCCTCTTCTGGATTCTCCTTAAATAATATTCTTCTTTTTACAGTACTGGCTTCCTTGGAAACATTTTTCATATTTATTTCTGCTTTCCAGAAATAATCCTTGACAAAAGAGCATAATGTATCTACACTGTTTTGACCAGTTTGAACCCCCAAATATTCAAGTCTTTAATCTACCAATATTTCCATCATTAAAAGTCATCAAAGCATTGTATACATCAAGTTGTAGTGTATATCTTGAAACAAAAACATTTTTCAGAACCCGAATCACTGATGAACAAGAAATTTTAGTAACATGTCCCCTCTTTTGTCAGCAGTTAACTTACAAACTAAACCGTTCTAAGCACTCAGAATTTCTGACAAAATTACATTTCCCTTGCGCAGTTTACGACTAAAATTATCATTAATTATTTTATTCAAAATATTTAGGTCAATAATTATATTACTACATCTAGACACATCTATATTTTCATACTTCACATCAAAATTATGAAGTTTTTTTTTGATGAACTAGGAAGAGTAGAAACATTGGTACTTATGTAGTTTGTTACACCCCAAACAAAACTTTGTTTTGACAATGAAAAATATGTGCAAACAATAAAAATGCTTAATGCGTATTAATTTGAAACAAAAAGGCCTGATTAACCAAATTTTATTTGAAAAACAAAAACTTTAATTGCAAAAATAAAAAAATGTTAAAGTTTCTAAAAATAAAAAAAAGCGTTGTCAGGATACTTTTTACGCCACATATATTTGCTCAAATATGACTGCAAAAGTTCAAGGTGGATACCAAAACGTGGCTTATATTTTTCTTTTGCCATGCTGATTCGATGTGATTGGTACATGAACCAGTTTGAGGGTGAACGAAATTTTTTGAATGATTACCTGTAAAATGGGTATATCCAAGATCCTTAAGATTACTGTAACCCTTAACTTAACTTTAACTGCAAATGCTCATAAATAACGTTGCGGTGGAACAAACTGCATAAGTGCCGAAACATCTTGTTTTTTTTTTACAATATTTACAATGCCAGCAGCAACTGCAGGATATGTGCTGTAATGCTGATTACCTTTATTCTTCCGTTTTTTAAATGCTCCTTTAGGTTTTGTCATAATATCGTAATTGTTAGGCGAAAAAATATAACAAAGAACTGTTTCGCAGCAAAAGAAACAGCTTAAAAGTCACTTTCCAAAAAATTAACACTAACAAAATCTAAATCACACACATACTTCAACACATTATAGAACATAACCTTACAGGCAAAACAATCTCGACAAAATAAAACTAGCCACAGCCTACTAGGACTTGCATAACCAGATAAATGTTTACTTAATTGAATCTGTGGCAAAGAATTAAAATTTTTGTTTGCTGTGCGTAATTTAAAATTAAAAAAAAAACTTCTTTTTGGAATATCAGCAAAATTTTTATACCAAATTAAACCACACATTCTGAAGCATAGTGTGATGGCAAAAAATGAAAATGTTGGACCGGCGCGATTTTCGACCTCTAGTCTTACTTTAAGAATACTAAAAATAAATAGAAGGCCTTTACTCTAAAAATTAATAGAAAGCCTTTGCTTATAATAACCAAGCGATTGGTTAATACACTTCTTCTATAGCCAAGAATAATTACACTTCTTACTCATTAATAAATCTGATGATGCCTTTTTTATATTGAATAAACATTAATTTTTATGTAATCACAAAATAACATTTATAAGAAAGTTGTATGCGATGTATAAAATATACAAACACAAGTATAACTTTTTTTTTCAGTTGTCATATCAACAATCTCATAATTCCTATTAAATAAGTGTACAACTGCATACCCGAGGCAAAACAAATTTGCTTATTTCTGTTCTCTATTTTAAATAACTGCTACTTACTACAATTAGTATAATACAAAAATATTTTAGACAAAACAATTGATATCAGAATGAACCAAGTTTATGAATTAATAATTAGTAAAATAATCTTTCCTTTTTAATTATTTAAAAAACATAAATAAAAAATTAAAATATTAATAAAAAAAATTACCATCTTCTACTTCACCAGGCATGACTAGTCGACCACAGTTTAGATAATTTAATTCTTTAATGTTAAAAACATTAATAGTATTAACCTTTAAATTAAATTTTCCTTTTTAAAATTAATATGAAATAAAAATTTATTTACAAGGAGTTTTTGTACAATAAATTTTTGCACTGGGTCTGATATTTGTAAGAAAGATAAAGTTTGATACCTTATTTAAGAAAAATCAAATCCTTTTAAATATTGTGAAATCAATATTCAAAACATAATTAATTTTACTAATATGTTAAATACCATAACAATAATAGTATTACACAATTTGACATTAATCACAAGTTATTCCCAAAAATAATTATTTTCTAGAATAACAAGATCTTAGCTTGCTAATTAAGTGGTAATGAAGTAGTTTCTGTTGCCTTCAGCATCAAAATTGTAATTGAGTTGTACTCCTAATGAACCATAGATAATATTCAGCCCCAGAAAAAGCTTTCACCCTTTTTATTATAGGGACTGGCTGTACAATGAACATCATTATTCTCTGATAATGACTGAAGCCTTTTTCATGTATCTCAAGTACTTTATGAGTATCTCAGCAATATGAAAACTAGGTCAGGTAGTGCAAAACAGAAACTAGTGTATTCCTCCTATCTGCTGAAAAACTATGCATTATACAAGCTACTTTAATTCAATGGGAATTTTTTTCCATACCAATTTTGAATAATTTCTTTGAAGAATTTTCAATCATTTAATAAGATATACATCTTTTTTAAATTCATAATTTTTGTATTCTCCGATTTATTGCATAATCTTCAATTATAAAAAAAAAATATATATATAAGATTATGCAATAAATCAGAGAATACATTTTTAGTTATTTTTGTAAAAATTATTATAATTATTTATATATAAAAAAAAAAGTAAACTTTTAGGACTATTTTTCATGCATAGTATTTTTATTGTATTTTATTTATATCATAAATATTGTAGGACGGTTTTCAAGTGCTTTAAAAATCAAATATTTAATTAAATTTCAACCTTCTATGGATCTTCTAGTAGTAGATAACAATATTTAGATTCCATGTTCTTCAAATAAGGATCACAGGCGCATAAGTGAAACTAAAGTTTGAAAAAAAGAAAATAACAGTGGAATCATTTTGGAACTATAAGTTCTTATTTGGTGACCATGATAAGTAGGTTTTTATATGAATGAGAACTGGTAACAAAGACAACAGATGGAGATGTCCAGTTCCAGATCCAGGGGGTGATACAAGGATCCATCTTGAGACCCCTGCTATGGAATATTGCATTTGATGAAATGCTGAGGATAGGAGTACCGGGTAATGTGTTCCTAATTGCATTTGCGGATGACTTGGCAGTACTGGTGTCAGGTCATTCAGGAGAAGAAGTTGAATCTGCTGCAAATACAGTGGTTAGACGGATAAGCCCCTGGTTTAGAATAAGGGGATTAGAATTGTCTCCCCAGAAGTCACAACTTATTGCAGTGGTAGACCTCAGGAAAATACGCCAAATAGACATAAACGTTGATGGAGTACATATTGGAATGATGCCCCACATAAAATATCTGGGAGTATGGATTGCACAGTCAGGACTGTTCAAGAAATTGGTTTTGATTTCTTCAAATGTTTGTATATAACAATATATGACAATTATTTATTAAATTAATCTCAAATCAATCGATATATTCAGAAAATATGTCAATTTTTTGATTTCATAAAAAATTATTTTCTTAGTTTCAGCAGTTTATTACAATAACGTTTCATTACTTCATTAGATAAGTGGGTCAGTGTTTGCCACTAGTGTAAGTTAACCCTTGTTAGAAATATCACACAGCATCATTTTTAACTAACCTGTATCAACAAAAGAGTTGATTTTTACATGGTTGTTTTTCATTCACATCTACCACTGGTTCAGATCGGCATTCAAGCAATACTCAACCCAGGGAGCGGATCTTTTATTCACCTCATTCGCCTGCTTCAAATCACTGAGGCAGGGTAACTGGACCCGGCTATGCCATTCCTAAGCCCCGCCACAGTAACCAGGACTCGATCTTGCCTCTTGCCTTCTCCTCAAGTCATCAGGGAGGAAACCAAGTCTGACTATGCTGTTCTCAGATCCCCCCTCAGTAGCCAGGTCTTGGTCTTTATACTTTATACTTACTCTTCC
Source organism: Lycorma delicatula (assembly GCF_047948215.1). Classification (NCBI taxonomy): domain Eukaryota; kingdom Metazoa; phylum Arthropoda; class Insecta; order Hemiptera; family Fulgoridae; genus Lycorma; species Lycorma delicatula. The sequence goes on along the minus strand of NC_134464.1, from coordinate 101,713,768 downwards.
CTGCTGCAGTCACGAAACTCTATTTCCTTCCTCTGAAGAATTTCCATGGTCAAACCGTTTATAGCAATCCATTCTACTGGCCCTTGTATCATATAGCTTACAGTGTTTTCAGGCGTTTTTCCATCCAAGGCCTGCTCTTTCTTTACATCAGAACCATCTGTCACATTCATAAAATGTACGGTAAGGTGAATCAACCAGGCCACAGTATATACACTTAGGCATCTCTCGCTTCCCAAATCGATGTAAATATTCAACAAATTCTACATGGCTGGAGAGAAGCTGTGCAACATAATAACTCACATCACCATGACCTCTCCCCAGCCACAACTCTAATTACTCTTCAAAATTTAGACTTTTATATTGTGTAGTTGTAGGAGAATATTAAAGATTTGGTAGAAGCGAAAAGAAAGGTTTTGAAACAAACTGAAGAAGAGATAAATTTTGTAGCGAGTCTACTAAAAAGAAAAACCATAATTTTACAGTGAAAAAGCTGATCGAGTTTTAACTGTTATAATTCTGAAAAAACATTACTGAGTAATAATTTGTTTTTATTTATTAAATATGTATGTCCTGTACACCTTTACCATCTATTAACTGGAGAGATTTTTAAATCTTGGATTCTATAAAAGATTCTCTAATTTCTGTGATGGAGAAAATTGCAAAATTGGTAAGAAAACTTGGCAGAGGAATAAAATTTGTGAGTAATCCTTCGAATGTCACAAAAATACTTGGAATAAATACTGTTGCTAAAAAATGAAAAAAGATTTAAAAGCTTTTCAAAAACATAAAAAAATAACTGCAAAAACTCTTACAGCTGAAAAAATAAAATATGAAAAATTAACTATCAACATTGAAGATTAAAAAAAAACAGATTTTTGTAAAACATTTAAAAAAAATATATCTAATTTTAACCGACTAAAATGTGTTCAATATTAATTGGTTCAATATTAATTGAGCCAGATTTAATTGAGAAAAAATCTCATAAAACAAAATTTAAATTTTAAGATAAATTATTAGCTTTTTTATATTATTCTAAAAAAATAAAGATTTGCTCACATTTACTTGTGTAATACAATTTTTATTAATGATAGAATAATTTCTGTTGTTCATTAAGTAAAGGTTTCGATCCTCATGTTAGACAATAAACTTTATCATTTGTGGGAAGATCATTATTTTTTTCTGTGACAGAAATAAATAATTCATGTTATCATCAATATTAAATATTTATTTACATGACAGTCTAAAATATAATACATTTTCTGAGCTTACATCAAAATGCCAGAAAGAATTTTCAGAAAACAAAAAAAAGGAAAAGGTTGTTCTTACATGTTGATTTTGTTGATTTTAATTTTAATTTATGAACAGTTTTCTTTTTTATTAAAAACCCTATTAACTTTTATACTTTAAATTGATTAATGTGTTGTATTGTTTGACCGCTATAAGACGTGATTCTGGGCCTAACTAATATGTGCAGCTTGGGTATGAGACTCATTTTGTCTCTGTGTAATGTGATTTATGCTGGAATTCACAATAAACACAATAAAGATCCGATGGTCTTTATTGCATACCATAGTTCATACTGTAATAGAGCAAAGTGAAGATTCCAAAGGTATTTTTGTTTCATTCAAAAGTTACTAAACTGTTTTCCAAAAATTATAGATTTTATATTATTGTTATAAACTGACAGCTGAATTTTACAAAATAAATTTAATTTGTAGAATAATTTTATTATTTAGGTCAGCAAATTAGTTAAGACCCAATGTCAAGGATACACTTTGTATATGTCACTGGACTGCTTTTTTTCTAAATTAATATTAGATGAAAATAATTATAGATAAAAGCACTGGTATATAGTTAGATAAATTCTTTTAAATATATTTAAACTGTTACTCTCATTACAAATATCTTATGTATTCCACGGTAAGTTCTTTTGAACTATGTTATTAAAAAAATGATAGATAAAATAAAAAGTTGATGTTATAAAAAAGAAATTGGGTGTACAGTTTTATCCATATGCGTTATAAATCATAAAAACCTACTTCCTTGGATTTCATTACTTCAGACGATTAAAATAGTTTTTTTGTTATTTTCTCCTTTTTTAGATAATACAATTTTCTAACAATGAACGGCATAGATGAAGTCCTACGCAAGAACTAACGCGTGAAAATAAACAAGAACAAAACAAAAGTAATGAAATGTAGTAGAAATAACAAAGATGGACCGCTGAATGTGAAAATAGGAGGAGAAAAGATTATGGAGGTAGAAGAATTTTGTTATTTGGGAAGTAAAATTACTAAAGATGGACGAAGCAGGAGCGATATAAAATGCCGAATAGCACAAGCTAAACGAGCCTTCAGTAAGAAATATAATTTGTTTACATCAAAAATTAATTTAAATCTCAGGAAAAGATTTTTGAAAGTGTATGTTTGGAGTGTCGGTTTATATGGAAGTGAAACTTGGACAATCGGAGTATCTGAGAAGAAAAGATTAGAAGCTTTTGAAATGCGGTGCTATAGGAGAATGTTAAAAATCAGACGGGTGGATAAAGTGACAAATGAAGAGGTATTGCGGCAAATAGATGAAGAAAGAAGCATTTGGAAAAATATAGTTAAAAGAAGAGACAGACTTATAGGCCACATACTAAGGCATCCTGGAATAGTCGCTTTAATATTGGAAGGACAGGTAGAAGGGAAAAATTGTGTAGGCAGGCCACGTTTGGAGTATGTAAAACAAATTGTTGGGGATGTAGGATGTAGAGGGTATACTGAAATGAAACGACTAGCACTAGATAGGGAATCTTGGAGAGCTGCATCAAACCAGTCAAATGACTGAAGACAAAAAAAAAAAAAAATTTCTCCTTTTAAACAAAACAGTCTATTTTTAATTATAAAACTCCCATTTATGTTTCGCTCACCAAAATGCTGAGACCCAAATTTATGTCCCGCTTTTTTATTATAACTACACAGAATTTAACATAGAATGAAATTTTTTGTGATAGTGTATACATCGAAAAATAAATCGAGAATATTTTTGTAGCAGTATAGCCAAGTATCGCCGTTTTGGGTATAGCAGTCAATCTGTTAAATTTAAAGAATTCCTTATAAATATTATTTCCTTATAATATAACTGTAAAGATGATTTTTAAATAATTCAAATTAATCAAAACTGGATTTTGTGCATATTCTTTTAACATGCAGTTAAATAACTATTTTATATATAAAAATATTTATCAATTAACCCTTTCATAATAAAAAACTAACTAGTTGACTAGTTTAACTAGTTGAATTACCATATAATAATTATTTATTAGACTGGAGTACAACCACTTCTCTGTTTACTTACAATTTTTAAATTTTATAATATTGCTCTATCATGGTATTTCCCTTATAGTTAAATACAGGATCACCACTATTGTTATTTCTGGCATTATATTAAGTATATATATATATATAAAATATTAATGTATATATACATACACATACATTTATAAACACAAAAATGTGCACTGGTGCTTTAACGTACATAATACATTTCATAACATGTGTTCCACTTTATTGATTAATTTTGACAAATTTTCAGTCTATGTACAGGATCAATATTTTACCTTTTTTCAATATTATGAAAAATAGTAACCTGGGAAAAAAAAACAAAATTATTTGAGTGTTTATCTGACTATTTATGTTTTGTTGTCACAGTAAGTTGAATCCAAAATAATTTTTGTTTACTCGTATATAAAATTTACTACCTAATTTATATCATGCTTGGATTATTTACATAATTTGTTAAGTACAATTTATCTACTTTCAAAACAATTACTACAATAATCATTTTTTTTTTGAAAGTGAAAATATATTTTAGTTTTGTTAATAACTACAGTACATTTTATTTTACTTGGTAGATTCATTTAATTTAAGATAAAATCTATTGCGGAAATAATAGATAAAATAAATATATAGCGTTGGTCAAAATAAGAATTGTCTACAAATCCAGAAAATTTAATTCAACGCAAATTTAGTTGTAAAAAGTAAATTTATTTTCCCGTCTAGATAATCCTATAACAGAGCTATGAGCTTCAGAAGGGAAAGTATTGTAATCAGTCCAATTTGGGTATTTGCGGTTTTCACCGGATCTTGATATTTTGACACCTAAGGAACCCAAAAGATCAGACAGAAATTTTCTGGATATTATTGGTTTTATTATGTATGTGTATTCACTGTTGGCCTCTAAATCACCTTATATCCGTATATCGATCCTACTGGACCGATTTTGATCACTTGATCAGATTACTTCTACGTATAGAGCACTGATACCATTAAATTTTCAACACAAAAAGTCAAGAAGGGGCTGAGGCTATAGAGCAAGGTGACCCTCAGCATCTTGAGATTTCACCAAATTAAATCATATTTTTCTTAGCCACATTTGTTAATTAAAAAATAACAATATGTCAAAACAGATTTTGCAAAATGTCATTCCCACCCAAAAAATGGCTGTTGTCATCTGCTATGTTGTGAAGTCACAGGTGAGCAGTATAATTAAATAACCCGCCGGGTTGGTCTAGTGGTTAATGCGTCTTCCCAAATCAGCTGATTTGGAAGTCGAGAGTTACAGCGTTGAAGTCCTAGTAAAGCCAGTTATTTTTACAGGGATTTGAATACTAGATCGTGGATACCGGTGTTCTTTGGTGGTTGGGTTTCAATTAACCACACATCTCAGGAATGGTCGAACTGAGACTGTACAAGACTACACTTCATTTACACTCATACATATCATTCTCATTCATCCTCTGAAGAATTATCTAAACGGTAGTTACCGGAGGCTAAACAGGAAAAAGAAAGGAAAAAAGTATAATTAAATAAATTAATAACATTTAAAGTGTAAAAAAGTAACTCTGTCTAGCTGGAATTTGAACTAATGTAATTTCACAACTACATAGAACAAATTTTGCTTGTACGGTCGGCAGATTGGTGTAGCCGGAGGCTTAACGCTCCAGGTACCAAGTTAACCAGGCGATCGACTTCGAGACCCAGCTAGACCATGAAGTTGGTGTAGCCGAATGGTCTAGTTGGGTATAGAACTAGATCGCCTGGTTGACTTGGTACTCGGTGGGTTAAGCCACGCGACTACACCAATCTGCCAACCGTACAAGCAAAATTTGTTTTATGTAACTTGTGAAATTACATTAGTTTAGTTAGTTCCGACTGTTGTCGCAAGTATCGCCACACTAACGCGAATTAAATACGGTATATGAACGCGCTTTAGTTAGAATCATTGAATTAAATAAACGGAAAAATATTACATTTTAATAAAATGATAAATATTTTAAATTAAGTTGTTTGTGTATGTGTTTGTAAGCCGTGCATCAGAAACAACCCACAGTTGTAGGACTTTCTCGGAACACGGCTTTTGTAGCGTGACGGGAAAGTCCTACAACTGTGCTGTCAGCTTTTTTTTTTAAGTATATATAATTATAACAAAAAATATACAAATAATAATACGTATAAAAGGGTTTCCTGCGTGCAAATCAAGAGATTTAAGGTTTAAACACGAAAAATATACATTTAACTTGATTTTATTTTATGTATGCGCTTGAATGTGCAGCACCCTCCAAAAACTACGGCTCCATCAGCGCATTCCTACTAGACCTAAAGGCATTAGCAACGAAAGGCTTTCAGTGGGTGGACTGAAGGAGAAACCCGTCAGGAGAAGGGCGTATAAGATCTTGCTCATCTCCCAAGGAGTAATCCGAGTAAAAAGATTTAAAAATCCGGTCTAAAAAGGACCGGAACGTAATTCCGTCCGACTTAAAATGGAAACAAATATATATTAAAAATTAAATACCCGTCTCATAATTAGAAAAATCCAAAAGCAAGGGACTAATGTCCAGTCTCTGTAATGAATAGCGGCATACGAGGTGCGTGAGAAAAGTAATGAGACTAAATTTTTACTTACCAAAGTTTTTATTTTTTTCAAACAACAATATTATTCCCTTCAAAGTAGTTCCCTTGGGCAGTTATACACCGGCGGAGATATTGTTCCCACTCCTGATAGCAACGCTGGAAGGTTTCAACTAGTAGGGCTTTTAACTGGTCGGTCACAGTCTTTTGAATGTTCTCCAGAGTTCCAAAATGACGTCCTTTTAAGACATGTTTCAATTTCGGGAAAAGGAAAAGTCACAAGGACTCAAATCAGGTGAATAGGGGGTTGAGGAACCGTAGGAATGCGTTTTGAGGTCAAAAATTTCCTGATGAAAATGGTCGAGTGACACGGGGCATTATCATGATGAAGCATCCACTTGTCTGCAACGTCTGGTCTCATGAGAATCACTTTTCCTGAGCCTTTCAAGGACACCTTTGTAAAACACTTGGTTGACAGTTTGTCCTGGAGGAAAACATTTTTTACGCACGGTTCACCTACTGTCTAAAAAGCAAATCGAGGAGATGACGGAGTGTTCCACTCTTGGCTTTGCCGCTTTGTTTCAGGATCGTACTCAAATATCCAGGATTCATTACCTGTGATTACACATTGAAGAATTCTTGGTCATTGTCAGTCCTCTCAAGAAGATCAACGCATACGTTTCTTCGATTGTCAGTGAAGTTTTTCACAACTTCACTGATGGCGCTGTCAAAAATAATGTGTTGCTTGAACGGAGTAGAAACTCGTACTGAGCATGTGGAAGGGATGAACAAACCGGTCTAGCACAGACCGGTAGACACAGCGTTGCCAGATTGCTCGCAGTGTTACCGATCTCATTACTTTTCTCACACACCTAGTAAATGGTTCCCGGATACCCTTGCGTTCTGTTCCGTTCCGAATGTGCAGTATCAAAATACTGATTTTGAAAACTGGCAGCATCAAATTATATTCTTTACTTCGGATTATATTTTAAATTCATTACATTATGAAGATAGATATCGATTAGTTTTAGTCACGCGTTTATAGACTAAAATGTGTCAAATATAAACAATTATACAAATACATAAGTATTAAAATATTTAAAATCGTGCCTCAAAGACATTACAAGACATAATTCATTTTGTACATATCTTTAATGATTTTTTTATTTTATTAAGAAGGTTTACGGAATGAGATTTTTTTTAAATTTGTAGATATGTATATAAAATATCATCGGACGTTTAAATTTGTTCGAAACATTTTAAAAATAAAGCTAACGGGCGTAAATTATAAGTGAATTTTTAACTACCTCGCCTTTAAAACATTAAATTTGTAAAACAGATGTTTACTGATATAAAGCCTAAGCCAGCATAAAAGCAGCTCTTGTAAAATACTTTTGAATCACAAAATGTTTATTAAAATGTGTATTTATAGTCTTAAACTATGCTCTTATCCCGAACTAGAGTATTGATTGAGCATATGTGAAATAAGCTTAGAGATGCTTATTATTTTTTTTAAATTATCGAGTTTGTAGAATTTTAAATGATTTAAACCTCTGACCCATCTTAAGTGTTTGTCTTCCAACTGAATCCATCTACACCATCTCATAATTCTTTGTCATCTTCGATATCATAACACAAGACAGTTACACCAATATCTGGGTTTTGCGCTTCAAATTTATCAATATCTTTAACACAAACAGGATATTCTATTCCTTTCATGTTTAATCGATTTTCAAATTGTTTATAGGATGAAACACGACACTTGTTATTTTTGTTGGGAAATAGATGTGCTGGAATAGACAATAAAAAACATTTTTCATCATCATTTTGTACATTTATTATAGCGTATTTATTTAATAGAGCTTTTGATGATTGCAAATGTGTACTATTACCCCCTATATAATGGATCGAATTCTGATATTGAGAGATCCAAGCTTAATATTTTATTCATAACCCAACCAATGCCCGTTTAAATAAACGGGCAGTTTTGACTCACGTAGTTGTGTTACACCAAAATATTCATAATAAAAACAAATTGTCATCTATACCCCAGGTTTCAGTTAATATTTTTACATGAAATTCAGTTACAAAATTCATAATTAAATATGCTAATTCAACAAATTATTTATTTAAACTGAGTGTGTTAATCTGAAGTATGTTGAAGGAGTAATTATAGATCTTAATAGTAAAAAACTCTGGTAGAAAATTAAAAATATTATTTACTTCAGTGATATAATTCCAAAAGACATTCTGCATTAAAATTATTTACAAAAACCTTTTTTTTTGTCTTCAGTCATTTGACTGGCTTGATGCAGCTCTCCAAGATTCCCTATCCAGTGCTAGTCGTTTCATATCAGCATACCCTCTACATCCTACATCCCTAACAATTTGTTTTCCATATTCCAAACGTGGCCTGCCTACACTATTTTTCCCTTCTACCTGTCCTTCCAATATTAAAGCGACTATTCCAGGATGCCTTAGTATGTGGCCTATAAGTCTGTCTCTTCTTTTAACTATATTTTTCCAAATGCTTCGTTTTTCATCTATTTGCCGCAATACCTCTTCATTTGTCACTTTATCCACCCATCTGATTTTTAACATTCTCCTATAGCACCGCATTTCAAAAGCTTCTAATCTTTTCTTCTCAGATACTACGATCGTCCAAGTTTCACTTCCATATAAAGCGACATTCTAAACATACACTTTCAAAAATCTTTTCCTGACATTTAAATTAATTTTTGATGTAAACAAATTATATTTCTTACTGAAGGCTCGTTTAGCTTGTGCTATTCGGCATTTTATATCGCTCCTGCTTCGTCCATCTTTAGTAATTCTACCTCCCAAATAACAAAATTCTTCTACCTCCATAATCTTTTCTCCTCCTATTTTCACATTCAGTGGTCCATCTTTGTTATTTCTACTACATTTCATTACTTTTGTTTTATTCTTGTTTATTTTTACGCGATACTTCATGCGTAGGACTTCATCTATGCCGTTCATTGTTTCTTCTAAATCCTTTTTACTTTCGGCTAGAATTACTATATCATCAGCAAATCGTAGCATCATTATCTTTTCACCTTTATTGTTACTCCGAATCTAAATTGTTCTTCAACATCATTAACTGCTAGTTCCATGTAAAGATTAAAAAGTAACGGAGATAGGGAACATCCTTGTCGGACTCCCTTTCTTATTACGTTTCTTTCTTATGTTCTTCAATTGTTACTGTTGCTGTTTGGTTCCTGTACATTTTAGCAATTGTTCTTCTATCTCTGTATTTGAACCCTAATTTTTTTAAAATGAAAAAAAAAAATTGAAAATAAAAATCATTTTATTCCAGTCTACGTTATCGAATGCCTTTTCTAGGTCTATAAACGCCAAGTATGTTGGTTTGTTTTTCTTTAATCTTCCTTCTACTATTAATCTGAGGCCTAAAATTGCTTCCCTTGTCCCTATACTTTTCCGGAAACCAAATTGGTCTTCTCCTAACACTTCGTCCACTCTTCTCTCAATTCTTCTGTATAGAATTCTAGTTAGGATTTTTGATGCATGACTAGTTAAACTAATTGTTCTGCATTCTTCACATTTATCTGCCCCTGCTTTCTTTGGTATCATGACTATAACACTTTTTTTGAAGTCTGACGGAAATTCCCCTTTTTCATAAATATTACACACCAGTTTGTATAATCTATCAATCGCTTCCTCACCTGCACTGTGCAGTAATTCTACAGGTATAAAAACCTTAAAAAGAAATAAAGAAGGAAGATTAAAAAAAGAACGAGAGAAATTTGGTCATCAAACTGTGAAAGTAAGAAAAATGAAAAAATACAAAAATAATAAACACGTGCCGTTTTTAACTTTCTTAACGTCATTGTATTTTTTATACAAATATATAATATTATTTAATTAAAGACAGGCATACAATAAAGTTTTAAACAGATACAACGCAAAAACATTTTTTATAACAATAGTTATAATCTATCGCAATACGTAAACAAAATTTTAAAATATTTAGAGATAAATAATAAACAATAATAATGAGTGCAATAATAATAAATAGTTTGAGAAACGCCGATCTCGGTGGCGGAGTGGTAGCGTCTCGACCTTTCATCGGGTTCAAATCCCGGTGAGACATGACATTTATCATACGCTACAAAATATCCTTTCCACATCCCACGCACAAGCTTCAAGCTATGTGGCGATATCAAAAATAAAAATAAAAAACTTTAATGCTGCTTATTTAAACAGAGCATCTTGGTATTTTATTTAATATAAAATTAATAACATAATTTAAAAAAAAAAAATAAAATATTACACCATATTCAGTACAAAAAAAAACTAAAAAAAAACACAGTATTACAATTTTTTTGTTAAAATTTAGTTCCTACTTATTAATAATACATTCTAATGAGACATATCTCACGAAAAGACATATGTAAACAAAACATAGTGACCACATGAAAACTAACTGACATCTACTCTGTGTTTCATAAAATTGTGCGTTTACTGTTTTATAAAATGTCTTATAATTATGGAAAAGCTTTTACACGTTAAAATTTAAACAAATTTTATAAATTTAAATATAAAAAACCTCGCATGACTCCTGACTACAGCGGTCAAGTAATTCAATAGCATAGCTTTTTCATTCCTAAATCTTTCCGAAAACTCTTTGTAATTCAATCATTAAAAGTCTTATTTTTATTTTCATAATAAACGTTTAAATATAAGTAACAAAAAAAATTTCCGAATTTTTTAAAATTTTGATGCCATCTTTATCATTGAGGTTTTTATTGACTATAATGATTTCCAAAATAACATAAAAAAAAAAAAATTACTAACAAAAATTCTAAATTTCAAATAAAACAATTTTTAATTTTGCGGGCTCTGTGGGAAAAATTTGGTAACAACTTATTTTATGAAGAGGTGATTCTTAACAACTAAAGAATAGAAATAGTTAAAAATATTGAAAAAATAAAGTAAAACTTCTATGATAAAAAAAATGCTTTTATGAAATTTTTAAAAATTAAGAATAAAAAAAAAGAACAAAAAAGGAATATTATAGTTTTTAGAAGTGGGGATTAAACTTAAAAACCTTTTTCTAAAAATATTTATAAATACCGTACGTTACGTACGCTTAACAAATTTTCTTAAGTAAGTTTTCTAATATGTAACACTCTCTCCAGTAAAGGGTAAAACAAGAACGTAAAAATTGACAAAAAACTTTCTGTGTTTCAGGTCCGATGTTAACAATTTTGGAAAATTGGAGACTTCTTTTTGATAACCCGACATATAATCTATAAAATAATTTTTTTTTTTAAATATTAAAAACAAAGAGAAATTGAGCAAAAATTACATTTCAATTTTCAGAATTGGGGTTTGATTCTTTGTAAAACCTTTTCTGGATTACAAATTTGCTAGTAAAGTTTTTCCTTAAGTGCTTTTGAAAAAATTTGAAATTGGTTTTTTCGTTATTTTAATTTTTTCGAAAATTGATTTTCGAAATTTTCAAAACGGATTTTGAAACAAATCTAATATGATTATTGCCTTATATGTAGAAACTTTTGAGTTAAATTTGAAGAAAACCAGTTGGTCTAACCTAAAATAAAAGGCCAAAAGCAGTGCAAGACACACACACACACACACACACACACACACACACACACACACACACATATATATATATATATAATAATATTTGTATAAATGATATTTGTTTGGTCTAGCTTATTGATTCTCAAACTTTTTCACCCACCGCCCACATTGAGAATCAAAAATATTCTAGTGCCCCCAAAATTTTTAAACTTACCATCTGTTAAAAATAATAATTGCAATTGCTGTTTTTAAGACGCGCTCTTAAAAACAGTATTTAAAAAATCCTTTAATTTCCATATTAATTTGTATCAATACGTTGCTTAGATCGTGAGATATATAGCATTAAAGACAAAAGTGGCCTTTTCTCTTTAAAGTGGAATATTTCAGTTCAGAAAAATCGTGGAGAGACATACAAAAAAGAAATTAAAGCTAAAGTCTTAAGCTTTTAAACGATTTTAATGCGGTTTACTGTAAACATGTATTTTCTTCCATGCGTTTGGTCGAACACGAAGAAAAACTTTCAAATTTTCAAAACTTTTCTTCTCACCGAATTATTTTTTAATTTGATGATTTTTGAAATCTGAAGTATACTGTCAAGCTTTAATTTAATGCGGGATTAATTTTTTTCTACATTTACAGTTGTATTTTGAAAGAGTACTCTTTTTTCGAATTATGGTGTAAATTAATCTTCTTTCCTCTAATATGAACGTTAAGGTTCCTAATGGAACCTATATTCGACGGGTTTCTGGGATTGACATTTCCAGAAGGGGTCACGCGGCCCAGACTTTTGCCGATGACTGTCTCCTTTTAGTTCGTGGTAAATCACGACCACAGCTAGAAGACGGGGCGCAAGCGGCCTTGTCAACCGCAAAGATTTGGATGGACATGCAAAATTTAAAGATTTCTATGCCCAAGATGATGTTTATGCTTCTCAAGGGTGCAGACAAATTATCGTACAGTCGTAACCCCCATATTAAATAGACTGCTTAAACGGCCGAGTTCATAACTACCTAAGTGTTTTGTTTGATGAAAAGTTGCTGTTTAGCAACCACATTAGGCAAGTAGCGGCGGAGGCCGTCTCAGTGATGCACAGACTTAGGAGAATTGCTCGGTAATTATTCAAGCTTTAATTTTTTTATTCGTCTCTAAGCCTCTTGGTTGCAAAGTTAAATTAGTTTGAATACTATCATTTTATTGTATTGAATACAATCATGATTGTATTTAATCATAAATTGTAGGTATCCCTTTAATATTTTGTAATAGTGTAGTACGTATTTAATTTTAGTTTGAAATATCATAAAAACATAATTTTTACCTTTTTTTTCAATCGGGTATCGCCTTTCTAGACTGCCTGAACCCCCCCCCCCCAGTTTTCTGTGGGACTTTACCGCCCCCCTGAAGATCTCCAGCATCCACAAGGGGGCGTATCACCCCTCCTTCGTCTACATGAACTAGTTAGACCCTAAAACGTAAAGATTTGCAAAAACACCCGATCCCTATTTTTGACACAATCACCATATTTTCCCCTTTAATATATTCTAGGTTTATTCGCTGGGAAAGTAAAAATACTATTAATAAAATAAAAATGTAATTAATGAACGATAAATAAACCATTTAAGGTCAAATTCTCTAATTTTATTAAGGACAATGAGTGAAACAAATTATAGTACGAAATTTCATAATCTTATAATAAAAAAATTAGATAGGCACCTACAGTAGAACACTATTTACAGTAGCATATTCGTAGATTATTGTTATTATATCTTACAACACCTGAATTGTGTTTCAGCAATAAACCATCGACCACAGTAGTAACAATAATAAATGAGACTAATACGCAATACGGCTTGTACAAATAGGATGTCAAATTTATGGAATGTTGATTAAAAAAAAAACAAAACGGCTCGCTTTTTTTTTGAAATAATATTAGAATTTTTTTAAAAAAATACCTTAACTTTAAATTAAATAGAATTCTGAATTAATCCTTTCATAAGTAATTCTTATTTTTTAATAAATTATTTGTTTAATTTCTTGTCGCAGTATTCGATTAATTAATGATTATTTCCAAGGTTTTGGAAAATTTTTAATATTATTATGTCTACTATTGAAAAATAATGGATGCTTTAAAGTTCATTAAGCCTTTACTAGTAATTTAAGCTTGCAAACCCTATCTGGTATCATTTTAAAGGCTATTTAAATTTTACTTTTCTTCTTGTACACAACTAACTTCAAATACTGAAATGATTACATCTATTTAACATAAAAAAAATTGGAATTAAAAAAGAAAATTGATTATGATACAAAAATAAACTTGTTGGTACAGTAATAGAATCATCAATTCTTGACTAATATGGTTTTACAAATTAAAAATTTTTTTTTTCTCCAACTAATAACTTACTTAATAACACTACTACTTTATCTAATAACCTCCAAGGCAACCGGTCCTCGCCGTTAAGCAAAACAGTCACCTCGGAGTGTCGTGGCAGCAGTCTCTGTCCGCCCTAGCTAGCCGCCTTCTGAGGCTTTCCCACCGGGGTCTCTCCAAGTTCACTAGGACATACCGACATTCTTCTCCGGATAACCGCTATGCTCTTTTTCTCCAACTAGCTTTCCAGTTACTGCCGGGTCTGGATATATGTGTATAGATTAACAGCTGTAATCAGGGCTACCGGTTTGCCATGCTTGTCTTAGCTGCCGAGGTGTAGTGGCAATTAAGTATAAATGTACCGGTAAACGTGTAGTCTTGAACAGACTCAAGTCGACCACTCCTGAGACGTGTGGTTAATTGAAAACCCAATTTCCATAGAACACCGGTATCCACAGTCTAGATTTCAAATCCATATAAAAGCCTGCCTTTAAAAAACTGCCTTTTCGAGGACTCCGACCTTAGAACTTTTGACTTCAAGAATCAGCTGATTTTGCGATGACACTAGACTAACCCGGCGGGTTACGAATTTTTAATTATTATTTTTCTTAATTTTTTAATTAGAATGATTAGAGTGGTATAATTTATTCAACGTAGACCTGAATGAACAAAAAATCTTTTTTTATTAAATTAGTCTCCAGGAGCCTATTTCAATAGGGTACAACGAAAATTATCTAGAAAACTGGATAAAACTAGTCAACAGCAAGAAAAAACAATTCGATAATTTGCAAAAATAAAATATATATTAAATTATTATTTTAAGTGCAATATACTCGTTTCCGGTACGAGTCACTTTTAAAGTAAGAATCGTTGCATATATTAATATCACAGGCTTTGGAATGTATCTTGATCCAGAACGTGTCATTTAACTTTGTAATGATTGATTTAAGTTAGTTCCAGGCGGGCCAGGGAGCTCCTGGACGGCCTGCAGCGGGTGCTGGCTTTGCGGATCGCACGTGCCTATAGGACGGTTTCCAGCGAGGTCGTGTTTGTCATCGCCGGGGTGCCGCCCCTGAGTCTCATGGCGGAGGAGAAGGCGATGAGACAACGGGATGCTCTTCCAAGTGTCGCTCGCGATTGGCTTATCGGGCAGTAGCAAGAGAGGTGGCAGGCGTCGCAGACAGGTGGATGGACGAGATCCCTCATCCCAGACATAAAGACCTGGATAGGGAGGAAGTCCGGAAACCTGTCGTACGAACTCACTCAGTTTCTGAGTGGCCACGGTTGCTTTAGCGTTTACCTGCATAGGATTGGGAAAAGAGCTTCCCACCTATGTAGGTATTGTGCAGTCGTCGACTCCCCGGAACACGTGGTGTTCTGGTGTGGGCGGTGGTATGATATACGGTGCCCAGTAGTCGAGCAGTTCGGGGAGTTAGTGGCTGAAAGCGTAGTTACCAAGATGCTCGAGTCGGAGGCTGCGTGGAAAGCCGTAGCTACTATGGTGGAGGCCATTGTTCGTGGTAGGGAGGCGGACGAGGATGAGTAGAGGTTGTCGGATCCCTGTTCGCCCCCCTGCATGTTTGCTTGTGTTTGTTGCAAAGGTGGTGACCTTTTGCAGGGTGGGGACTGAGTTAAACTTAAAAAGCGGGTCCGGTCTCCACCTGTTACAATTGCAAAAAAAAAGTTCCCAGCTGATGCATTATTATTTTTGGCATGATGCCAGTGAAAAATAATCCATGTCGACCATCAATATTATCAACTGCAATCTACGATTGGTAATTCGTAATCAAGTGCAAATTTCATCGACGAACAATTGAAGAATTCATAGAAATTGTAACTGAACGAGGTAAATATGAGGAGATTTTTTGTTTATTCTTCGAGAGGGAACAACGTGCATTGTGACAGAATTTCTGAACGGTGATAGGTCATTACCGAAGAATAAATAACTACTGTTGATGTACATATTTAACAGAACAGAAGTTTTATAAGTTTTGATGAAATGAATGTGGATTTCTTTGATATTTCTTGTTCTGTTATTTACGAAATTATTAGTGAAAATACTCATTGAAGTTGGAGATGTTCCTCGATCAGTTAGGTTAAGAACTAGATCAATAGAACAGAAAAGTACCTTCATAAATCAACCAGAAAGACTTCAATTACGCTGAAAATTTTCAGAAGTTAAAAAAAAAATAAATAATTGAAGTCTAAAAGTTATCAACTAAGATTAATTCGTGAAACTAGTTTTGTCAGATGGATGGATGGAATTTGTGTTTTGCGAGGATGAATCTTGTGATTTCGGTTGAGAAGTAGCTCTCTATTTTTCTACTAACAGATACCATCTGATAAAGCACATTAACCGTATATTGAAGCATGAAGCCAAGTAAACCGCTCCCGAAAGCGGACGAGAAGAGATAGAGATATGATATGTCTTCATTAGAGACTTATTACATTTATGAATCTGTTTTTCTTGATTCTTAAGTAAATCAAGAGTAAATTGAATTGCAGGACAAAATTATTGTTTTTTCGATCAGAATTTGTTTTGTTAGTGTAATGATAGTATTTTTGGTATTTAAAGAGTGGTAGTCTAATTGAAGTTACATATAGGAAGATTTTTGTGTGAAACCTTTGGTGTTAGAGGAAGGCGCGGGAATCTCAATTACGCGAATCGGTTAATTTGATACTTGAGGGTTGTAAGTTATGATAAATGGACTAGTTGGAAGAGGTCACACGAAGGCGATAGTAAGTTCTCTAACTACACGGACGGAAATGTCTGCCGGGGCATTTACATCAGTGGCATCTTGACAGTGGCCAAACTGATGACCGAGTTGAGTTATCAAAATTAGAGGGTACAAAAGACGACCTCCGGTAAAGCTCATTAGGGCTAGGGGGGGAGGTGGTGGCGACCGAGGTCCCCACAAGGCGGGTGTCTTCCACTATGGAGGTCCGGATGTGCTTGTTAATCTGATCCTCGAACAACATGGACATTGAACCTAATCTTCTTGGTGTTCATGTAGGATCAAATAAAAGAAATGTCGGGATGTTACCTTTTCAACATAAATGTTACAGGTGATTCATATAAATACATATGTTGTTATTTCCAGCTTATGAAGCAATCCTGTTTTTGAAATTGCCCGTTGTTCTCATGTTTGTTTCAAGGTGAGAAATATCTCCACTATAGTGTTAAAGAAGAGACTATTCGATAACATTTTTTTGTGGATGAATAAAACGCTGAGGAACAGTTAGTTAGCGACTATGTCCATGTGATTTGAAGCGAATTTTCGTTCTAGGCACTCATCAAAGGCAATGTATTTTCTTCAAGTCCAAATGACCGAAAACGTGTGAAGAATCATTCATTGTTGCAAAGGTTGTTATTATTACTGATTAGATCATTAATTCGAAAATTATCTGTTTTAAGTTATTAGATGTAATTTTGAAGGTAATACGAAATAAAATAAGTAACTACGAGGTGTTTTACCTCGTTTTATTAGTAGCGATTTTCCGTTATGTAACTTTGATTCCTTATAAATCTAAAACTGTCATTTATTGAGAAACGGGTTTTTCCAACGTTTTTCTTGTAAAATCTTACATTAGCAGCATGTGTTACATGTTCACATTCCTATTAAAAAGAATTCGATTCAATGTAGCAGATCCAAGATGGCGGAAAGATTTCCAACAAATCATACAGTAGTAATCTTGTAACTATATAGATATGCATTTGTTTCTACCTTCTAGTATCCCTCAGTTTTGAAATATGAAGCTGTTTTCATGCTTTAATATCACCCTAATATATATATATATATATATATATATATATATGTATTTTTTGTATTAGAATACCTAATAATAAAAATTAAACCCTAAGTTTCTAATCCCTTTAACTCTTCATATTAATTCTTCATTTTCACTTTGTCAATTTAGTATTCTCCAATCCCCTTTATACCCACATTTCAAACGCCTTCAGTTTTTCTTTTTATATTTCCCTTAACGTCAAAGTTTTACATCCATACAGAAGTATACAGCAAATATAACCGATTCACAATACGCTTCTTTTACTCTGACTCCAACTTACAAATCAATAATTATTTTTTTCTCTTAAATGCTTCCTCGGCTACTGTTACTCTTGTTTTTGTATCATTTTTACTTATACAATTTTATGTTACCATAGCAATCTTCTCTAAAAGTAATGCTGTTCATCGTAGTAGGGCTGTTCGGAAAGTTCTCGGTATGATACATAAATGGCACACGTATGACTATATGACTATGATATTTATGAAGTACGATCCTTTATTAAGTTTCAGACGCGTGCGTTTTGTTATAAACAGATATAAAAACAGACCCACCCGGTTGGTCTACTGGTAAACGCCTCTTCCCAAATCATCTGATTTTGCAAGTCGATAGTTCCAGCGTTGAAGTCCTATTAAAGTCAGTTATTTTTACACGGATTTGAATACTAGATCGTGGATGCCGATGTTCTTTGGTGGTTGGGTTTCAATTAACCACACATCTCAGGAATGGTCAAACTGAGACTGTACTCAAGACTACACTTCATTTACACTTATACATATCATCCTCATTCTTCCTCTGAAGTATTATCTGAAAAGTAATTCCCGGAGGCTAAACAGGAAAAAGAAAGAAGATATAAAAAAAGAGTTAAATTTAACTTTAAAGGAGTCATCCCCTTCATTTTCGACATCAAAATGTGGGATGCTGAATTTAAATCTGGTTAAACATCTATTAAGAATGATGAATGTTACGGGCAACAATAAACAGTAATGACCGACAAAATCGTTAAAAAAACAAAATGCCGTAAAAAAGTAATCTCTGATTAAAGATACGTGAGCTTGCTGGCATCGCAAACATTTCGACAGAAAATGGCTACTATATTTCACACGATATTTTGGGGATGAAAAAGCTTCCGTCATGTGGTGAGGTGTTTGTATTAGTCTACCAAAAAGATATTCAACTGAACAATTTTCAAGGGTATTTAAAAGCGATCTCGCTGAGTTTTTTCGATATTTTACAACAATAGATGAAATATGGACTCAGTAATTCACATCACAGATCAAATTGCAGTAAAAAAAAAAAAAAATGGATCGGAGCAGGGTAATGCGGTAAAGAAAGAGAAAACGGTTCCATCGGCATTAAAAGTCACGGCTACGATTTTTTTTTTGATTTTCATGGTGGTGGTCATAGATTACATGGAAAAAGGTAGGACCATCACCAGGGAGTATTAAGTTTTACTACTGGACCGATTTAAGGGTAGTATTCAGGCTAAACATCCACATCTGGCCAAAAATAAAGTACTCTTTTACCACGATAATGCGCCTTCACATACGCTTCGGTTTGTTGCTGCAAAACTCCATGGTCTACGAATCGAAGTGTTTTCATATGAACCAGATTTGACTACCAGCGTTTAATTCCTCTTCCTAAATCCTAAAAAAAAATGGATCGACGAAGATTCACTACAAATTATGAGGTCAAAGCTCGAGGCAACCATTTATTTTGCAGACTCATACAAATCGTATTATACTGAGGGTATTAAATCTTTGGAAAGTCATCGGTCTAAATGTATCGAATTATAAGGTGATTATTTTGAAAAGTCTTGTGTTTTCTTTGTCAGGTCGTAAACTTTTACGAATCGTACAACCATTTCCTGCAATGAATAAAGTGATGATATAATAGTACATATCATTTAAAGTTCAACATATCTGGATAGATATTACTCTATATTGTTTAGCAATATACACAACTGTACATATGGTAATGAAGAACTCAACGGGAAACCACTACACCTTCAGTTTATTTTAGGAAGCCTGGCATGATATGTTTATTATTATTGTTTAGAATTTCTGTACCATTTTTATGAAGGAAATTGCCTTCTGACAGTTTGCCAACAACTATTAAAATTATTTAGAACACACACACACACACACACTCAGAGAGAGAGAGATAAAAAATGAAAATATAAATTTTACGAATTTTAATAGTTATTTGATAAAGAAATCATTTTTATTCAAAATAATAACAATAATAGTAATAAACTAATATTACTGTTGCTACTTTTACTATTACTACTACTAATAATAAAAAAATAGTATAATCACAATGCCATTTTAAAATAAAATTGGAAAGTGTTAAATAAAGGACATAATGTGTACTGTATATATTACTCAATTTACGTAACGGTTATTTTATCCTATACAATCACATATATTGTAGCTGAAACCATTACTCGTAGTTTTAAGGTGACAAAAATAAAATACTGCACACTAAACAACATTAAACACACCGCTCACTGTATTATATCATAAATAGGCCTAAAATGACTTTGGCAAACTACGGATCGTATGATTGAAGGTAGTTATTTGTTATTAGTGTTTTTAAAATTGCTACTGTACATTATGGAGTTTTTATAGATTATAGTTTATTACTTTTTAGTACTTTCCAATGACTGAACAGTTTTAATAGTTATAACGTAATTTTTACCCGATTAAGATAATATTATTAAGAAATAAATAAACAATTAAAATATACTGTATATATATATATATATATATATATATATATATATATATATATATATACATATATATATATATATATTTAAATTATTGTAATATATTAAATTAAATTTACTGAAATGAATCGTGAATAAAATATAAATTTTTAAACAAATTATTATTATTAAAAATATTGGTAGTTACGCTTTGAAACATAGTATTGTTGCCGATGAGTTTTAAGCTTAATAAATCGCTTTATAATAATGTTAAAATAAGGATGGTCAAATTTTACTTTCCATTTACTTTATTGTTACCATTACCATTTATTTTAATTTAATACAGAGCGACTTGAAGAAAATAGTCCGTGTCAAATTACGTACTCAATGGAATAAGATTTGGCTGCTGAGTCCTCCCACAGCCTTACATGGCAACGTCTTTGAGAAACATTTTATCGCAAACAACAGAAGAGACCAAGTCATCCTAACTCGGATGAGGATTGGGCATACAAAGCTAAGCTTGGCTCTCCTCAGCAAAAATGTGAGACATTCAATGTAAAATAGTCCGTAAACCACTTGCTCATAGATTGCCCGATGTTCGGACTATTCGTCGACATTAAACCTGGATTCAGATGTGAAGTGCTTGCTCAAACGCAAGAAATGCATCAAAAGACTGTTGCGGTTTCTCTGTAACAATGGGTTGAAGAACTTCATTTATCGGTTTTGCTTACGTGAAACTCTTTACGGAATATTGTGTGCGCAGTGAAAATTGACTAGTGGTGGTGTTTCTATATTTATTACTTATTTGATATTCATGTTTCAATTTTTTATCCAACGTTTAGTGTTTATTGTCTAATTATTTATGATCACTTAGTTTTATTTAAGTCGCAAATAACTCTTATCGTTGATGCCTCTATAAAAAAACGATGGAAACATTTAATACTGCAATAAAAAAAAATTCAAAAGATATATATTTGACTACTTAATTTAGTATAACTTTTGTTATAACAGGGAAAAATATTATTTCAAAAAATGTTCCAATTTAACTGCATAATGATTTAAATCTTCTTATTTTCAACATCGAGTTTAACAATTTTTCGACTAACTGAGTTTCAGTTGTAACAATTTATTTGAAAGAAGCTTATCTATTTCAATTAGAAATGGTTATTTACAAATTTAAAAAAAAATGGTACATTCGTTTTTTTAGGCTGAATACATAAATAAAAAATTATTACGATATGACTGTAATAAAATTTATTTGTAAATATAAATATATATCCATAAAGTAAAGATGGGGTCTCAAATAGTTATTGTTTTGGAAAAGGACATAGCAGGGACATGAAGTAAGTATACGAGGTGTGTGAGAAAAGTAATGAGACTGACTTTTTACTTACCAAAGTTATTATTTTTTTCAAAGAACAATATTATCTCCTTCAAAGTAGTTCCCTTGGTCAGCTATACACCGGCGGATTCGTTGTTCCCACTCCTGGTAGCAGCGCTGGAAGGCTTTAACTGGTAGGCCTTTTAACTGGTCGGTCACAGTCTTTTGAATGTTCTCTAGAGTTCCAAATTGACGTCCTTTTAAGACATGTTTCAATTTCGGGAAAAGGAAAAGTCACAAGGACTCAAATCAGGTGAATAGGGGGTTGAGGAACCGTAGGAATGCGTTTTGAGGTCAAAAATTCCATGATGGAAATGGCCGTGTGAAACGGGGCATTGTCATGATGAAGCATCCACTTGTCTGCAATGTCTGGTCTCACGTGAATCACTATTTTCTTGAGCGTACGTCAAAATGAAAAAAACTTTCCAAGTTTTCGATAGGTGAAAAATTCTTGTTAGGCATCAACACCATTTTGTGTTCAATGAAGAATCACCACATGAAAATAACATTCGCTGAAGGGACAAACAATTCAGAGAAACGGGCAGTCTACTGAAGTAGTAATTTCCAAGGTTTCAGTAGTAATTTCATCAGTTCTGACGAGACTCTTAAAGCTGTACGAAAAGGTTATTTGCACAGCCTGAAAAATCAGTGCGAAGTGTTTCGTAGAGTTAGACGTTCCAAAAAAAACTGTTTGCAACGTATTAAAATAAGACACCGATTTACTGAATTTACTATAAAATTCGGATGTAACAACATTTCATCAACAGGACAAAATTAAACGATTTGAATTCAATATAGACATTCTGAGTAGGTTAGATCATGAAGGAAAGCTTTTAAACAAGTTTATTTTCCAGTAATTAAATCATATTTAATGTTTTAGTACTAATACATTGGCATAATGCCCAAATAAAGGTTACTGAACCTCAACACATCATTATGGAATATCTTTGACAACCCAAAAGTTAATCTGTGGTGAAAGATGGACATAACAGAGTTATGTATGATTCCTTCTTTTAAAAAAAAAAAAAAAAAAACTATAAGGAAATCATTTTCAGGATATATTAGAATAGGAATGGAATGCAAAGTTAGCGGGAGTTTATAGATTCTCCCTTCGGATCGCAGAACCTGGACAGAGTCCCTTGCTGCTGGATGATTCAATCGGGCGTGCTTTTAAAAGGTTTATTTTAAGTGACGGGTCTAATTTTTCAAGTTTTGTCTTTAGAATTTAGTGTTTTAAGGACGGATTTAATTGCATTCCAATCCGTTGTTAAACCAGCGTTATCAAACTCATTTTATGGGCCGACCGCGGAAGGTTAGGCTTATGAAACCTGTCCTCCTGACGTAATTCCCCTTCAGACCGTCCACTGAAGTCCTTTTGGTGCTAACGCTTCATAGGCTAGCAGGAATACGCCACAACGGGGCACTAACTATATGGAGGGAGCAATTTTTCCCTTTTCCGGAGGAGTCGCAATTGCTGATTTATGTTAATTTATATTATTAGAATAGTATGTATTACCTCAAATACTGGAGAATCGCTTCAAATACTCTTTACGCCAGAGCCAGCGATAAACAACTCATATAACAAAATTATTAACTAATATCTTGCCTTATGAGCAGCAGTTAACGTGGCAGTTATTTTTAAATACAATTTTTGTCCCTGTCTGTTAATGATCATTTACATTATCCTGTAAGTTCTCTTATTCGGTTTTCAAAATATACAATGTTTAATTTATACAAATAAATAAAAGAATTTCCATTTTGACTATCTCTGAATCCATTTTGACTAGTTTCGGCGTGACGTCTGTACCCATGTACGTATGTGTCTCGCATAACTCAAAAACGATTAGCCCGTAGGATGTTAAAGTTTTGAATTTAGGACTGTTGTAACATCTAGTTGTTTACCCCTTTTGATTGCAATCGACTGGACCAAAAGGGTCCAAAAATGCTCAAAATCAAAACAAATTTGGTTTTGGAGTTTTTCTTAACTGCAGTAATAAGCCCTCATTGAGAGCTTTTCAACGATATATCATAAGTGGTACTTATTTTCATCGGTTCCAGAGTTATAGCCAAATGTAATTTTAATTAATGAAATATTTGGATCTTACAAGGGGAAGGCGCAAATTCAAATTCGACTTCACCTCCTTTTTTTAACGTTTTTTTTAAAATTTAAATATATTGATTTATTAATAATTATTAAGCTTTGTTAAAAATCAGATGGGTGGATAAAGTGACAATTGAAGAGGTATTGCGGCAAATAGATGAAGAAAGAAGCATTTGGAAAAATATAGTTAAAAGAAGAGACAGACTTATAGGCCACATACTAAGGCATCCTGGAATAGTCGGTTTAATATTGGAAGGGCAGGTAGAAGGAAAAAAATTGTGTAGGTAGGCCACGTTTGGAATATGTAAAACAAATTGTTAGGGATGTAGGATGTAGAGGGTATGCTGAAATGAAACGACTAGCACTAGATAGGGAATCTTGGAGAGCTGCATAAAACCAGTCAAATGAATGAAGACAAAAAAAAAGCTTTGATTGTAAAAAAAAGTTTTACAATAAATATTAATTCAATAATAATGAAGAAAAAAAAGAAAAATACTATAAATTATTAGTGAAATAAAATTTTATGTACTTTTTAAAAATGTGTATATGTAATTTAATAGGCATACAAGGAAGTCATGTGGTTTCACATCAGATTTTTACAATAAAAATTTCAAAAATTAAAATAGTGTTTACTAATAGAAAATTATATGGGGAGTATGTATAATTATAAGGTTAGCTTATCGGCAAACAAATAGCCCGTCAAAAATATAATACGTTTTAAAGGTTTCATTTCTGCTTATTGGGATTACGCATGATGCATATCCGAATTTATTATTAATATTTTTTGTTCTATCTATTCAGTTTTTACGATACAACTCAAAAAACGAGAAGAGAATTAAAGAAGAAGAAAAAATGCGAAGTGATTGCAGACGTTAATTTCTGTAGCATTAAACTTAACCTTGTTCATTGAAATTTTTTAATGTTTGTTGTTTTAATTATGTGAGAATATAATTAATTTTCAATTATTTTAGTAGAAATTAAATTAAATTATTTTAGCGCCTGACTGCTTTGAATATTTTATTTGCTTCACAAGAAAATGACGGTAGGAGGATATGGTAAGTGGTAGAACAGTCTTCTACCTTTCTAAAATGATTTATACAATAACTTAACTTCCTGTACGTTCAGTTCTGTAATGTTTAATAGTATTTACGTAATTGTTCTTAACGTATTCGTCCTTTCATTCTAGGAGTTTTCTATTTTATTATCTATTTAATTAATTAATATTAACAGACATCTTTTACAGGTTTGCTTTTTATAAAAAATATTAAAAAAACGACTGAAAATAAACAAAAAAACTTTTTTTGTAACTAAAATCACGCGCGTGAGCACACAAACACAAATTGGATTCCTTTATTCACTTTACAGGCATACGATCACTTACAAATATAAATTTTTTATAATGATGGTTCGAATGAAATTGTGAAAAATTACAATCCGTTACAGGAGTCGAATCCAGGACCAGCTGAATGATAAGTCAGTTTGCTTTTAAATAAACCGCTTACTTAAACTAAACTATTTTTAAATATATATATATCTATTTATTTTAAATTGGAATAATGGCGCAACAAAAACAGATCATATAAGACTTCGTTAAAAATAATTTCTTTGAAAAAGTTAAACTCAATAAATTACATGTATATTGGTAGATATCTACCCTTCAATTGCCCGACTCAAGACCCTTCCTTCTCTGCTTTCTACAATAATAAGTTTTAAAATAAAAAAGGACAGTTTTAATCGAATTTCATTCCATACAAATTTTAAATTATATTTTTGATTCTTTTGAATTCTAATCCTTTTTTTCCACTCTTGTCCCTGCCCACATATAGTAAAGCCGCCACCCTTCTTGACGACGGTTCAAGGACCATGTCTAAAGGATGTCCACATGGGAGTGTACTAGGTCCCCTCGTCTGGATTGTCGAGTTCGACTTTCTGATAGGTTGAGGATGCCCAGTGGCTGTCGCACCATTGCTTATGCGGATGATAGACTGCTGCTGGTCGAGGGAGACTCGCGGAATGAGATCAGGGCAATTTAGGCACGTAAGGTTCTCAGTTTTGGAGTCTTCAGCATAAGATGGTCTTTAGCCAAAAAAATACCATTATGATCTTATTGAAAGATCGGTTAGCTGTTACGCGTCAAGCACGAGTATCGATGGTTGGCCTTCTAATAGGAATTTCACTGTTCAGAAATATATGGGTGTAATCCTTGATGAGAATCTTCGATTCAAGGAGCACCTTCAGTTTGTCGCAAAGAAGGAATATGATGCCTTCTTTGGTGTTCGTAGAGTCATCCAACCCGATTGAGGGTCAAACTTTTGGATCATGCGTATCCTTTACAAAGGAGTCTGTGAGGCCATAATATTGTATCCTGCGCCCGTCTGGGCTAATTGTATGCAATTTAAAAGTTATAGGACATTTTATTACGAGTCCAGCTTTTTCTTTTGTTAGCTGTTGTCAGGATTACAGGACTGTCTCGCGAGAGGCAGTTTCTGTTATTACCGGCATGAAACCAATTAATATCCCCCCTACGGAGCGTAGGAAGGGTTATATCTCTGAGAAGGTGAACAACCCAGGGTGAATGCGTGAAATTGAAGACCAAGATTTTGAATCTTGGCAGGTTAGGTGGAACAAATCTTCTACTGATCAATATACGCGTGGTATCTTCCCAGATGTTACTTGTTTGCGAGCGATTAGGTGGGTAATCCCAAGTCGGTGTGTATAATTTTTGTCAGGATGTGGTGCCTTTAGGGAGAGTTTGGTTAGATTTGGTTTAATTGACTTGGGCCTTTGCCCGGATTGTAGGGTCGATTACACTGTGGATCATGTTCTTTATATTTGCCTGCGGTAGGAGGCTGAACCTACCAGAGTTGTTAGGGAATTTGAGAGAGTAAATTCCTTTCTGGATCTCCGGGTTAATTGGAAAACCCGCAGAGAATGGTCCGTAGTGGCTGACTTCCTTTGGTTTCTCGTCCTGCGAGAATCAGGTGATATGGATTTTCCGTACACTAAATGCGTGAATTCTGTGCATTCACATATCCGTCAAGGTGGAACCGTGCCTTGTTAGACAAAAATCAATCATCAAGTTCTTCCCCGTCTGACGTTACAAGTAACATGAATCGCTGACAGAAAGCTTCACGTTTTCCAGTGTCTGGATGTGAACAACACGAATTCTGTACGGATGCATCTTTAAACACTTGCATAATGCCGTTTGGGCACTACCGACGGAGAGACCAGACTGGCAAGATAGGCGTCGCTTAGACTTCTTATGACTAACAGAATGTGCAGCTTGCACATCGATCAACTTTTCTGGTGTTAGCATTTTCGGTTGACCACTTTTGGCTCCATCTGCCACATTCCCTGTCTCTTGGAACTTGTCGTACAGCCGCTTGATGGAGAACTTGTTTGGTGCACCCACACCGTGCTTTTTGTGTGAAGGCATTCTGGGTCTGAACATAACTGGCCAATCCATTGAAATGAATTAGGAGACAATGAATATGTTCTGCTGCATTTTGTAACCCATCTGTCTTCAATTAAACCTGTAACAAAAGAAGGAAACATTCTTTTATAAGGTTGCGTCACTTTTTGAACACTCTTATATAAACTTAGTATACAATCTCCCACCATGTGTTTTCCTGTGATTGTTTATAAAAATAAAGCTGGTCACTTTTTTGTGATTTAATCCAAAAATGTATTATATTTAAGACAAAAACGAACGTTAATATTGTTTTCAGAAAGACGGTGTTATCTATCTGTTGCTACTGAAACAATGTAATATTGGAAGAACTCATTGATCATAACTTCGTTTTAAAATAGTTGTGACCACAAAGATCTAAAGATCTCGCATCATTAAATTTTCCTTTTAAGGATATTTCAAACAGTATAATTTTTAGAATAATCCTGGTAAATTTTTTATCAGTTCATATAGTATTCTGTAAATCTCCAGATAACTAGAACGGCTTTTTTGATTGGTCCATCGATAACAGCGTCCCATGATCCTATTTTTGTATCTTATTACATCCATGGATCATTTTGCCAGGATGTTTTGTTAATTAGAAACCCAACAATTGGCTCACACATTTAATTAAAATGTAATGACTGCCATGAAATGGGGAATCTGGATCCGCATAAAAAGAAATTATTACATAATCTATTATTAAATAAAAGTATCGATAAGTCTGGTTTATATATCTTTAAAATTTAAGTATTTTTGTTACGAAAAATAATTAAAATATTAATTATTAAAGATCGGTAATAAATCTGTCATAATTTTATTTCGTTAAATACTTAATCGCATTTTGATGTTTTGTTTTTAATACTTCAAGATTCTTAAATTTGTATTTAGTTCTGTGGGCTTTATTTATACCATTTTACTCAGAATCAATTTCTCTATAAATTTTATTTGAATCTTTATGTGTTTATTACTTCTTTAATAAAATTATTTTACGCCAAACATAGAAAAGTGTTTTTCGACCAAAATCTTTTGTTTTTTACCCCAGATTTTTCAGAATTACTGCAAAAAACGGTTCTGGAACTTATCTTTCTTTCATTTCCTAAGGTCAGGTTTCATATAAAACCACTAAACTTAATTCTTAATTTGGGACCAAGAATTATGGTCTGGCTTAATTTTACCGAAAGGCGCAGAAATCAGGTTGAAATATTTATTTAGCCGACGCTCGCTAACAAAGCGTTTTTGAACCTATGATATATGAACTTTATTTTTACCATTAAATATGTTCTGAAAGCTGTTGCATTCTTCATGTACCACTCTGTATGTATAATAGTGTTCGTCAAATAATTGAAATAGTTTCTAGGCTACGTAATCTAATATTTCTCAACAATTTAATTATTTAAAGTAATAATTAACCAAAACCGTAATTAATAAACTATACGATCTCTTGTTAAAATTATTATTATTATTATAACTGACATTATTATTTATCAAATGTGTCAATAACAATAAAATTAATGAGTGAAAGTAGTTTTTATAATACCACAGTTAAGCATTTATTATAAAATAAGTGATTAATATTTTGCATAAGAAATATATTATATAAAACTGTTATATATATATATATATATTACTATTTATTAAAATTTTGTATTTAGGTGAAACATGAAATTATGAAATATAAACAAGCATAATCACCGATACACCGAAATAGTTTTAGCATGAATTAGAAAATAATAATGAATAAATATTATGTAAAAAAAACTAACCTATTTTTAACGTAACATAGTTCGCAGTTCGTTATTAAAAAAAAATTATAATAATATAAAGAGGCGGACGTTTTAACTGAATTTCGCACGCTTGATGAATTATAAATCTACAACAGTGTAGGATATATAAACATGTCAGTTCTCCCTTACAAATATTCATATAAAACAAGATAAAATATATTTCTAACATAAAAAAAAAAAAAAATAAATTCTTCCAAAGAAATTTTGTAAAGTAAATTAAGTTAAATTAAAATTTATAAATAATAAAAATCTATCTTTAAGAAATATTAGTATCTTTTGGAATGAATTTAAGTGCTTTCCCTTTTGTTATTTCAATAAATTTATTTGTTTTCTGTCTTTAATAACAGCATGATTTTGACGACTTGTCATATACATGTTGTATTGTATTGTATGTATTTCCGATAACGACGAAAATGTAGGATAAGATTTTTTTAACTAAGTCGTATAAAAACACAAGAACTAATATTTACAATAAGCTAATTAGTCAGTTTTCTTCTACATCTGTAAGATTTTGTATCGGAAAACATATTATAATGGATTTTATAGATAGCCCAAATAAAAATTTAGAAAAAAGGTTTTAAAAATATACAAATAATAGAACGTGAAATTATCAGATTAGAATCAACAATTTATACGAAGTTTGCAACTATAAATTCTCTTAAAGATTTTTCTTTTCTACGAGCAAAACTAAGGGCGCTAGCGAATTTTATAATAAGCACCAAAGTCGGGCTGTAGTTATCATACATAGTTAGCTTAACTTGAGGGCGCGCAATAAATAGAAATCCCATAACTCTATTCATATTAGAGAAAATCAAAAAATCAAAAAGGTTCATAAGACCCATGAGAGACCTAGACTCATAAGACTCAAATAGACCGGTCTACACTTCGAAAAGTCAACTTTTCAAAGTGTTTTTGATTTCTGATTGCCCGTTCGTCCGGATCTACCGTGAAAATTTGGAAGTTGTTGATAAAACGCCTATAACAATAAAAAAATTACAAGAAATGAAAAATTCAATATAGCATTCTTTTCTTGAGCTTACTACCTACTCATTCCATAATTATATTCCATAATGGGGGGGGGGGGGGTCTCTGACCCATCAAGAGCAGGGCAGTCAAACATCAGAGCAGACGCACGGCTCATCAGACGCCAGGCGGAACCGAATAAGTAGGTTAATTTGGATTTCAAAAGTACCAAGTTTTTGTCATTTTTTATGTCAAACGGCTATCGGATTTATCATTTGCGACCCCAATAACCCCTCATAGCTGTTTTGCAGATTTTGTATTTTTTTACACCCGCAACCTTAATTTACTCTCTTAGAGAGGATTTTTTCAAAAGTAAAGGTGGAATATTGTATTGTCACCCGACCTTAGTAACTGTGCAAAATTTCATCAATAGGTAACGTCATGAAGTATGTTAAATTAAGGATGCTAGATTTAATGATACATGAAAAAAAACATTGAAATTAAAGAAAAGTAAGTAAAAATTTTAATACTTAGAATAAGGTAAGGCTATATGAATATATTATTTTATATCAGAAATTCTTTTTAACTAATTTTCTAGAAGTTCTGGATAAAATTTTACAGTTTGTCGGATTATTTATCAATATAATATAATAATTGTAAGCAACGATATTTATATAAAGTATGAAAATTACCTTCAAATTGTCTCATTCAACAGGTTGGCTGCTATGAGAATCGTTTTGATACTTCAGTGTAAAAGTGGTTTCAAACTAGTGGTTTTGATGGTCTGTATTGTCTCATTTGTCGAAAAAAAGATGTCACACTGTAATGGGACAAATTACGGCGATTCCAAGAGTATTATACATAACGTTTTTGTACATTGACTCATTTAAAAGTTATTAAGCTAATTATTACAAATTATAAATTTTACTTTCTTTTTATAAAATATTTTATAAAAAATAAAGATTTTAAAAAAATAAAGATTTTAAAAAAATATATATTTTTTTTATTATTTTTTTTTTTATATTATTTTTTTTTTTTTAGATTTAAAAAAAAAATATATTATTTTTAAAATTTTTAATGCTTATGATTTCAATTTTTTCAACTAGTGAACAAAAGTTACTTCTCCCGTGGCCCAATGAGATGAGAATGATTTGTGTAACATATAAATGAGGAGTTATCTTGTACAGACTCAGGCCAACCATTCCTGAGAGGTGTGGTTAACTGAATCCCAACCATCGAAGTACGCCGGCCTCCGTGACGCGAGTGGTAGCATCCCGGCCTTTCATCAGGAGGTCTCGGGTTTGAATCCCGGTCAGGCATAGCATTTTCACACACGCTACAAATCATCTCATCCTCTGAAGCAATATCTAACGGTTGTCTCTGAGGTAAAAAAAAAAAAATAAAAAAACATCAAAGTACATGGATATCTGCTGCCTAGCATTCAAATCAGTATAAAAGCAGACAAATTTTACTAAGATATGAATCTCAGAACCTTCGATTTCGAAAATCAGCTGTTAAACAAATAATTTGAAACGAGTTTAATCACTACACCAGTGCCGGTGGGCTAAAATAAATTTAATTTGTAAAATAATTTTGTTATTTGGATCGATTTAGATGTGCTACGCATATATATTCCTAGACTGTTTTGTTTTTCTTAATTACTATTATTACGGCATAGATGAAGTCCTACGCAAGAACTATCGCATGAAAATAAACAAGAAGAAAACAAAAGTAATGAAATGTAGTAGAAATAATAAAGATGGACCACTGAATGTGAAAATAGGAGGAGAAAAGATTATGGAGGTAGAAGAATTTTGTTATTTGGGAAGTAGAATTACTAAAGATGGACGAAGCAGGAGCGATATAAAATGCCGAATAGCACAAGCGAAACGAGCCTTCAGTAAGAAATATAATTTGTTTACATCAAAAATTAATTTAAATGACTGAAGACAAAAAAAAAAATACTATTTTATCGAAATAGTTATAGATAAATCAACTTGTAAAATGTGAACATAGATTCTTTTATTTATTTTTAAAAACTACTACTTTCATTAGGAACATTTTATTTTTTCCATGCCAATATTTCTTTTGAATTATTTGATTACAAACTGATGGATAAAATAAAAAGTTGAGCGATATAAAAAAATTGGATATAAAGTCTATTCCTTGATCGTTGTGAACCACACAAACCTACAGTCTTGGATTTTATTATTTCAGATGATTTTATTTTATTTATCATCCTTTTTTTAAAAAAAAAGGGCGCAATCATAAGATCACTATTTATGTCTCATTCAGTGAATTTATTTTTATTTTTTTTTTTTTGAGTCACGAGTTTGTGACGTCTCGGTCACTAGTATATTGTGAGGCTCAACTTATTACTCAATTTTTAAAAAATTAAAACTATACAAAATTTAAGATAGAATTTAATTTTGTAATAGCCAAGTTTGATGTTCTGAGTGTAGCAGCAATCGAATAAATAATTTTTCATAAAAAGATTTTCTACTTTAATTTCGTGGAAAAATCTTTCAGACTACCACCAACTTTCTCTATAAAATAACAAAAAAATCACCATAGAAAAACTTACGGTTCTAATCGAGAACCTCTTCCTTTTTCATTGAAATCTGTTGAAAATCGAATGTAATGTAACAAGTACAAACCTTTACACTAATGTAATTAGGTATATTGTTGTCGGTTAGACTTAATATGAAAAATGTTAAATATAATAAACTTCTTTTATTACATTATTTTATATAACAATAAGGAAATTTATACATTTAGCTATGAATAATAGATGCAATTTTATTCTACATCCACAATACAATAGTAACGTATTTTTCTACCGGAATATAAATATCTAAAGGCGGTAAAGGCATTTTTTATAACAAAATTAATGGAAAGATGGAACCCTGGAGTCAAAATAATATCTTTTATGAATAATAATAGTGCAATAACATTTAATTTCCCTGCATATAATGCACGGAATAATAACTGCAGCAGTAATAATAATAAAGAAAAGAGAGAGGAGAGAAATAACTTGTGCAAAGAAACAAGAATTTATATTAAATAGCCTATACCAGAAGTAGGTCAATAACTCTTTAGAATAAAATTAATAGCGGTTTAAAATTTACTGTGAAATTATGGTAAGTATTATTTATCTTCTTGCAGGTAACTCTCGTATAACTTGTACGCTTTCATTTCATCTCTTTTCTAGCTCACATATAAAATGAAGCAAGAACGAGAGGAAGGAAATAAGAAAGAGGAAGAAAAAGCATAAGAAAGAGAGAGAGAGAGAAAGATGACATATAACAATTAATATAAAAGTATAAAACTATATAAAAATATTAAAATAACCTCTTTGGTTTTAATTTATAAGCAGTATAATTTAACTACTCGATTTTCTGCATGTTAAAATTCTTTAATATTAATTTACAACAAATCGATTTGAAATTTAATTTTTAATTAAAAATGTCCTATTACGTAAATTAATCTAAGAAAATTTTACGAGCTTATGTCGATTATAAAACTTTACTTGTATGATAGCTACTTTCATTATTTTCAAAAATCATTTGTCAGAACTATTTAATTTGTAGATTTTGATAATATTTTTTATATATCTATTACTATATCGCTAAGTTTATCATCGCTGTTATACAGTGCGTATCACGAAGTTCTCCCGGTACTTTCATAACCTATTCTACTCTTGAAAATATCAGAAAAACTTAATATAAACGATATGTCTTAAAATGCTTCATTTGCGAAGCATTTGGAGGACACCCCTTCGTTGGGATTTCAACCATCCCGGTGAAATAAGGCAGTATTGCAAATCTTGGGACGTTAATTAAGGATTAAATTAGTGATTTATTTAGTTTTATTTATTTATTTAGTTTTTTACCTGAAACATCGAATAAAATAGATACCAGAACCGTATCTACAGTGGTTTTTGAGAAATATCAAGTGAAAACCAATAAAATGATGTAAAAAACCTGTTTTTATTTTTGACGTACAATAACTTTGTTAAATGGAAATTAAATACAAAAACTTTAAACAAGGCTTGCAGAAAATTTAATTCTGAATAAAATAAACAACAAGTAAAGAAAAGTTAGAAAAATTTGATTTTTATTTAAAAACAGTACACTAGGCTAAAGTGCAATACGTACCAGTTTAAAATAAATGTTCACGAATGAAAACGCCATTTTCAACACATTTCTTGGCACGCTTCTTCACTGGTTTTGTTGCGCTTTTTAGTACTTCAGGGCTATCCTTAAGTTGCTCAACCGTATTCACAATGCGGACAATTAATTCCTGACGGGAGTGTATATCTGTTTTGTATACAACATTTTTCAGCCATCCCCAGTTGCAAAAATTTAAAGGTTGTTAGATCAGGCTATCTTGGTGGCCAGGAATGTGGACCTCCACGACCGATCCGTTTCTCAGGGAAATGAAGATTTAAATTACTGGAAATGGCACAAGAGAAGTGCGCCATCGTGCTGAGAGTATACTTTGCGTCTCAGCGCTAGAGTAACATTTTCAAGCAGCTGCGACAATTCTTCCTGAAGAAAGTGTAACCTCAGTATTTAAGCGGCCAGGTAATGTGAGCGGTTCAAACAGCTGATTGGGAAGAAAGCCGCATCAAACATTGATACAAAATCGGTGTTGAAAATTATCTACCACCGTTTCATGAGGATTTACCTCTGCCCGTGTATGCTTATTACGTAAGTTGTTGACGCCATCTCGAGCGAAATTTGTCTCGTCGGTAAGCAAAACATACTTGTACAGTTGTCGATTTGTATTTGACCAGTTGTTAAACTCTAAGTGAAGTGGACCGTCCCCTGGATGTAGATGTTGTTTATGACAACGGTAAAATGTTGTTTATGGTATTTATGGCTGTTTATAATAAGGATAAAACTTGTTTTATTTGAGTTCCTCCGAACCATCGGCTACGAAACTCCGATCCGGTTAGAAAGACGCCGTGTACTGACGCCTGAACTGCATCAATAATAGTTTTATCAATAACAGAGACGTGTTGGACAGACAGTTCGTAGCTGGTACAAAAACAAGGACGTGAACATGTTTCGATGAAGATTATAAAAAGTGGCGGTTAATTATTTTGAGATCTGGAATCCTGCGATTCGAAAATTGTATTTCATATTCTACTGCAGCATCTGTAGCGTTACCACTACACACACCCAAAATGAATACCATATCAGCGTATTCATCTGTTCTAAATAAATACGGCATTAATTCAATGGCAAAATGATCACGTTCAAATAAAATCCACAGAAAACCTTCGCTAACAACACAGTTCACGCAGTACCCGATATACTTAATGTATTTTACGGAATGTATTATACTTAATGTATTTTACGGAACACTAATACAGTATTACGCATTGTTATTCTATTGTCAATTTTGAAATAATTTTTTCGAATATTTTTATGTATTTCTGCCATAAATAAAAAAGTTATGAACTAATATTTGTTTATTTGTTTTTATTTTCCAATTGTTGTGTAATTTTCAGTTTTTTCAAATTTTTGAACAGCAATTTTTAACAATAAATATTGTTTTTACAAGTTTTTTACATCACCAAAAAAAAATTGGTTTTTGTTACATTAAATTACATTATTACATTTTGACAAATGTAATAATGAACTGTTTCTAAATAAAATCCTGAACTTTTCTAACTTTTCTTTGTTTATTCAATTTAACTTACACCATTTTGTTCATAATTAAATTTTCTACAAGTTTGTGTAAAACTTTTATGTGTTTATTACCTATTTAACAAAGTTACTGTTCGTGAAATATAAAAAAAACACGATTGTTAGCATATTTTATTGGTTTTCACCCTAAATATCTCAAAAACTAACTGTAGTTACGGTTCTGGAATATATTTTATTCAATTTTTCACATCAAAAACCGTAAGAAATCGCTAATTTTGTTCGTTAATTAACGTCCTAAAAATTTCAGTACGCTATCATTTCACCGGGGTAGCTGAAACTCGAGCGAAATCTTTCACTAGCTATAATTCGCAAACGAAGCATTTTAGGACAAATGTTTATATTAAATTTTACCATTATTTTCAAGAGTAGAATAGGTTATGAGAGTCTTGAAAGAGATACGTAATACACTCTGTATAATGTATTATGTAACTATCAGATTAAAAGATTTATTTATTTATAAATAAACTTTTAAATTTGAGATAATTTTCACAACCCTGCAAAATTTCACGAAATTTATTTGGAAAACCTTAATTAAAAAGAGTATTCA
Organism: Lycorma delicatula; assembly: GCF_047948215.1. Taxonomy (NCBI): domain Eukaryota; kingdom Metazoa; phylum Arthropoda; class Insecta; order Hemiptera; family Fulgoridae; genus Lycorma; species Lycorma delicatula. The sequence continues at coordinate 101,677,480 of NC_134464.1, read as the reverse complement.
CGCATTATAAAACTTTTTATCTCACTTTCAGTAGTACGAGGGTAAGTCAATTATTATCCGCAATGTAGTTACAAATTTTATTGTAGTAAAAATAGGAAACTTAGATGTACATAATTTTTCAACATAGTCCCCTTGAATTTAAATATATCAATATTAAAAATAGCTGCAGATATACCCTTAAATATACCTGCAGATCTTACTTTATAATATTTTAAAGTAAGGTCTAAAGTTGAAAGAATCATTACTGTAATTATCAAATGATCAGATTGTCAAATTCATATAGAAGACCAAGAGAATGCAAGCAGTTTAATAAGAAAGCTATTAAACAATGATCAATCTAATCCAATAAGTTATGAATTTACCAATAGAAAAATAAGTAAAAGTACCAATTTACCGATTAAAAATTATTAAAATGTTATAGAGTAGGAGCATTGGAATCATAACATGAATATAGGGGTAAAATTTCCCTGTCGATCAGATCAGATGAAAAAGTCCCTCATCATGCCTCAATTACCATATTAAAAGCCGAGAGTCTCATTATCATTCCTACTGTTTTTTTGTTGTCTTCAGTCATTCGACTGGTTTGATGCAGCTCTCCAAGATTCCCTATCTAGAGCTAGTCGTTTCATTTCGGTATACTAACTACATTCTACATCCCTAACAATTTGTTTTACATATTCCAAACGTTGCCTGCCTGCACAATTTTTTCCTTCTACCTGTCCCTCTAATATTAAAACGACTATTCCAGGATGCCTTAAAATGTGCCCGTCAAGTCTGTTTCTTCTTTTACTATATTTTCAAATGTTTTTTTTTCATAGATTTTCCGCAACACGTCTTCGTTTGTCATTTTATCCACCCATCTGATTTTTAACATTCTCCTATAGCATCGCATTTCAAAAGCTTCTAATCTTTTTTTCTCAGGTACTCCGATCGTCCAAGTTTCACTTCCATATAAAGCGACGCTCCAAACATATACTTACAAAAATGTTTTCCGGACTTTTAAATTAATTTTTGATGTAAGAAAATTATATTTTTGACTGAAAGCTCGTTTCGTCTGCTCTATTCGGTATTTTATATCGCTCCTGCTTCGTCCATCATTAGTAATTCTACTTCCCAGATAACAAAATTCTTCTACCTCCATAATCTTTTCTCTCCCTATTTTTACATTCAGCGGTCCATCTACATTATTTCTACTACATTTCATTACTTTCGCTTTATTCTTGTTTATTTTCATGCGGTAGTTCTTGCGTAGGACTTTATCCGTGCCGTTCATTGTTCCTTCTAAATCCTTCTTAATCTCAGCTAAAATTGCTATATCATTAGCAAATCGTAGCATCTTTATCTTTTCACCTTGTACTGTTACTCCGAATCTAAATTGTTCTTTAACATCATTAACTGCTAGTTCCATGTAAAGATTTAAAAGTAACGGAGACAGGGAACATCCTTGTCGGACTCCCTTTCTTATTACGGCTTCTTTCTTACGTTCTTCAATTATTACTGTTGCTGTTTGGTTCCTGTAAATGTTAGCAATCGTTCCTATCTCTGTATTTGAACCCTAATTTTTTTAAAATGCTGAACATTTTATTCCAGTCATTCCTACGTAAACAAAACAAAATTTAAAAATCATGTTTTGATCACTGTTTTGGCTGTAGGTCGTTAAATATTGATTATGCAGAAAAAATTTTTCTTGTTAAAATGTAGAGCGGAAAATTCTACAAAAAAAAAAAAATTATGGACACATTACGATCAGATTAAACGATCTAGCGCAATAAACAGTAGCGCTCTAAATACTACCTATGCGGAGAGATATGAGGTAGCCTGCGACACCGTTTTAATACGCGCGCGCTATAAACTAATAACTGTAACTTTTGATCTACGGTAATGAAAAAAATCAAAATCTCATAAATAAATGATACCTAAAGGAATAACTTTTGTTAAATTTAAAATAATTTGTTACATTTAGGAATAATATGTTATGGTATAATGTTGTCATGTGGAAGTATTTTCAAATTTATTAATTAAAGGACTGCAAATAACAACCAAATTCGAAAAATTAAAAAGAAATTATGCGAGTATATTCTTAAGGTGGTATTTATGAATTTAATAAGTTTAATAGCAAAATATATTGGCGTTTTTTAAATATTAATAATTTTAAAATCATTACATTTCAAAAAAATGTATTTTGGGTATTTTACCTAGAACAAAAAACCAGTCATAACTTACCAAAATTTTACTAATTAAATATTGAACAATAGCATTGGTTAGGGAAAAATATTTACTTTTAGTTGGTAATATCAATTTTATGTAAATATTAACTTTTGACACTGAGTTTTGTGAGCGTAATTTTTGTAAAATGTGTCAGCGCGCACCAAATAGTGAAAACAATAGTATAAATAAATCTTTGTAAAAATAAAAAAAAACAAACAGATTTTTAACAAAAATCAGATTTTTTAACAAAAACAGATTTTAATGATAAACTTGGTAACGTTATCCAGAAATATGTACTTTAGTGAGTGTTAACCTTCGATTTCATTATTTCTTAAGATTTTCAAAAATATTAATTGTTTAAGTTAAAAAAAAACGAGTATTTTTGTTTTTTATGTTAGTAACACATAATTCTCACGTTTATTTATGATCTTATAAAAATATTACTTGAAGTTTTTTGTATAAAATTTTCCGTTCTAAAACTTTTATTTGAAATATTTTTCGATAAATCAATATTTAATTAGTTAACTGAAAAACGGGACTACGAAACGTTTACATCGATACAGACTGGGCTATTTTACTAGATCCACCAAAATATCTCAAAATTGGTAAAGAGGCAAAATGATAGGGAGGCTCTCGATGTTTATTATGTTAATTGGTGCATGTTTTGAGACTTTTTCCACCTGGGCTGATCGACAGGAAAATTTTACCTTATATTCATGTTTTGAATCAAATGCTCCTACTCTATTAATAATGTTCATATTTATATTTTTAGTAAAGAAAGAAGAAAAGAACACAGAAAGATGTAGAAATAAGCAGATAAAGTAACAAATATGAAGAGATTGATAGGGAAATAATATTTTAAAATAAAGATAATGAAAAATGTCAAAAACTAAGGTAATGAGAATTTCAATTTCAAGATAGACAAGGATTTGAATTTTTTATTTTATGTTAAAAGAATTATAAAGGATGACAAAGTAACGAAAGTTATCAAAAACGAAAGAGAAAAATTAAGAACTCTCGTGCAAAAATCAAGAATTTACAAAGAGATATTTTAAAACTGAAAAGAAATGTTTTTTAAAATGTTTTTTTATAATATTTGCATTGAATGTAATATTAGTAAGAAAACACTGGCATAAAGAAAGTTAAGAAAGTAATATAATCTTTAGAAATTATTAAAAATTATAAACAGTTTACTTTCAAACTGGATTTAGAACTAAGACTTGTAATAACCTTAAAAAAATTTAGTTATTCGATCACTACTTTCATGGAGAGGACTCATATCATCTCCATGATATGAGTCCTCTTAAATCTATCCGGAGAGTTTTATTTCACATATTTTTACACAGAATAAAACGAGTTCAAATCAGATATATTTACGTATGATAATGCATTTTAACAATAACTGAACAATTCAATTATTGAATTGTTCAGAAATGTAAAAATATTTCTTTCTAAAGTAATTATCGGCACCTGACTTAATGGAACTATTCCAGTAGTACTGTCGTTGTGTGAATAATAAGTTCTGTGTATAAAGTGATGTTTATTGCAAATTATTAGTCCCGAAACATCCTTTAAACCATTAGTTTGAAAGTGGTGAATTGTTTTCAATTACTAATGTTTTTAAAGTTTTATGACATATGAAATCTAATATTGATAAGATAATATGGTAAAAAATCTGATGTGGACACCACATGACTTCCTTGCACGTCTATTAAATTACGTATATTCATTTTGTGCAGCACTTCATTTAAATTTATTTCATTTAACAATGAGATACGATCCTCCAATTTTATAATAAAGTGGACAGTTTCACAATTGCTGAAATATTAGATTTTATTAACATCAAATATTTATACAATTATTAATTCAACAACCTTACATGAAATATTAGGATACAGTAAAAGTCCCTTTATTGCTGGTATTACTATATCAGTATTATTCGTATCTTTGTGAGTTCCTGATTAACAAAAGTTTCAGATTTCTAGTGTGTCGTATAGATAAAGGTTAATAATAATTAAACTGTTCCGTTTAGTGAACTCCTGTATACTAGTTACAAATGTTAATTTCGACCTTACGGTATAAAATATTAAGCTTTTATTATTGGATTATTTGGTGAATAATCAAAAATGGAAAAGAAACAATCATACAGAAAAAAGATAACATGAGAGAATATATCTCAAAAAAAAAACGACAAGAATATGAATATGAAGAGGAACAAAATGACACCTTATTTATAAAAATTCGTTGACAAAAAATTGAATTATTGCAAACGATTAACTTCTCCCCCTCTCTCTTTCTGTTTAGCCTCCGGGACCAACGTAAGATATTAGTTCAGAGGATGATATGTATGAATCTAAATGAAGTGTAGTCTTGCATTGCAGTCTCAGGTCAACCATTCCTGAGATGTGTGGTTAATAGAAACCCAACCGCTAAAGAACACCGGTATCCACGATCTAGTGTTCAAATCCGTGTAATAATAACTGACTTTACTAGGGCTTGAACGTGGAACTCTCGATTTCCAAATCAGCTGATTTGGGAAGACGCGTTCACCACTAGACCAACCCGGTGGATTATCCATGATTAATCTTGCAGTACGCTTACTCACCGTAATGTAAGATAATAATATTTATTAATTTACTATTATTAATCATTTTTGTTACATTTAGTTGAGGAAATAAAAACAGGCAAAAAAATATCAGCTTGCATACGATTTGAAAAAGCGAACTGCTGCCGGGTTAATTGTCTGTAATAACTCGATTGTTTGTCACGGATTTTTAAAAATGTTATATAATTAAAAATAAGATCTTTAATAAATGTTATTAAAGTAAAAATTTGATCAAACCATTCATTTTCTGAGGATTCGAAAATCCTCAGAAGATATTCCAAACCCGCTCGTATAGAGCAAGTATTTTACTGTTTTGAAAAAGTCAATAATAGATGTCATTTTTAAAATTCCCATTTACACCCGGAAGAATATCAGCTTACAAAGTTACTAAAAATGTTGATGACATTTTTATAAAAGTGTTGAAAAAAAAAAATTGTTTCTTTATATTACTGAAAACACTCTACCAAGAATGTTCAAGAAGTGAAAGTGCACTTACAGTATAATAAAATATGGCTTCAAAGCAAGACGAGGTTATTGTGGCAAATTGTGTTCTTGAAATCGATCAAACGATTTTAATAAGAAGAAAATTATTTTGGGTTAAGCCATAATTGCAGGAGACAAATAGAATGCAGAAATAGCTTTGAGTTATTTGGGAAAGAACGAGCTATGCATATTTGGGAGGTAATATCAAATTATACAATTTTAAAAGGTGTATGAAAATGTCACCAAGTAGTTTTGAAAACTTTATTTTTTGGGATCAAAGATAAATCGAAAAGACCAAATCTATAGAAAAGCTATTTCATTTAATGAAAAACTTAGAATTATTTTTCGCTTTCTGAGAAAAGGTTGTAGTTTCAAAGATTTAATTTTGTTGTTTAGAACGTCAGTATTCTGGGTATAACAAAGTTCGGTTAATTTAATAATTTCCTCAGCTAACTCCATGATTAGAAAAAAAGTAAAGCGTGCTTTTTTTTGTCTTCAGTCATTTGACTGGTTTGATGCAGCTCTCCAAGATTCCCTATCTAGTGCTAGTCGTTTCATTTCAGTATACCCTCTACATCTTACATCCCGAACAATTTGTTTTACATAATCCAAACATGGCCTGCCTACACAATTTTTTCCTTCTACCTGTCCTTCCAATATTAAAGCGACTATTCCAGGATGCCTTAGTATGTGGCCTATAAGTCTGTCTCTTCTTTTAACTATATTTTTCCAAATGCTTCTTTCTTCATCTATTTGCCGCAATACCTCTTCATTTGTCACTTTATCCACCCATCTGATTTTTAACATTCTCCTATAGCACCATATTTCAAAAGCTTCTAATCTTTTCTTGAGATTAAAAGCGTGCAACATACAAAAAAATAATGATGAACAACAGAACTAAAAACAGTAAAAAAAAATGTTATTACCAATGCTACCAACATTAATTTCTCCTAATAATATGAAAAATGTTACCATCATCTCTTTATCTACACCAAAAAAGAATGGGTGGCCAAAATATTGTTACTAAGATATGAACATTCTACTGGGAAAAATAACACTTCTTTTTTTTTTTTTGAGAGTGTCCCATGACAGTACTATCGTACACTTTGTACGATAATATACAAGGAGTGTGAGAAAGGTGACTGACTTTTTACTTACCAAAGTTTTTTTTTTTTCAAACAACAATATTATCCCCTTCAAACTAGATCCCTTGGGCAGGTATACACCGGTGGAGGCGTTGTTCCCACTCTACTAAAGAAGGAGTTACCAGAAAATTAAAAAAATAACATTCTACAAGTCGGAACGTGGAATTTTCAACTCCGTTCTGCTAACACATTATTTCTGTCAGCGCCATCAGTGAAGTTGTGTTTTTGTTGTGTTACGAAAATGGAGCACCGGAATTTAGAACGACGTTCTGCAATCAAGTTTTGTATTAAACTTGTGGAATCCGCAAGTGTGACCTTTGAAAAGTTGAAACAAGCCTATGGGGAACATTGCTTATGAGCACAAGTTTTCCGCTGGCACAAATCATTTTTGGAAGGTCGACAACACGTTGAAGATCAACCTCAGTCAGGGAGACCTTCAACTTCAAAATGTGACGAAAACGTTGAGCGTGTGAGGGTTCTTGTAAGATCACACCGTCGTTTAACAATAAGGATGATGAGTGAATAGTTAAATTTAAACGCTTTCACCGTACATCAAATTTTGACAGATTTGGACATGCTTAATTGGTGCCGAAAAACCTCACAACGGAACAGAAGGGCAATCAAAGAAACGTGTGCGTTGATCTTCTTGAGAGGATTGACAACGACCAAGAATTCCTCAATCATGTGATCGCAGTAGATAAATCCTGGATATTTGAGTACGATCCTGAAACAAAGCGGCAAAGCGAAGAGTGGCACACTCCGTCATCTCCTCGACCGAAAAAATGTCGAATAAGCAAATCAAAGATCTAAACCGTGCTGATTAGGCTTTTTTGACAGAAGGGGTATGGTGCGTAAAGAATTTGTTCCTCCAGGACAAAATGTCAACCAAGTGTTTTACAAAGGTGTCCTTGAATGGCTCAGAAAAACAGTGATTCGCGTGAGATCAGACATTGTAGATAAGTGGATGCTTCATCATGACAATGTCCCGTGTCACACGGCCGTTTCCATCACAGAATGTTTGACCTCAATACGCACTCCTACGGTTCCTCAACCCCCCTATTCACCTGATTAGTGTCCTTGTGACGTTTTCCTTTTCCCGAAATTGAAATATGTCTTAAAAAATCGTAAATTTGGAAATCTGGAGAACATTCAAAAGACCGTGACCGACCAGTTAAAAGAGTGGTTTCGAAACGCGTCAACAAGTGATAAAAAAATGAAGCTAAGAAACGTAGGAAGTACTAAACATAAATATTAGGAAATTAATTAGTAGATAGTTTTATTTTATTTGGCTTTGACTTAAAAACATCGAATATTAAAGCAAGATTAAAAAAATATTTTTGAAATGTTTATTTTTAATATTTTAGCGCCTATTTTTATTATATTATATACATCTAAGAATGGCAATTATTTTTCTGTATAGCTCTAGAGAAAAATAAAATAAATTGTTGTACAATAAGAAATATAAAAACTGCATAATATTCATCAGGATGCGGAATTTAAAAAAAAAATCTTTATAAGAAATGATTAGAAAAAAATTTCATTTTGTACGTGACATTTACTGCACTTCATAATTACTTACATCGGTGGGAGAAAGTGTAACTACTTTCCTTGAGATATATATAAAACATCCATTGTTTGTATATCTGATTATTGAATGTCTAGTCTGATAATTGCATTGTGCATTTTTCAAAGTTCAGACAGGAAAGAAATCGAAATAAAAAAAAATTATAATAAAAGAATTTTATATAAAACTACAAAATAGTATTGCAAAATGTTATAAATTATATTCTTTTTTTTGTAATTATTAGGTGGAAAGGAAATATAAAATAAACTGTAGCAATTTTAAATATTAAAGAACTTGAAATGGATCTTTAATTTTAACGCTAATATGGTGTACATATTGATACATATTACATATATATTATTGATAATTCATCAATCTAAACATGATAACTGGAAATTACTTTAAAAAAAGTTCCACGAGTTTAATGATTTGCTAGGTATACGTCTTCTAAAATTTTATTCAAGAGTAATCAGATATTTGACAAATCTATGCACTAAATCATGAATCATATATCATAGACAGTTTTTATTTAGACAATTTATTTAAGTTCTGTTATAATCTACTGGTGTTTGTAAGTTTTGATCCGCAGACTTCTGAATTAGTATCCTATCAGGATAAAGTGTTTCATCTGTATGGTACTACAGCCATGGAAATGGATGATGGAAACCCTGATTGACGGACACTAACAAACTAACAAGGTAACGGTATAAAGAAACACTTTCAGATTTTATCACAATTAAATTATACTATTTAATCCAAAAGATCTAAAAATTTCCATGTAATGACTTATTTGCAGTGAAGTCCTTAATAAATTTCCCGTAAAAAGGATTAATGTTATTTACGACAATTCTATTTTACATGTGCATTTCTTAATTAAGTGAAATGTTTTTCAAATTATAGTGATTCCTAAGCAAAAAAAAATGTTAAGTATTTCAGGTTTCTACAGATCAATCGGCTTTCTATTACCTCTTTAAATCTTTAATAAATCTATTGAGTGTATAAACATTTTTAAATAACGAAAATAACCTAATTTCAAAACAAAATCGATTTGATTTTAAGAGATAAACATACTACAGTAGAAGATGTACATAGACTTGCAAATGCCGTTCGTAATACGTTAGAAAGGAAGAAATATTTCACAACCGCTTCTTAAATATTTGTTAAGTGTTTTAAAAAACCTGGCACGACACCTTTTGAGAAAGTATAAATGAAATTCACTCATCATTAATTTATATTTTATAAAAATCATTTCTGTTCAGAACGACGGAGTGTATCCGAAGACAATGTTAAACGTGTAAGAGAGGCTTTTGTGCGTAATCCTAGGAAATCCATTAGGAAGGCTTGCCCCGAATTAGCAATTCCAGTAATGTCTGACTGGAGGGTTTGAAGGAAACGCCTACAACTGCGTCCATATTATTTACAGCTGTTACAAGCTCTAAAGCCTACAGATTATGATTTGCGTGCTAGCTTCGCAAATGAAATGATGCACCGTGACGATGAAGACTTTTTTCGTGTCGTATTCAGTGATGAATCAACATTTCACGTTAACGGAAAAGTAAACTCTCATAACGTGCATATATGGGGATCAAAAAATCCCTCACAAAATTATCAGTGTGAACGAGACTTCCCAAAACTTAATATTTTTGCGCCGTATCCCTACGGCAAGTTCAGGACCATTTTTTTTTTCGCGGATGCAAGTGTGTCTGGAATGAATTGTCATGATTCTCGTATGCTACAACTATGGTTCTTTCCTCAACTGCAATATGAACCACAGAACTTTATTTGGCAACAAGATGGTACGCATCCTCACTGGCATAACGCTGTACGTGATCGGTTGAATGAAATCCTCCCCGACCGCTGGATTGGTCGCTGGGGACCAGATGACAGGGTTTGTTTTCCGTGATCTCCACGTTCACCCAATCTGACCCGGAACTATTATTTCTTTAAGGATTTATAAAGGATCAAGTGAATATGTCACCGTTACCGACTGACCTACCCGATTTAAGGCACAAAATTGAAGAAGTTGTCGCATCAATTAATCCAGACTTGCTGATTATAGCATGAGATGAAGTCTCCTATCGGCAGGATGTATGCCGCGTGATGAATGGTGCTCACTCACATTGAACACTTATATAAAAAAACTGCTTGAGTTGCTCTTTCATTTCATGCATAATTTAACTATATATGTAAAACTTAGTAAATATTACATAACTTTAAAACCCCGACATTAATTTTGAAACACTATATATAATTTCAATTAATCTGGAAGATTTTTGCACTTCACTTCACCCGATGAATCTTTATTCACAAGGGAGTACCCCGAATATCACTGTATGCAAACTATACGACGTGTATAAGAAAAATAATGAGATTGGTAACACTGCGAGCAATCTGTCAACGCTGTGTCTACCGGTCTGTGCTAGACCGGTTTGTTCATCCCTCCCACATGCTCAGTACGAGTTTCTACTCCGTTCAAGCAACACATTAAGTTTGACAGCTTCATCAGTGAAGTTGTGTTTTTGTTGTGTGTTATAAAAATGGAGCATCGGAATTTAGAGCGACTTTGTGCAATCAAGTTTTGTGTTAAACTTGGGGAATCCGCGAGTGTGGCCTATGAAAAGTAGAAACAGGCCTTTGGGGAACATTGCTTAAGAGCACAAGTTTTCCGCTGGCAAAAATCATTTTTGGAAGGCCGAGAACACGTTGAGTGTTCTCGGTCAGGGAACCTCGCTCAGGGAGCCCTTCAACTTCAGAATCTGACGAAAACGTTGAGCGTGTGAGGGTTCAAGTGAGATCAGACCGTCGTTTAACAATAAGGATGATGAGTGAACAGCTAAATTTAAACACTTTCACCGTACATCAAATTTTGAACAGACGATTTGGACACGCGAAAGATTTGTGCGAAATTGGTTCCGAAAAACCTCACAACGGAACAGAAAGACAATCGAAGAAACGTGTGCATTGATCTTCTTGAGAGGATTGACAATGACCAAGAATTCTTCAATCGTGTGATCACAGGTGATGAATACTGAGTAATAGAGTACGATCATGAAACAAAGCGGCAAAGCGAAGAGTGGCACACTCTGTCATCTCCTCGACCGAAAAAATGTCGAATAAGCAAATCAAAGATCAAATCCGTGCTGATTTGCTTTTTTGACAGTAGGGGTATGGTGCGTAATGAATTTGTTCCTCCAGGACAAACTGTCAACCAAGTGTTTTACAAAGATGTCCTTGAAAGGCTCAGGAAAGGAATGATTCGCGTGAGACCAGACATTGCAAACAAATGAATGCTTCATCTTGACAATGCCCTGTATCACACAGCCATTTCTGTCAGGGAATTTTTTAACTCAAAACGCATTCCTACGGTCCCTCAACCTCCGCATTAACCTGATTTGAATGCTTGTGAATTTTTCCTTTTCCCGAAATTGAAACATGTCTTAAAAGGATGTCATTTTGGAACTCTGGAGAACATTCAAAAGACTGTGACCGACCAGTTAAAAGCCCTACCAGTTGAAGCATTCCAGCGCTGCTACCAGGAGTAGGAACAACGATTACGCCAGTGTATAGTTGTCCAAGGGAACTACTTTGAAGGCAATAATATTGTTGTTTGAAAAAAATAAAAACTTTGGTAAGTAAAAAGTCAGTCTCATTACTTTTCTCACACACCTCGTGATGTGTAATATTCCAGAAATTAGCAGCAACATCTTTCCTACGTTTGCAGATAATAAACAATGAATAATCTATCTAACATAATTGGTGAATCCATTTCTATGGAATGCAAAGTTGGCGGGAGTTTATTACTCCCTACTTTATCGCAGAACCTGGACAGAGTCCCTTGCTGCTGGATGATTCTAATCGGGCTTGGTTTTTAAAAGGGTTATTTTATATCTCGGATCTAATTTTTCAAGTTTTGTGTGTTATTTTAGTGAATTTAAGACGGATTTAATTGCATTCCAATCCGTTGTTGAACCAGCGTTATCGAACCCATCTTATGGGCCGACCGCGGAAGGCTAGGCTTATAAAGCCTGTCCTCCCGACGTAATTCCCCTTCAGACCGTCCACTGAAGTCCTTTCGGTGCTAACTCTTAATAGGCTAGCAGGAATACGCCACAACGGGGCACTAGCTATAAGGAAAGAGCAATGCGTCCCCTTTTCCGGAGGAGTCGCAATTGCTGGGTCATTTTTTAACTTTCTTGTAAGTATTGAAAAGGAGAGGTTGTGTAGAAGCTCTTCTTCATCCGCTTCTGGTATGGCTGCCCTTCAGGACGCATCTCTGCTGGGCTCTGTTCCGGACTCCAGTCCGTGATGTTGAGACGAGTGGTGGGTCTTCCTTCTTCTTCATCTTCTTCTTCTCTCTCTTCTTCTTCCGAAGACCTCTTCGTTCTCATCCATTTCTAAGAATACCACAAAACTATTTCAACAAATTCAGTATTTACGTAAAAAAAATAAAATTGACGAAATTTAAACAAATATACGTTACATTTATTTAAAGAAAGGAAACTTACCCGAAGATATATCTAAACGACAAATAACCTATAATTCACACGATGAAGTTTTTTTTTCTTTAGAATCCTTTCTGAATCGGTGAAGAACTTTCGGAGATTTAAGATTTTGAACAAACGAACGTTACATTTTTATTTATATAGATTTTATTTGTGAGTATAAATGCTGATGGTTGATAGATACCTTCAATACTAGATGGTGATACCGGTGTTCTTTGTTGTTGGGTTTCAATTAAATACACGTCTCAGGAATAATCGGCCTGAGTCTGTTCAAGTCTACACGTTTACAGTACATTTCAATAGATATTGATGAGTTGTTTACGATTTTAATTGTTGATGCGACTATTGTTATTCAACCCTGTTGGATATTATTTTATTTAAGTTAATTTTTTTTCACATAGTTACTTACAGTTTTGTACTACACTGACTTATATATAAAGAAGAATAGTGTAAAATTGTTCACACACACACACACACACACACACATATATATATATATATATATATACACACACACACACATATGTATATTAATAAATAAATTTTTTCTTACTTAAATCAACGGGAAATAACTTTTATTTTCTTTTAAACATTTTTTATAGAAGTTCTTTAAATCAAATAATTTAGCATTTAAATTGTGTAGCCTATAGCCTCTGGACTTTAAGATACACATTACTTCACGTTCTTTTAAATTTCCATCGGTTAACGACAACGTTTTCACTCGAATGGATACAGTAGTAACAGAATGAAAAAAGAAGGAGAATTTATAAAAAGAGAAAGACGTATAAAAAGAGAAAGAATGAATGCGAGAGAGAAAATAATCATGAAAAGAGAGTCTTACCGGTAAGTAAAAGTGTACTGTTAACTTCTGTTGAGCGAGATAGATATACTAAAACAGATACACCAGTCAGTCATCGGCTTAACGATCAAACCGATAACACTTCTCATACACAGTTTAGCCTTCAGAAGAACTATATCAATATACAAGTGCATAAATAACAATAATAAAAAATATTCATTTTTGTCGCTCTTTTAATTATTACAAAAACTATCTACAAACAGTGTGAACATATTTAAAAGTGAAGTGAAACTTTTTTTATGTGTTAATTATTATTTAAATTTTAATTAATAAATTAATAAACAAATCGAAAAAAAGTAATTGTGACTTTATTAAGTGGAATAAAGTGTTGTGAGATTTTACGATCTAATTATTATATTTATATAAAAAATAATTATGCGATAAATCATTTTAAAAGCCTGTTCTAATATAAACAAAACAAAATTAAATAATAGATTTTTTTTAAAATTATGCATTATTTTCAAATATTTTAATTCATAAAAAATATACGTTTAATATTATTTTTTTTCAATAATTAAAAAAAAAAAGAAATGTTAATAAAATTTGCCATTAAAAAATCTTGGATTATTAAAAATATTCCAAGGTTTATAATAAATAACAAAAATATAACAAATAATAAACAAATAATTTTAATATTAATTTTTACTTTATTAAATCAATTAGTTACATGTCAGTTAATAATACATAATAATAATAATAATAACAATAGAAGAATTGATTTATATACAGATAGTAATAATAATAATAACAATAATAATAATAATAATAATAATGCAGAATCTGAAAATCTATTTGTAGGTGAAGTTTTAAGCGAAGGTATTTTAACGGCATCAGATGAAGGTCAACTTAATAAAAATGGATATTATAATACAAATGATGGTGGTGAAAAAAATTATAATACAGGTTATAATTATAATAACGAAAAATTACCGTATGATATTATAACATTTTCTTCTAATAAAAATAATGAAAAAACAATAAAAAGTAATAATAATAATAATTTTAATTTAGATGGAGATGATAAAATAAATTATAATAAATTTAATAAAGAAGAAATTCAACCAATAAATACAGATTTTAATAAAAATGATGACTATAATAATAATAACAATTGTAATAATTATAATTGCTATTTTAATAATAAAAACATACAAAATTTTAATAATAATGAAGCAAAATTGGGGAAAAATGCTAATATAGAAAATAATGTTCACTTACATAAAAATAAAAATGAAATAATTGGTACAAATAATTTAATAAAATTTGTTAACGATCAGATAGAACACGATGTATTAAAACCGTCAATAGTAAATTATGAAAATCTTCATTACAATACTAATAATAATAATAATCATAAAAGTAACAATTATTTTAAAAATGAAGATCTAAAATATAATATGCCATCATTATTTTGGGATCCTAACGGCAAAAATTTTGAACAAATCGGTGATAAAAAATTACACTATTGGTATCCATTTTACAATAATATTGATAATAATAAAAATAATAATAATTATTATTATAATCATAAAAATAATAAAAAACCATTTATCGGTAATAATATTGAACAAAATAATTACGATCAATTTTTATTATCTCCTGATAATAAACCGTATGAAAATAAAAATAATATTGATATTTCGATAAATAAAGAAAAAGTTATATATTATCCGGAAGTAAAGTTCGAAGGTATCGAAGAAATAAGTACGGTAGAAAATGATAGAAAAGATGCTGCTAATGATGATGAGGATAATAATACTGAAGAAGATAAAGAAGAAATCGATACAGATGTAAATAAACCAGAAGAAATAGAGCATAATGAAGGAAATATAAAAAACAAAGACGAAAATGATAATGAAAATAAATATCGGATTCCACCTAATAGATCGGAACGTTTAGAAGGAGATGAAATTAATGAACCTTTTAAACCGCCTCCAAAAGATTTAGATGAAGAAAAAGTTAGAAATTTTGTTAGCGATCATGAATATCCGAGAGAAGTACCGACTAGGTTAAAATATCAAGGTGGCGGTTTATGGGGAAGACCTCCTCCTAATTCCGGTATAAAATTAGATTTTATTCCTCAACAAATATATTCACAAACGCGTAGAAGTTCTGTAATTAAATTTTTACCTCAAGAAGAAGCATTAGCTGCAGCTTCAACTCCTGAAGAAGTAGTAAATGCGCCAAGATTACGTGAAGTAATATCGCATAAAAAAACACAAGAGGTAAGAAATATATGTAAATAATTTTTTTCTAAAAAAATATACTTTAATTCTATAAAAATAAGTAAATAATTTTATACGTTACGTAGATCATTTTAGTAGTAGGTATGAGTGATCTAAAAAAGTCTAGACGGATCAAGGGAAATTTTAGTATACTTTTGAATTGTAGCAACGTAATAAAGCACAAGATTAATTATATAAAAAAAGTAGAAACCGGTTGAAGTCTGTTTTAATATATAATAATAATAATAAATGTATGAAATAATTGTTAAGAAAATATGTGAAAGTACTAAATAAAATCAGTACAAAAAAAATAAAAGGCACGTTAAAAACTATTTCAACGTCAATTATTATAAATAAAGACAATGAAATTAAAAGGTTTCCGTTTGTTTAATTAGTACTATTTAAAAACTAAGCAAATGAGCATTTTAATTATGATGTCTTATATAATGAGATCTTTTACTAGGCTTGAAATAATTTATTAGAAATGGTAAATAGAACGTTTACAGTTACCTACTGAGCAAATTATTGTGCTTTGTTACATTAAAAATAATTCTATTAAAATAAAGTTATTATTTATTTATGTTTTTAGAATTAATAATAGATTTTTTTTCGAAAACGTTTTAATTGATTTCTTTTGTATTGAAAATAATAAATTCGTTGATATAAATAGATTTTAATTTATTAAATATCGGTCCAAATGATTTCATATTTAGGGCATCAAACACTGATCTGAAAGCAAATTTATTTATTTTAAAAGTTATTATGACTATTTTTAAAGCCTAAAAAACAATATTATATTTCAAACGAAGGTATTTATTAACTATAATAAATAATCGTAATCTTTATGTATTTTATCGAAAGGATTCAACGCGAAATAATTTGATTTAATTTTATATTATTTCTAAGGATAATGACAGTATGATATCTGTAAAAAGACCTTTATTCCTTTTCTACAAGACTGGTACCTTAACTGGAATCTTTTTAACGAAAAACTTGAAAGGAATAATTTTCCACTAATAAACTGAAGAAAAAATAAATCCGTTCCACCAGTGATTGTTATTGTAATGAGTTATATCTTTGTATATTTGCATTTTATATCTTACGACATAGATTATTTAAGTTAAGTAAGAATCGTAGCAGTTCCTCCCTTATTTCTTAAAGCTTGTTACTTAGAAATTTAATTCTACTAAGAAGTAGCTAATTTACGTCATTAAATTAATTAAATATTTAAAATAGATATTAATATTTAAATGTTATTATCTTAGCTTTTAAATATGGCTGTTTAAAAAACTATTAATCATATTTATTTAATGGTGGCCTATAGAATTACTCGTATTTTGAAAGTTACTCTTGGAATTTCTAAAAACACTCATTTTTCGAGAGTGAATAAAAAACCCTTAAATCTTTTTAAAAAATGGGGAAATACTGTTAAATTTGTCTATTTATGTATCTACACGTATTTATTTAAAAATTAATTTTCCAGTTATGGATGGATAGCGAGGGGTTCTTGAAAGGCGTTTTATTTGTCCTGTGAGTTAAACCAGCTAGGTATTTATTTATTATCACAGAAGATATAGACGCTAATCTTTCATGGCTATCATTTTTACCAATATTATTTTGCAAGAAAAAATATTCAGTTAAAATTAAAAAAAATCTTTTTTTTTTAAAAATAAGACTAAAAGAATTAGCACAAAAATTACAGTATAAAGTTAATACAAATTTTCCATTCCCGGAAAAGTATAACTAAGTGTATCATCATAATAATATAAATTTATGGAGAAAAATTTAAATGGATAAACATTGGATGTAATATATAATATTTATAGATAATAAAGTATTTTTAATTCAGAAGAGATTTACAAAAGAGCACATTAAAATACTATTTTGGAAATTATTATACTACCTCTAAATCTTTCTTTTAGAATAAAACAAAGCTTTTTTATACATCGATATTTTTATTCACTTTGTTTTTAGTGTTTATTATTACCAACCGTTTTGAACATCCTGGAAAAAAATGGATAAAATTATATGTAAACAATTTTCAAAATTTTAAAATAGAATATTGAGTTAGAAATAAATAGGATTATAGGAAATAGAAAACCGAGATAAACTGGTATAAAATCAAACGTGTAACTTTTAAAGTTTCTCTAACATCAAAAGAAAAAATATCCATGTGATGGAAACTTAATATCTGGCAGACATATCAACTAGTTCACCGGGTTGGTCGAGTAGTTAACTCGTCATTGTAAATCAGCTGATTTCAAAGTCGACAGTTCTAAGGTTCAAATCCTAGTAAAGGCAGCTACTTTTATACGGATTTGAATACTAGATCGTGGATACCGGTGTTCTTTGGTAGTTGGGTTTCAACCACCAAGAAGTATTAACCATACTTCTGAGGAGGGGGTCGATCTGAGACCGTGCAAGACTACACTTCATTCGCATTCATACATATCATCCTCATTCATTCCCTGAAGTAATACCTTACGGTGGTTCCGGAGGCTAAACAGAAAAAGAGAGAGATATATAGCAACTCTAACCCAGATGTTTCCAATATAAAAAATACTCTTGCGCAGGTCTGCGCAAGAAGACCTACTTTCGTTTCCGGCGCCTCGCTATTTCGCAGATAGAAACGCACTAATTTTCAAGTACAACGAACAACATACGTTCGGTTAACGAGTAGACCCTACACACAAGCATCAAGTTTAACTCGTTTACCGCTGCGACTCGCTGCATAAGCGCGTTTGAAAATTACACTAATACAAAGTCAACATAGCCTCAAATTGAGGTTATGTTGTCTGTTGTTGACGTTAAATTGAATGTAACCCAAGAACGACTTAACCAAGCATTATCAAATTTTCACATACACAATTTCAGATACACATATCCAGATTTTATACACAGGCTTTTTCTTATATATATATATATATATATATATATTACTATACGATGTGTTTCAAAATGAATATCGGGGTTTTAAAGTTATGCAATATTAACTATGTTTTACTTATACTGATAAATTATATATGAAATGATGAATATACTGATAAATTATATATGAAATGCACTCGAACAGTTTTTTTTTTTATGTCAATGTTACTATTATTCATCACGCGGCACACATCGCCGATAAGATAGTTCATCACATACTTTAATCAGCAAGTCTGGAGTAGTTCATGCGACAGGTGCTTCAATCCTGTGTCTCAAGTCGGGTAGGTCAGCCGGTAACGATGGCACGTACACTTGATCCGTTATAAACCCCAAAAGAAACGCCGGAAGACTTCGTAACAATAGTTCAGGACGAGTGTTTGAAGTCCAGGGTGGTAGTCAGCTGCCCGGAGAACAAGCACGCGTATTGGTACTCGGTGGAACTGGCGACCTCCGACGGCGGGCTTGGGCAACTCGTCGGGCTTACCGATGCTCCGGGAGTCGGAACGATCCAGCAGCCAGAATGTTATCTCATATGGGGTATGTGGTTGCCAGGAAGCTATACCGTGCAAAGATAAAAGAAGCTAAGAAGATAAATGGCGGGAACTAATGGTAGAGATCGATAACGATCCGCGAGGCAAAGAATATAAAATAGTGACCGGAAGGTTCAGACGCCGTTGCCGGTGTTGTCAGCAGATGGGTTAAGGGTAAGTGTGATGGCCCTGTTTCTGACGTCCCCGGATCCGGGGAGAGAAGCTATAGTGACCGAGAAGATTGCTCCTTTCTGGATGGACGAGCTTATAGAGGCAGGAAGACGGATGAGGGTACAGAAGACCTCAGGTCCGGACGGACTTCCTGTTGAGGTGGTCAAGATACTGGTTGAGATAGTTCCGGTGGCGGTATTACGCATGATGAATATGATGTTAATAGAAGATCACATCTCTTCCTCCTGGAAAGTGGCGAGGATGGTGATCCTCGCCCAGGTTTTCAGTAAAAATCTGGAACCGCAGATTTGCCGGAGTCGTATCGACTCATATGTCTAATGAACAAATTCAGTAAACTGCTAGAAAGAATGATGGAGAGCCGACTTCACGAGGATGTACAGGTCGCCGGAGGGTTTAGCAAACATCAATTCGGCTTCCGGAAGAAGAGGTCAACGGTGGACGCGGCGAAGAAGATAATTATGAAGTCCGACCGGGCGGCCGCTGGAAAGTGGAGAACCAGATAGATTCCGGTACTAATCATTCTGAACATCAAAAACGCTTTTAATTCGTTGCGGTGGAAGGCGATATTCCAGTTATTGAAGGACAGAGTAATAAGAGGCTCTCTGAGACGTGTTATCTAGGACTATTTATCAGATCCCTGGCCTTATGTGATGGGGGTGAGTGAACTATGGTTTAAAACTCTTTCAGTTGCTCTTTCATTTCGTAGATAATTAATTAATGTACATGAAACTTGAGAAACATTACATAGCTTTAAAACGTCGATATTCATTTTGATACAAAAGGTATATTTCAATACTAAAGAAAATTCAATTTAATCCCCCAATCCCACAGTACGGCCGAAAGTAATATCGTAAATTTCTTAGAAAAGTTGGTAAAATTATGAACATTGAGTAAAACATAAAATTAAAACAAAAATTTCCGAAATTCTAAATTCTTTAAAATCAAGCTCATTCGATGGCGTGGACTGGAGTGGGATGTTCAGCATTTTAAGGGAATTGGGGTTCAAGTACAGAGATAGAAGAGCAATTGTTAACATGTACAGGAACCAGACAGCAACAGTAATGATTGAAGAACATAAGAAAGAAGCCGTAATAAGAAAGGGAGTCCGACAAGGATGTTCCCTATCTCCGTTACTTTTTAATCTTTACATGGAACTAGCAGTTAATGATGTTAAAGAACAATTTAGATTTGGAGTGTCAGTGCAGGGTGGAAGGATGGAGATGCTGCGATTTGCTGATGATGTGGTAATTCTGGCCGAGAGTAAGGGGGATTTGGAGGAAACAATGAACGGCATAGATGAAGTCCTACGCAAGAACTATCGCATGAAAATAAACAAGAATAAAACAAAAGTAATGAAATGTAGTAGAAATAACAAAGATGGACCACTGAATGTGAAAATAGGAGGAGAAAAGATTATGGAGGTAGAAGAATTTTGTTATTTGGGAAGTAGAATTACTAAAGATGGACGAAGCAGGAGCGATATAAAATGCCGAATAGCACAAGCGAAACGAGCCTTCAGTAAGAAATATAATTTGTTTACATCAAAAATTAATTTAAATGTCAGGAAAAGATTAGAAGCTTTTGAAATGCGGTGCTATAGGAGAATGTTAAAAATCAGATGGGTGGATAAAGTGACAAATGAAGAGGTATTGCGGCAAATAGATGAAGAAAGAAGCGTTTGGAAAAATATAGTTAAAAGAAGAGACAGACTTATAGGCCACATACTAAGGCATCCTGGAATAGTCGCTTTAATATTGGAAGGACAGTTAGAAGGAAAAAATTGTGTAGGCAGGCCACGTTTGGAATATGTAAAACAAATTGTTAGGGATGTAGGATGTAGAGGGTATACTGAAATGAAACGACTAGCACTAGATAGGGAATCTTGGAGAGCTGCATCAAACCAGTCAAATGACTGAAGAAAAAAAAAACAAGCTCATTTCTTGCTGAATGAAATTCAGTTTCCAATAAGTAAATTCAAATAAAGATACAGAATAACCGAAAAGAACACGATAATACACTCGCATAATAAAGTACGTACACTAATTGGAAAATGAAGTTTTCCTGAAGAAAAATTACTTTTTCAATTAAAAAAATATATATATTTTCTTGTTTTCAGCCTTTTAAATATTCGTGCACTTTTATCTATTATATTAAAATATATATGTATATAAGAAAAATAGCGAAATTAAAAGAATCAGGGGTTTTACGTACGCAAAATTTTATTTACTTTTTTTGTCGACAGATTTGAATATAACGAGGAGTTTTTCAATTCGACCTATTTAGTTTCAAAACTTACTTTTCATAAAATTTATTCATATTCATATAATACCGAGGTTTTAAAATTTTGTGAAAAACATTCCTCTAATACATTGATTCCCAAAGTGGTCCAGGTGGACCCCCAGAGGTCCACGGGAGACTCGACGGGGTGTCTAGGTTGGCGTGACAAAAAAATGGGGGTTCACAATTCGTAAGCGGGGGTCCACGAAAATTCATCTGGTTTCGATAGTGAAGAACCAAAATGTTGGCTTGACTTTGCGTATCAATCTAGGCAGATAATGTTTTGAGAAGCTCAGCGACTGTTACTTGTAAAAACTTGCATATTCCATATTCAGTACAACGAACGTGTCGAGACTTGCAAAGCGCCGCCGCCGCCGTCCACAACGCATGTTTGATAGCGTTTCCCTCGTCATATCTTGTCGAAAAACGTTTTAGTGTCGTTACAAACCTTTTATAAAAAAAAAAAGGAGCAGATTCAATATCACAGAACGGGGAGATTTGCGCTTATTCCTAACAAAACTGAAGCCAAATATTGATAATTTGCTGTCAATCCATCAAGTACATCCCTCCCACTAAAACTGTAACTATTTTGTGATTGTCATTGTAGAAGTTACATTACGTTATTAATGTTTAATTTTAATTATATTACGACAATTTTATTATATTACATTGCAATATGATAACGATAATAATTAATAGCGTAATGATTATATATTTGAATAGATGCAACACAAAAAATATACTATTTTTCTTTTGTTTTTACCCTCTGAATGGGAGTTTTCTAAATAAAATAAGTGAGAATTGATTACTTTCTTGTGATATGAGTAGATGTCAAAAATGTAAAGTTGGATGGAAGCATTTTTTTTGATCGGCCAACTTTACTTTTTTGACATCCACTCACAGCAGAGTCGATCAAAAATTAACCGATCAATTCTCACTTTTTTTTCGGAAGCTTTAGTTCGTGGAACTCAGCCGTAACGCAAAATTTCATAGTTAGATCTAATCTTCACATTTTCCGTCGACTGGAAATATGATAGAAATGTAGCTGCAGGGGATCCACCGGAACCAGCAAAATTTTGAAAGTGGTCTATGAGAAAAATAAGTTTGGGAACCTCTGATCTAATAGTTATTCCACGTAGTAATTTACTTTCTAATAATTTAAAAAAATTATATAACCTGCTAAAACGACAAGAATACTTTTAAAAACAATTTTCTCCATGATTATAAACTATGAATTTATTGCCCACCATCATTAATAAATATATTGATTCTCGATTTACAATTACTAAATGTTTACTTTTAATTAGAGACGTTTGACACGTATTTAGTTTTCTAGTGACTATTTCTCTCAGCTGTTTTGTTTTAACTCCGGCAAATAACGATTTTGTCAATATGCTATCCATGTTCTGCAGACTTTCTTGATAATCTATCAAGAAATGATAGATATTCATGATAGATAATCATTAGATATAATGATAGATATTAAATAAATGATAGATAGGTATTATAATGATGGAATGAGGACATCTCTTGGAAGTATTTCATACATCCACATTCCAGTAAGCCTTCACTCACATTCAGTAGTATCTCTTTAAAAACTTTCTCTAAAACCCTTTTCATATTTTTAATAAAAACTAAACAAAATTAAAATAAATAAATACCAATAACTGTTTGTTTTTAATTGGGCGTAGCTTTAAAATTAAAAAAAGACATTAAAAGAAAATTAAAAAACAGTTTTCATTTCTTAAAGGTTTTTTATGAAGTTGGTCGAATCTCAAAATTTTTCGAAGATAGAATTATCATTATTATTCATTCATTACTATTTTTTTTTTACTAAAAATTAAAAAAAAAAATTATTGTATTAAATACTAAGGCTTTTATTTTTATTTTTATTTTGGGGTTACAATTGATTGACTCCTCCAGTATCCTATATAATAAATGAATATTTTCTCACTTTGCACCACATCGATATCAGATATTTAGATTTTCGCATTAAAAAACATTACCCTGTTTATTTTTTATAGTAAACTATTAAAGAAATTTGTTTGAATTTTCTTTTCCTCAGTAAGTACAGACAGAGTAGGCTAATAAATTATATGTTTCATATTATCAGTATAAAAAATACGTTAATATTTTATTTTTAAATTCTCTCGAAGTCTATCTTTATGACTGATATTTTGGGTAAATATCCAAATTTATAAAAGTCACCGTTAAAAATTAATTTTTTTTTATCAAACTGATTTTCATATAAATATTTTTTTTTTATTGCAAAGAGTGAAGTTGTCCCTTAAAATCTGTATATATCCAGCATATTTATTTTAGTGGTCTTTATTGTTGTTCTACAAGAGGATATTCGGCTTAGTAAAGAAAACAACGGAAAACTATTTCACTTCTCAACTCTCTTGATGAGTCAGACATAGTAAGAAAAAGCTTCTTTTTTTTTAATTTCAGATAGTGCTAACAACCGTTTATGTTAACGATACGTGAAATCTTTTTTAGATAAGCACTTTAGCAAATATCATGAAAAATAATCTTATAAAATACTAAGGTTTAATTCCTCAATTAGAAACAGAAGAAATAAACCTTAAACTGAGCATATTAACTTTTAGATTATTACTTTCTTTTTCAGTTTTTTCATTGCATCTTAATTTAGATACGTTTTCTATCTGACAGAACATATGATTTACTGAAATTGATATTGCAATAATATTATTAAAAACCATAACAACAAAATGTTATAAAATGTCACTGTGAATAATTTGAATAAAACTTTACCAGTAATTTATATATATATATATATATATATATATATACTGAAAGTGTAATTCACTTTCCTTCCAAAGAAAAAGTGTGCATCACTTTCATTAATCATTATGATAAATTATATGGATGACATTTAACAAAGATTATAGAAGAAAGATAATAGGCACTTTGACAAGTTGATAGGTGGTAAAATTCAAAACGTGTACGACATTTTTTTTAACAAGTTCAAAATTTCCAAATAATTTAATAATTACATACATATATGTGCAGATTTATGTTAACGCAACTACTAAAAATTATTTTTACGATTTCTACATGGTTTATCACCAAAAACAGAAAAGTGAGATCCATAATTTTGAGTATAATATACTAAAATATAAGAAATAGTTATTATATTCTGAACTAGCGAAAGTATCGATTTTTTCACAGGAAATTACTGATTGTTTAAGCTAATTCTTTGCATGTCTTTACTCTTTTGAGTTCAAGAAAATATCTTGTACTTGATAATTTATATACAGTTTATATAATAAAGTTTATTAAAGACTTAATTGGCTAACCAAATATTTAAAAAATATTCGTAACGAAATATATATCTGATTTCGTAATTTTTTCGTGGTTCAGAATATAAGTAATTAACATAAAATTCCTTTATCCACTTTTATCTTCTTTAGGATAATTTAAAAAAAAAACCCATTTGGAAATATATTTTCATACATTTTGTAGTCCATGTGTGCTTAGAATCTTTAATTTCTATTTAATCTGCTAGAAATTCGACATAAGTTACTAAGCTGTGAGAAGGGATTTTGGTTGAAAAGTTAAATTTAACCTGATCCATACATATCATAAAATGTTAAAGATGGGCAAAATTATTCCTTCAGTAGCTCTAAATTTTTTCTTGTATGGAAAAAAAATTTCTACTTGTAGAGTATATATACTGTTTCTATTTAGCCTCCAGAGCCACCGTAAGGTATTACTTCAGAGGATCATATGTATGAATGTAAATGAAATGTAGTCTTGTGCAGTTTCAGGTTGACCATTCCTCTAAAGTTTAAAACCTATTAAAGGCAGTTACTTTTATACGGATTTTAATACTAGATCGTGGATACCGGTTTTCTTTGGTGGTTGGGTTTCAATTATATCTCAGTAATGGTCAATCTGAGACTGTACAAGATTACACTTCATTTACATCCATACACATCATCCTCATTCATTCTCTGAAGTAATGCCTAACAGTGGTTCTGGAGGTTAAACAGAAAAAAAGCAGAGCGGTTAATCATTCCTGTGATTTTTGGTTAATTGAAACCAAAGAACACCGGTATTCACGATCAAGTATTCAAATCGGTATAAACGTAACTACTTTTACTAGGATTTGAACATTAGAACTCTCGACTTTGAAATCATCTGATTTACGTTGACGTGTTCACCATTAGACCCGACGGATGGTTTTTAGAGTATATTTATCGGTCAATGAAAAGTCACCGATCCAAAATATGCTTCTTCCTTATCGGTAAAAATGTTTAGTTTTCCCGAATGATTGTGGATGAATTGAATAAACGGTTCATGAAAGCAGATCTTGGGTTTGTGAGTAAAGTTGCTTGCATCTTACTTCTATTTCATTATCAATAGATTATCTCTCTGCCTTACCATCCAGCTGCTTTATTATCCTCGAAACTTTTTTTTTAACCTCCGGGTATTACTTCAGAGGTATTACTATCCTTGACACTTGTTTCACGTTATTAATTCTGTAATGTAAATCTGTCTTTATTACTTCCTTTCCGAAGAGCTACAACAGCAATGCATTCTCTACATATTATTTGACTGGAAGAGTTATTAATAGACCGAATTAAGGACTTAATTTTTTGTTGTCCAGTGACTATAAAATAAACCTAATGGCTGAAATATGTATCAGGTTAACCCTGGCCTCCAAATTCCAGATAAAATTCAAAATATGGAATCCATTTTTATTCTATTTCATACTTTTTATAAAGGTTATAAGAAAAACTCCAGTTTTTATTGTAGATATTACATTTAATTTTGGAGCCAAGTTCAATGTCTATAAATTTACTTTTAATCTGACCCGTTTTTTAAGGGTGATTAAAATAGGCAATAAAAAATGTGATTTTATAGAATAGAGTCATATACAGAAATATTTTTCTGAGTTAAAGCAGTGAATATAACGCATCGTTTCTTTACCGAAAGGGGTTATATTATACTATTGCTTTACACTACCTGTTCCAGTCTTTCATATAAAGTACGTGAGGTATAAGAAGTTCCAGTCTTAGTTGATTTCACTAAGTTAATTTTCACCCGAGCCTAGATAACGCTTTTGTGTTTTCATCGCCCGGGTGAAAATAATAACAAGAGGGTTATTATTTAATAACCCTCGGGTATACCTCGGGTATTGAAATATTAGTAAAATAGGGTTAAAACTATGATGAAAACTGATAATAATAGGAATAAAATAGTATAAGAAACGTAACAATTAAGATAATATATGTAACGGGAATAACAAAATAATATAAACATTTATGACGGTTTAAATCTTATATTAATGCTTCTTAGAAGTAACAGTACCCGGTGTAGTACATTCTTTTCATTTCCTAGGGCACACCTCGGCATGTTCCTCGGCAACTTAAATTTGCGACGTTAAGGCCGCATAACGTACGCAGTTCACAAAGATGTGGTGCTTAGGATGCGTCAAGCGCCGGAAACTGGACCAGGAGACTGATCCCACGGGTCGACAGATAGGTGCAGAGGAGTTTTGGCGAGGTGTGCTTTCACCTCTCCCAACTGCTTACCGGACACGGCAAGTTTGAGGCCTACCTGTACCGGTTTGGCAGGCGAGCTAAGCCGATATGTAGGTATTTCGATGAAAATGATACGGCCGAACATACAATCTATATTTGTAGCAGATGGGACGAGATTCGTCAAAGAACGGGACATCCTAATATAACACCATAAAAGACTGTCCCCATTTATCATGCAAAGCAGACGTGAATGGTTGCAACAATGGTCACAAAAATACTAGATACCAAAGCAAAGGAAGCTAGGGAATGGGATGGTGAGTGATCTGCAGGTAGGGATTTCCGAGTGCAACCCTGCTCATGAGAGGGTGGTTTGCTGAAGTGGACCGGCCTTGATGACTGACCGGGGACCCCTCGTGTTCGTGGGTAAATAAAAGACCTTAGTCCCGGGACCCCTCCCTCACGGGTGGGACCTGGTTTGAGGCCTGGTAAAGAAAAGACCGAGTCCTGACCTGCCGGGTGTCGTGCAAGTCGTGCCCCGTGGGGCACGACTTTGTCGGATCCCGCAGGGTCTCGAAGGGTTTGAGGCGAGTTACCCGCTGAGGTTGTGCAATGTATTCGATGCAGATCCAGTCTCAGTGGTAAGAGGAAAAAAAGATGTGGTGTACAGTAAAGCGGCAGTCGCATCGGACGCACAATGGTGCGCTCTCAGGTGACATCAGGTATCCGTGAGTAGCTCCGATTTTCCTAGTCGTCGCAATAGGGACAGGATCTCTTCCTCTCTGCGAATCTTTCTGCATGAAAAGTCTCATAGTAACATCGTACCTTTGATGTTGCGAAGTTTATTATCTGCTGTAGTGGTCGTCACCTTGCCGCCATCTTCTTCGAATAGTATCTTTAATGTAAATAACAAAATCGGTAGTTGTGACTGGAGTGGTGAACGACGGTAGGCTACATGCATCTTTAGCAGTGAAATCCGCATATTTATTACCCAGGATTCCTACATGGTTAGGAATCCAGCAGAAATTCACCTGTGTGTTGTGACGATTTAATTCAGTATTCGGTAACAATATGATGTCTGGAATACAAATCCTGTAAAGGTTGAAGAGCACTATACAAATCGCTAAAGATAAGGATGTGACGATATTTTGATTTAATGATAATTGAGGCCATTTTGATGGCGTACTGTTCAGCATTATAGACACTGGTAATATCAGGTAGACCAAACACATATAAGTTCTTTCGTTTACAACAACAGTGCATCCAACGGTATCATTCTGTTTCGACCCATCTGTGTATATTACTGCGTATGAGTTTGTCTCTGATAGAAGAGCAGCCTATTGGTAAGCTTGACATATTGATGTGCAACGGCAGGTACGGCTAAATTCAGAAGGCATCGATAAGCCACTTCATTTCTCGCTTTCATAAGTTAGCCTCTCTTTTTCCTGTTTAGCCTCTGGTAACTACCGTTTAGATAATTCTTCAGAGGATGAATGAGGATGATATGTATGAGTGTAAATGAAGTGTAGTCTTGTACATTCTCAGTTCGACCGTTCCTGAGATGTGTGGTTAATTGAAACCCAACCACCAAAGAACACCAGTATCCACGATCTAGTATTCAAATCCGTGTAAAAATAACTGATTTTACTAAGACTGTAACTCTCGACTTTCCAAATCAGCTGATTCGGGAAGACGCGTTAACCACTAGACCAACCCGATGGGTTTCATAAGTTAGCCTGGTACAGTATTTTGTTACTCTTTCTAATGATCATATAGTGTTTTATTGATTATGACTCATGTTAGGTACGACATTAGGTTATTTCAGGTATAAACGTTACGAATATGATGCGTAACACACATATGTAGAAAATAAGGAATAAAAAAATCCTCGAAGAATAGTTTTAAAGGAAATCGTATATGTGGATAAATATATATATATATATATATATATATATACAGAGTGTCCCATATAAAACGCAACCCATCAATCACTCATCCAAGAAATTTCAAAAGTCAAGCTTACTTCCCTACTCGTTACTGAAATGGACTCGTCCAACATCTGAACATCGCGGCGAAGCAGTAGACTACCGATAGTAACAACAATGCAATCATAGCGTTCAGTGTATTGCTAGAGACAAGATGGTGTTTTCGCTAGATCAACGTGTTTTCATTGTCGAGTCGTACTTCAGTACGAAATCAGTGGTTGCAGTGCAAGATTTGTTTCGCCATAAGTACCCAGATAAACCAGCTCCTATCAAACATTAGTATTAAGGTTAGTCGCAAAATTTAGAGAGACCGGTTCTGTTAATAACAAGGAACACAAAAGATCTGCGTCAGTGATGAATACAGATAGAGTCACTGAAATCAAAGACCAATTACTCGCCTCACCAAATAAATCGATCAGACGTTTGTCTGCTGAAATTAATTTGTCTAAATCAACTGTTCATCGGGCGACCAAACGATTACAATGACGACCTTATCGCATTCAAACGGTTCATCGACTTCTTGAACCCGACAAAGAAAAACGGCTACAATATTGTTAACGGTTCCTTCGATTCCTGCGCGAGGGAATTAATGTTATAGATTCGTTATTTTTCACAGATGAAGCACGGTTTCATTTGGATGGCTACGTAAACAGCCAAAACAGTAGAATTTGGAGGGCTGAAAATCCCCATTTTTATCACGAAAAACTATTACACCCGCAGAAGTTGGCGTGTGGTGCGCGATATCGCGGAAGAAAATAATCGGTTTTATTTTTTTCGAGTACACCATTAATGCAGAACGATATCAGGATATTTTATTTCAGTTCATCGTACTCTTGGAAGAGGAAGACATACACTGCCATCTACAACATAACGGTGGGACATCGCACTACGCAGGTTCAACTTCTGATTTCGTTGATGAATTCTTTGGTAATCGTGTTATCGGTCGAGGCTTGTGGCCACCAAGATCTCCAGATTTGACTGCGGCGGATTTTTTTCTATGGGGTTACCTCAAAGGAAAAGCCTACAGCAACAAACCACGAACACTTGAACGATGAAAGTCAATATTTAACAAGCTGTATTAAATATCCTGCGACAAACTTTGAAAAAAATTGCAAGAAACGGTGTAAAAAGAAATGAAGCTTGTATTCAAGAAGATGGCGGCCACTTCCAACATTTACTCTAAATGTAAGGTAATGGATGGTAATAATAAATATTACATTTACATTTACATATGCCTTTTTATTATTTCATTACCTACCAATATAAGGTTGGGTTGCGTTTTATATGTGACACTCTGTATATATATATATATATATATATATATATATATATATATATGGATAAATATTATTCTGAAGTTATTTGAGTAAAATTCTTAAAAAATTCCAGCAATGAATTTTAACTGAAACGAGATAAGTTGGTTTTGAAAAATCATTTTGCACTCCTTTGTATCTATCTAAAAAGCGAAAGAAGAAAAAAATTCGTTCTTAGTGATAAGTTTACTTAAGTTTAACATCCTTGATAAGTTTCAAATTTATAAATCTTTCGGTTTCGGTCTCCTTTTTCAACTCATTTTTACTTAAATATTTTCGGGGTCAGTCAAAAAAATTTTATTCAGTTTTCATAATTGTACCAAATATCAGATTTCTAAGTCCAAAAATTTAATAATAAATGACGCGTGAACCCAAGAGAAATTATTCTTTAATTATGATTTTACTAGATTTCTTTTATATAAACATCTAATAGATTCTTTTTTATTCAGTTTACACATAATCGATAAACTATTAAATATTTTACAAGATTTATTTGGTTTTTTTTTTTAATTGAACTAGGAAAACGAAAATCAATACAAGTGATCTCTTCAGATAAATTTATTGTAATTGTCGACTCTTTTAATTTCATCTACTTCTCTCAAGTTATTAACTTTAATTACACGTGTAATCTGTACATTCCAAAAAAAGAAAACGCAACCTTTTAAACGATATAAAAAATATATATGTCAGTTTTTTACGTGAAGATGAGTTAAATTTGCATGTATTTATTATAATTATTTGTTAAGATAAAAGTTGATATTTTTCTTGATCTACAAAACCTTGTCGTACAAGTTATTTTTTGTTGGAGATAAAAAAAAAACAGCTGTACTTGATTAATTTAGATCATATAAAATTACACTGTAATTTGGATGCTTTCACATCATTTCCTTTATTTATATATTTATTTTTTTATTCCCATTAAATCTTAGAAAAACCAGTTTAAATTTTTAATTATTTTTTTTGCTACATCTGAAATAGAAGTTTATAGAAATGTAAGAATTAATTTAATTAATTATTACTTTTATATGATGGACATTAAATTATTTTCTTGATTTAAATTAAAGTCGGAACGTAAAATTTATTACAAATGCTAGTAAAACTTATTATTATTTACTTATTGAAGTTTCTTTTTTTTTTATAGTCACAACAACAATTAGTTAAAAGTCATTAGCGTTTCATCTAATGTAGTGTAACTGTACCGGTAAATGTATAGTCTTGAAAAAAATCACGTCTACAGTTCTTTAGACGTGTGATTAATTGAAACCCAACCACCAAAGAACACCGGTATCCACGATCTAGTATTCAAATCCGAATAACAGCAAAAATCTTTAGGATTTTAACCTGACATCTCTCGACTCGAAATCAGCTGATGTACGACGAGTTTACTACTAGACCAACCCTGTGGATTTATGATATTTAAGGTAGATTTATGAAAAACGAATATGATTTTAATCCAGGTTTAACATCTATAGGAGACAAAAGTCTTATATAATTTTATAACTTTTATGATTTTTAATTATTACTTTAAAGGATATAAAAATACATTTATAAAAAAAGATTTAATTTTATCTTTAAAAAAGTTGACAAAAAAGTTGTAATACTTTTATGTATTTATTCTTATCATGTTTATTCTATTCTATTCTATGTATATTTATTCTATTTATAATTTATAATTACTCATAGAATGGGAAAGGGAAACCCGGTAAAAGTTACCTAAGATTTCTTTTTTGGCGTGGAGGTAATTTATAATGAAATTTTTTTTGTAAAAATTATCATTTAATGTTTAAATAAATCAAAAATAGTTTTAAAAATTAATAAAAATAAAGAATTTTATAATCTTTTTCTGCTCTAACACGTCTAAAATCACTTTCCAAGAAAATCTTTTGATTTTTATACGTTAATTATGTTAAATGGAAGAAACTATAAAAGGTTCCACAAAAAAAATGTGCAACCAATAAACATTTATCCAAGATTTATTTTTTGTTAGAGGGATGAATTATGATGAATTTTATTATAAATCTCTACTAAACTTTTAATAATATTAAATAAACAAAAAAAAAAAAAAAATCGATATTTTTAAACACTTTTATCGGTTTCCTCACCGCCAATATTGTCTCAAAAGTACTTTTGGGGATCACTTGATCTACTACTAAGATATTAAGAAGATATTAAAAAAAAAAATCGGTTAAAATATTTGCAATAAATAAAAAGATAATTTTTTGGGAAAGGAGAACTTTAGGGTAATTATAAAAAAAAAAAAAAAAAAAAAAAAAAAAAAAAAAAAAAAAAAATGGTAAGAAAATCATGCACGCATGAGCTTAATATAAAGTGGGGTTATGTTTGCAAAATTTTGAGGAAATTGAACCTATATCTACCCCATCCTTGGAGATATTGATTTTAAAATTTTCCTAACAAATCGCCGCATATACATGTAAAAATTTCATGAAAATCGGTTTATTTAGTCAAAAGTTATAAAGCTTCAAACACGCCAACACACATACATTACGTACATACGAACTTTACCACTCACTTTTTTTTTGGGCACCCTCAGTAGTGAAATGTGGAAAAATGCAAAAATCTCATACCCCATTTTTTGATCGATTACCATAGTTTCTTTCTTGTAATATAGATCTAGAGCTATAATGATAGAAAAGTAAAAATAAAGAAGAGGAAAAAATATTTAAAGAAAATAATCTTTCTTTATCTTTATAACGTAAAAACATAATTGAGTGATACCTTTTTTTTAAAGTAATAACAAACAATAGTTAAAATAATTCTGTCAACAGTAACAAAATTATAGAAAGATCGCATTGTTTGTCAACTATTATTTGACAATAAGATGATCAAATAAAATATAACTAATTTTACTGCCATCGAATATTATACTATTGTTAGATTAGAGAGTAGTCTAATAGAGGGTATAAAGTTTTAAACCGTTAAAATATAAAAATAGAAAAAAAACAGAGAGATATTATTTGACCATACACAGCGTGATGCCGTTATGGTCTATAGGAGATTCTAATACAATCTTTTTTATAATTTCGTCGGTCGTGTTAGTTTTATTTTGTTATCGATAGCCATTTATATTGTCAGAACGTTGGAAAAATTACATAAATAGATTACAGCTTATTTTCTTATTTAAGCGCATTTAATCTTAGTTTATGAACAATGGTAAAAATAAAAAAAAAATTAAAAAAAGGAAGTGACGAGAGAAGGACAATGTATGTACGAAAGAAAAAGAGAGAGTGAGTATATGTGTGCTCAGCCGTGTTTGAAAAAGAGAACGTGGGTGTGAAAGAGAGAGGTAAAAATAAGAGAAAGGGGAGAGAATGATAGCTAGTCATGTAACGTATTAATTTGTATTATGTTTTACAGAAAAATGAAAGTGTACCAATCACTATCTACAAATCAGTGTTATTAAACACAAAAATATATTTCTAAAAAAAATAATTAAAGTACAAAATTCAAACTGAAATTAACTCTTTTATAATATCTATAACTAGTTTTATTATATCTTGTTGATTATTTTGACGCCTACAATAACAGCAAAATCGATTAAAAATAATCTTATTTTATTTCTAAGTTTCCTCCCTTTCTTTTCATTCCTGAAAAATGGTTTTTTTTAATGCTTTTATTTACAGTCGCATCAACAATTATAGTCATTACCGACTAAAGTAACACTATCATGTAGTTTGTATAAAAAAATCATAAACAATAATGAAACAGGAACAATAAAGAATAAACAAGTAACAACAATAAATACAAAATAAAATATATAAATCACACAAAAATTATTAAATCGTATTTTTAATTCCACTAAAGCAGAGCAACCGCAAAAGACATTTTACACCTTCGTTCTGGTTTAATAGAAATTTTATATTCTAAAATTTATCTTAAAAAAGTTTGAACAACCTAAAACATAGTATCAAACCTTTTTATTATTACTTTCCCACCTAGATAGAGTTATAGTAAAGATACAGCTCTAGAAGTTAAAGTATTCTAATCGCTCCAATTTGGGAATATGCGGTTTTACAGGATCTTGACGTTTTGATACCTAAGGAGTCCAACAAACCAAAAAATCGGATGGAAATTTTCCGGATGTTAATTTTCGTATGTTCGGTGTTGGCCTCTAAATCACCTTATACCACCTGAACTACTGGATCAACTTTGATCAAACTTGATCAGATTACTTCTATATATGGGGCATTGATGCCGTTAAATTTTCAAATTAAAAGGTCAAAGGGTTGAAGCTGTAGAGCAAGTCACCCTCAGTATCTCGAGATTTTGCCTAAATAGTCATACTTTTCTTAGGTACATTTATTAAAAATTAAAAAAATAACAATATTTCCAAAAAAATTTCCAAAATTCCATTCCTAACCCAAAATACGCTCTAAACTACCGCTAAAAATGTCACAGGTGAGCGGTAGAATTAAATAAATTAATAATTTTTTCCCTCTGCCTCCCGGAACCAGACCCCCAATTAAGCATGAACACGGTTCCGGGAGGTGCCTTTGCTTCTAGCCGCCAGGCCCGGCTATGTCGTTCCCGGCTTCATCACCCAGCAATAGGGACTCGGTTCTTTATACTTCGCCTTTAACGGGGACATCCCCGGAGGGACGGCCCCGCCGGGACCCAGTCTTGTAGCTCAGGGGCTCGAGAGTGCCCGCACTTCATCACCACCGCCCACCCGTGCAAGCATTGGCGAATGGCAGCTCCGTACGGAGCTATCCCTCACCCTCTCGCTTCCCGATATTTCATTTGCAGTATTCCCGACACAAACCCCGTCACAGTGTCTAAGTCCACGTTCCAACGATGGTCCCCACCTCGAGATGTCCAGTTACGGCAGTACAGTCGCGGCGTTCCTCGTCCCACCACGGTCAATGGAATATCACGTGTTCCGGCGTGTCTAACTCCCGACAGTACGGACAGAAGGAGTCTTCAGCTGTTCTTCGTCCACACAGGTATAAACGAAAGATCCCATGGCCGGTCAGGAATTGTGTCAGGCAGAATTCCAAGTCGCCAAACTTCCTCCCGGCCCACGGCTCAATGTGCGCGATCAAACGACGCATCCACCTGTCTTTCGTGGACAAATTAACAATATTTAAAGTGTAACAAAGTAACTCGGTCTGGCCGGGTCTCGAACTCGATCGCTCGGTTGACTCAATACCTGGTGCGTTTAGCCTCGCGGCTCCACCAGTCTGCCGACCGTATAAGCGAAATTTGTTCTACGCAACTTTTGAAATTACATTAGTTTAGTTAGTGCTGATCGTCACCGCTAGTACCGCCACACCCGCGCGAATTAAATACGGTATCCATACGCACTTTAGTTAGAATCATTGAATTAAATAAACAAAAAAATATTATATTTAAATAAAAAGATAAATATTTTTAATTAAGTTGTGTGTGTGTAAGACGTGCATTAAAAAACCAACCCGCAGGACTTTCCCGGAACGTGACGAGAATGTCCTACGACTGTGTTGTCAGATTTTTTAACTGAATTGGAATGAATTTACGACCATGCGAATGTAACAAAATAAGTTCTAATAACGTAATTTTTTTCCCGATGCTCCTCACAAAATTTGAATGTTTTTGATCCACATTTTTCACTATCATCCACTTTTTTCAAGTAATAACAACTTAAATTATTTTACCCTTAAAAAAACCTAAAATCATCAATAGATTCGTTTTGGTAAACTGAATAAATTAACGGTTACAGATTATAAAAAATAAAAATTATTACGTCGTAGGTAAAATAATTGTAAATAAAATTATTATTAAATATTTCGTGCATTTGACTGATGTACATTAAGTAACTTTCTTAAGAAAACTATTAGCCGGTGCCATGTCTTGTTAATTGCAGTTCACTAGAGCATATATAAAGACTATTTATTATGCGATAGAGTATTGTTATCTTTAATACAGTAATTTTAAAGGAATTTCTTTATTTCAAATACCATTATGTCTCCAACGTAAAAACATTTCATAAATATATATTATTATTTATTCTTTCAGTGTATAAAAACAAAATAACTGTGTTTTTAATTTCTTACTCTTTTCTTTTTTTAAAATAATCATTCCTAACAAAAATAAGAATGACAATACTTGACCAATAATTGTAAAACTATTGATCCAAAAAGTTCTAAATTGACGAGATAAATGAGAAAAGATTAGAAATAAGGGAAGTTAATTTTATAAAGGATAAAAAAATTGTTTTTTTTTTTTTTTTTTTTTTTAGTTTTTTACGTTCTTCAGACGGGTACAGTTTCAAAAAATTAGATAGAAATTTTAAAGAAAAAAAGTAGAAAATTCTCTTTTCAACCCTTACGGTTTGTTTTACTTTTGTTTTCTTACTTTTCACCAAATCGACCAATTTTACAATTTTGAAGATTCTATTTTTTATATGGGATTTTTTTTGGACCTATCAATGTTTAAAATAAAACTAAAAAAAAAAAATTAAAAATAAAGCAACTTTTAAAAAAATGTATAAAATCGAAAATAACTGCTGTAAAAAATAAAAAAATAAATATTATTTCAATTCTTTAAATTTTAACTTTTGAAGTAAGATCCAAGTTATACGTTAATCAATTTGTAATACTATTTTTTTTTTTTTTAAACGACATTGACTTCAAAGAAAACAAATTGAAATGTAAAAACGGTTGAACTACATATTTGATTTTGATTTTAATTTTAAAAAAGATAGTTTAAAACTTAAATTTTTTTGGTGAAAGTCTAAATTATCTGCTCGCATAAAAAGTTACTTTCAGTTACTTTATCTACTACTCTGTATAGATTAAAAAAACCTCTTGGGCAGTTCTACACAAGAATACATACTTTTCGTTTCCAACAGCCTCATTATTTCGCAGTTAGAAACGCACTGACTTTCAGAATACAACGCACTACATATGCTCGATTAACGAGTAAACCTTACACACAAGCATCAAGTTTCAACTCGCTCATTACTGTGACTAACTGCATAAGCGCGTAAGAAAAAAAACACCGCAACATAGTCAACGTAACCTTCAATTGAGGTTATGTTGTTTGTTGCTGAGATTAAATTAACTGTAACTGAAGAACGACTTAACCAATGTTCATCAAATTTTCACACGCACAACTTCAGATATATCATTACAAAGGATCGGGTTGGTCTAGTAGTGAACTCGTCATAACAAATAAGCTGATTTGGAAGTCGAGAGTTGTAAGGTTTAAATCCTAGTTAAGGTAACTACCTTAACTTTTATACGGATTTGAATATTATATCGCGGATGCCGGTGTTCTTTGGTGGTTGGGTTACAATTAACCATACATCTCAGGAACGGTCGAACTGAGACTGTACAAGACTACACTTCATTTACATTCATACATATCATCCTCATTCATCCTCTGAAGTAATACCTGAACGGTAATTCCGGATCCTAAACAGAAAAGAAAGAAAGATATACAGCATTACAGCATATGTACGCGTAAATTGCAATGAAATTGATCTAATAGGTTTGGAGATTTTCGAGTCAAAGATTTTATACATAAGACTATATATATATACCGAGTAATCATTTGAAAAGTTAACACATTTATTA
Organism: Lycorma delicatula; assembly: GCF_047948215.1. Taxonomy (NCBI): domain Eukaryota; kingdom Metazoa; phylum Arthropoda; class Insecta; order Hemiptera; family Fulgoridae; genus Lycorma; species Lycorma delicatula. Next base: position 101,639,583 of record NC_134464.1, on the reverse strand, counting down.
TTCAACAGCTATCAGTCCCTTCCTATTTCTGTTTTCAGGCATGTATATCAATCTCGGGGGAAATATTTTTAAAATTATTTTCAAAGGAGTGGAACCCATACTTTCCGCTACACCTACCCCAAGTCAAAAATCTTAAAACCCAACGGTAACATTTGATTACGTTACTTGAAAATCCGAAAAAATAAAGAAATTTTGGTGAAAAAGAGTCCGCCCATCCCTTCGCTCGGTAGTTCCGAAAAACCAATTTGGATAGTCTTTAAATTTCAGTACAACAAAAATAACTATAAAATTACGTGATATAACTTCTTTAACCGTTTGAAATAATCGTAATCTGTGGATTAAAACTGTGAAAATTATTTTTAAAATTACCAACAAAATTTCACCTTTAAATGTTTTCTAAATTTTCAAGGGTTGAAAAGTTATGTTTTTTTAGATTATATAGCTTGTGAAACCTCATTGGAAGTCGGAAAAAAATAAATAACTAGGCTCTTCCATATATTCAACAATAAAATTTAAAACAATACATTTGCATTTAACTAGTTTTTATTAATAAAATTTTATAAATTTAAAAACCATTTACTTATTTTTTAATTACTTATATAATTTCAAAATTATGACTAATTTTTTTCATGTTTTTACATCCACTTTTTAAATTTTCTTTTAAGATTAAAAGAATTAAAATTTAACGACCTGATTTATTTTTTATTTTAAATGATGAATGGCAGCAAAAAATCTTGAATTATGTACCTCGTTAAAAAATCACACAAATTAATAAATATATGTCAGAGTAAACATTCCATTTTCTACGGTAAATTTGACACGAAATTTATAAACGTTTGAATGAATTCGTTTAAAAAATATATTTTTTTGTCTTCAGTCATTTGACTGGTTTGATGCAGCTCTCCAAGATTCCCTATCTAGTGCTAGTCGTTTCATTTCAGTATACTCTCTACATCCTACATCCCTAACAATTTGTTTTACATATTCCAAACGTGGCCTGCCTACACAATCTTTTCCTTCTACCTGTCCTTCCAATATTAAAGCGACTATTCCAGGATGCCTTAATATGTGGCCTATAAGTCTGTCTCTTCTTTTAACTATATTTTTCCAAATGCTTCTTTCTTCATCTATTTGCCGCAATACCTCTTCATTTGTCACTTTATCCACCCATCTGATTTTTAACATTCTCCTATAGCACCGCATTTCAAAAGCTTCTAATCTTTTCCTGACATTTAAATTAATTTTTGATGTAAACAAATTATATTTATTACTGAAGGCTCGTTTCGCTTGTGCTATTCGGCATTTTATATCGCTCCTGCTTCGTCCATCTTCCCAAATAACAAAATTCTTCTACCTCCATAATCTTTTCTCCTCCTATTTTCACATTCAGTGGTCCATCTTTGTTATTTCTACTACATTTCATTACTTTTGTTTTCTTCTTGTTTATTTTCATGCGATAGTTCTTGCGTAGGACTTCATCTATGCCGTTCATTGTTTCTTCTAAATCCTTTTTATTCTCGGCTAGAATTTCTATATCATCAGCAAATCGTAGCTGTTTTAAAAATATATATATATAAAATTTCCTTTGTTTCTGCTTATATTTAAAAAAAAAATTGCTACCTTTTTTATCATTTTTGTTCTGCTTTATTGGAATTACTATGAAAAAATTCTACAACATATAATATTGTAAAATGGCCCGATTTTATCACGAGACAATCACTTTTTAACTGAATGTATATCATTAATATGAGAAAAAACAAAAATAACAGTATTACTGAAGCATGTGTTAATTACCAGGATATAAGTTATGATTAAGAGTTATTATATAACTTATAATACATTCAAATATTTAAAAATTTTACTTTTCCCTTTCTTAAATTTCATGTTTTCATATCATAAAATAAACTCTCACGCTAATGTCATACATTAAGACGTAATTAAATATAAGATAATAAAATAAACAAGATTAAAATCAATCACATTTACTTTTTATATAATCCTTTCCTTTAGTTCATTTAAACTGTATTTGTGAATGTATATGCGTGAATGTATGTATAAACTAGGTTCCGTTATAACTAATCAATTTTTTTTTTTTACGTGTATGACACATTCTAAATGTGTCAACGCACATAAAAGATAGTGAAAAATGTTTAAAAAAATTATACTGTTCAAGATAAAAATTACTTTCGGACATGACCTTCACAAAGAATTATACATCCGAGACCATTTACTTTGTAATTCGTCACGTTTATTTTACACTTTATTTATAAATAAATGACAAATAAATGATTGTAAATATACATCATCTAAATAAAGTTAGGAAATATATTACTACTTTTCAATGACCCTTAAAAAAAAAAAAAATGGAATTTAATTCGACTGCTAAAATTAAAATAGGTTTTATTTATATATAATATTAAAACAAAGAAAAATATAAAATTATTTGCAAAATGAAACCTTGTAAGTAAAATTTTACTTTTTCTTAGTGATTTATTAGTAAAAGTTATAAGTGAAAATAAAATTTCACAATAAAACTGGAAATATTTTATTAAACAGGTTTAAGAAATGAATATTTAGAATTTATTCTTCAGTAATACATTTACTGATGTGACGTGTGATTGGAATATGCTAATTTGACATTTATCTCTGTTCAAAATTCTCGAACATATAAAGCTACCATGGTCAATTCAAATAACATAAAATATTTTCAACACATTTTTTAACCTTTATGTATCTATCTTGTTTACTTAAATTAAAAAATTAAAATCAATTTTTAATAAAAAATTTTATTGAAAAAAATTTCTTTATCTCAATATCTGGACAAAAAATATTTTTAAACAGGGGTCGAAATTGCTGTTATTAGTGAAACTTCGTAGTATCAATTACGGTGCTTTATTTTATATTTTTATTTATTTACTTTCTTAGTGACTATAGAATTACATCCAATAATATTCACGTTTTAGAAGTGAAGAATTTTGCTAAATATGAATAATTCCAAGCTTAATTGGCATATAAAACCAGAACTATCTGACAAAGGATAGATTAAAATATTCAAAAGATATTTAAAGAAAGAGGGGTTATTAAAATTAATTTGTAAATGAAAATTTAAAAAAACCGTTAAAAATAAATAAATAAAAACGAGTTCATAACTTGATACGCATTTCGATGGTTAAACAATCATAACTAGTATACACAAATAAAGATAAATAATATAAATTTAAAAAATAAAATAAATAAATAGAAGAATATAAAACAAATATTAACAATAAATAAATTAATAAACATAATATTCAAAATGGATATTTACACGTTTATCAAAACATTTTTTTTTAATTTAACACTTTTATTCAACAGTTATTTCATCATTTTATTTTCCAACCAAATTGCTTTATTAAAGAGGAAAGAATGGTGATCACATAAAAATAAGAGATCAGGTTTTTTGCAAATCTTTACATTTTCGGGTAAAACTAGTTTATCGCCAAAAAAAAAACAAAACATGTATGTAGGTGTACGCGTATATGAACTTATGTATGTGGGTCGCACTGCTTTTGGTCTTATATTTTAGAAAGACTGACTGCACTGATTTTCTCCAAATTTGGCTCCAATATTTCTATATAAGGAACATTAATCGTATTGATTTTTTTTTTAATTCCTTAAGGATATAGGAGACATTGCGAAAAAATCAATTTCGATTTTCTTCAAAGGAATTTTAGAGAAATTTATTAAAGCAAATTTGTTAATAAAAAAATGCCCCAATAAAAGAATAAAAAACTCCACATAAAAAAGTCCAAAATTATTATTTTAAAAAATCGATCTACCTCTTACATATATATATGTTTTTTTGTTCTTTGTCTCCCTTCGGTTTAAATGTGATTCAACAATTTTTTTAAAATTAGTACTTCATATATAAAGCTATCAAAAAATGACAAATCTCGGAATTTTTTTTTAAATTGTAGATCTCGAATATAAAATACAAACAGGTTTTTTTGAAAAGTTTTTTTCTTATTTTAGCCCCTTTTTGAAGGGGTTTTGGATTTAGAGAGACTTTATTTAAGCAATTTTTTTAAGCTTAACTTATATATGAGTATTTTTAGAAAAATTTAAATAAAATAAACTCCCCACCTCTAAAAACTATAAATTCTGTTTGTTTCAGACTATTTTAATTTTTATCATTAAAAACACGTTTTTTGTATTTTTTACATCGCTTAAAAAATCATTAAAATTAAATTAGCTTTGGCATCTATATTATATTTCGGATTTAAAGTGAGGAAAAAGTTTTTTTAATTACTTTCATCAAAGTTATAGATCATTTCAATATTTTTTAATAATTTCCTCTCTTATGAATTACTTCTTTATAAATAAAAGTTTACTAAATTTTCCCACAGATTGAGGAAGCTCCTAAAATCAAAAATTTTTTATTCGAAATTTGGGAATTTTGATGTTTAAATCTTATTTTTGATAATCATCATAAAACAATATTAAAAAAAATCTTGATAATGGGGCTCCAAAATTTTAAAAAACTCGTAAGAATGTTTTTTTTTTATTTTTCCCTCTCAATGTTTATAAAACTAATTTTTGTGAATATTAGCGTTATTAGAAGAGTTTTTTTTTAAATAAGACAAAATTGTGCAACATAAAAATAAAACGACCTTTGTGTTATTGTTTTGTAAAAAGATGAAATTATTATATTATAAAAGTAGAAGTCAGACACTTAATGTTTGAATGGCAATTAAAAAGCTGTGCAAGGTATTGAATGAGTTGACCTGTATAGCCTGGAGAGTCATCTAATACTTTGACAGGTTTTACTTTCCCGTCTAGATAGTGCTATAGCTCTACAAGGGAAAGTACATCGGTTCAATTTGGGCATATGCGGTTTTCACCGGATCTGGTCGTTTCGACATCTTTTTTATTTTATTTTTTATTTCAGTTTCGCCTCCGGAAGAACCGTAAGATGTTACTTCAGAGGATGATATGTATGAATATAAATGAACTGTAGTCTTGTACAGTCTCAGTTCGACTATTCCTGAGATATGCGGTTAATTGAAACCCAACCACCAAAGAACACCGGTATCCACATTATAGTATTCAAATTCATATAAAAGTAACTGCCTTTACTAGGATTTGAACTATAGAACTTTCGACTTCCAAATCAGTTGATTTGCGATGACGAGTTCACCACTAGACCAACTCGGTGGGCCAACATCTAAGGAACCCAAAAAACCACAAAAAAATTTTCCGGATGTTAATGTTCATATGTGCATATGTGTGTTCGGTGTTGGCCTCTAAATCGCCTTATATCTCCAGCACTGCTGAACCGATTTTTACCAAATTTGAGCGGATTACTTCTATATATGAGACATTGATGCTATTAAATTTTCAACTTAAAAGGTCAAGAGGGTGAGGCTGTAGAGCAAGGTCATTCTCAGTATCGCGAGATTTTCTAATCTGGCCTAATTAAGATCATATTTTGTTAATCACATTTGTTAACGATTAAAAAATAACAATATATGCAAAAACAAATTCTTTGAAAAATTGCACCCCATCTCAAAAAACCTTGTTGTAGTCTTTTGCTATGTTGTGACATCACAGATTGTAGTAGAATTAAATAAATGAACAAATTTAAGAGTGTAAATAAGTAACACGGTCTGGGTTGGACTCGAACTCGATCGCCCGGTTGACTCAATACATAGTGCGTTTAGCATCACGGCTACACCAGTCTATCGACCGTACAAGCGGAATTTGTACTATGTAAGTTGTAAAATTGAATTAGTTTACTTAGTGCCGACCGTCACCGCTATTACCGCCACACCCGCGCGAATTAAATACGCTATGTGCATTCAATTTAGTTAGAATCACTGAATTAAATTAACGAAAATATTTTATATTTAAATAAAATGATAAATATTCTAATTAAGTTGTGTGTGTAAGACGAGCATCAGAAACAACCCATAGTTGTAGGACTTTCCCGAAACGCGGGTTTAGTCGTGTGTCGGCTTTCCACAAAATTGCAGATCAAGATGTCATACCCTTGCCGGGAATCGAACCCTAGGCCAACTCACCAAGAAGTTTTCATGCAAATCACTACACCACCTGTTCGGAAAGTTTGAAATCATTCGATGAAAAGTTTTATTCTGTAATTAATTGTATTTACGTTTAGTATTTTAAAGATATTGGAGGTTGGGTAAATGTTTTCTCGTATTCTTCCGGTAGTTGTCTTTAGGATCCCATAACTCTAGTAATATTAATCAAATGTGGCAACATTTGCGTCCTTTTGAAAGATGAAATATCACTGAGTATTTTTAGAAAAATCATATACTAGTTTATTTAATTAAAAGTTATTGAGTTTTGAAAATAAAGCAAATTCGATACAGTTTGAAATTCTATTAAAAAAAGGGAAGATTGGGACTCAGGCTGCTTAAAAATTTGACATTTGATGTCAATGATGCCCCTCTCTCTGATCGGCCAATGACTACTAAAAACTTCGATGGAAAAAATGAGCAAGACAAGCACGTAGCAGTCGTGATATCAGTAACGAACTAAATATCGACCACTAGAAGAAGACTGAATTAAAAAAAAAACTTGTTTTATGCCAAATGATTTAACAATGAAAAATTTAATAGGTTGAATTTTCATCTGCGAATCGTTGCTAAAACGGCGCTCTAAATCGTTTTTGAAACAGGTAATTGCAGGCAATGAAAATGGATTACGTATCATAATAATGTAAGAAAAATATCGTGGTCGAAGCACATTTTGTAGAGCATCACCACAAAATGTGGTAAAGTCAGGATTGATACCAAGAAAACTGATGCTCTGTGCGTTTGATATGTATGTGCTTGGGGAGAGGATTCGAAAGAAATTGTTTACTATGAGCTGCTTCCGTTCAGATTAATGATTTCTCCTAGAAATCGAGACAAAGGAATATATTGATCGATAGGATAGCTATCTTCCATCACGACAATGTCAAACCCTTTGGTCTGGCATTGTACTTTGTTGACCGTCAAAAATTGATAGAGCTTGGCCGGGAAGTTTTGATACATCCACTCTATAGTACTGACGTTGAACCGTCAGACGATCATTTGTTTCTTCTTTCTCTACAGAAATTTTTTAACGATTTAAAATTGACTTCAAAAAACGCCTCTGAAAATCACAGTTCTTCGTCCAGAAAACACTGAACTTATACAGTGACGAGATAATGATTTTATGTAAAAAAAATTGCAAAAGGTGGTCGATCAAAACGGCACATATTTAGTTTAATAAACACGCATTTGAAATATAAAAAAGCTACAACATAATTGTTAGACTAGTCCATCACGCGGGTAAAGTCACGTTCCGGGAAAGTCATACAACTGTGATTTGCACGGCTTATATAAACATTCATACATAAATTAATTTAAATTATTTATCATTTTATTTAAATATAATATTTTTTTGTTTGTTTAATTCAATGATTCTAACTAAAGCGCGTGTGATTACCGTATTTAATTCACGTGGGTGTGGCGGTACTAGCAGTGACGGTCGGCACTAATTAAACTAATGTATTGTTACAACTTACATAGAACAAATCTCGCTTGTTCGGTCGATAGACTGATGTAGAAGCTTAACGCACTAGGTACCGAGTCAACCAACCGAACAATCGAGTTCGAGCCCCAGCCAGACCAAGTTACTTTTTTATACATTTAAAATTAAATAATTTATTCATTTACCGCTCACCTGTGACGTCAGAACATACCAGGCGACTACAACAGAATTTTTTGGGGTGAGGATGAGATTTTGAAAAAAATATTTTTTGCAAATGTGTTGCTATTTTTTAATTATTAACAAATGTGCTTAAGAAAAATATTACTTAATTAAGCAAAATCTTGAGATACAGAGGGTGATCTTGTTCTACAGCCTCACCTCCTTCATCTTTTAAGTTGAAAATTTAATGGCATCAATAGCCCATATAAAGAAGTAATTTGACCAAGTTTGGTGAAAATTGGTCCAGTAGTTCTGAAGTATGAGATAATTTAAAGGCCAACACCGAACACACACACACACACACACACACACACACGCACACAAGAACATTAACATCCGAAAAATTTTCATCCGGTTTTTTGGGCTCCTTAGTTGTCAAAACTTCAAGATCCTGTGAAAATTGCATATGCTCAAATTGAACCAATTACAATACTTTGTCTTCTAGAGCTATAGATCTGCTATATAGCGCTATTTAGACGAGAAAATACAAAAAAAACCTTGTTTTTGCATTATAATACAAATAAATCTTTTCCCCACAACCTATTATTTAATGGAAAGAAAACAGTTAATTTTTTTAACATTCATCAATAAAATAATATTTTAAATATATTCATAAATGAGTAAATAATAAAATATATGTATATTATACAGAAGAATATTTTATTACTACAGTTTCTTTTTATTTCCTTTTACAGTTTTGGTTAATTAACTTATTTAATGCATTAAGCATACATTAACTGCAAACATTATTTGTAATGTTTTCTAAAAAAAAAGAAATGCCTAAATCAATCAATCATTCAATTTACTCTGCTTTCTCATAAATTAATTATCCTATAATATTTAATTAATCAATCAATTTAAGTATAAAAATATAACATAAAAGATTGTTTTATATATATATATATAAAATAATAATTTATATTGAAATCATTAAATGACAATTTATTATACAAATATTCTCTAATTATTATTATTATTATTACTACAACTAATTATAATTACTCATTTTTATATTATTTCTATTATTAAAAATAAAAGTAAAAATTACAAAACTTTTACTCTCTAATAATCACAAATTATTTTCTAATTGAACTTTTATATAATAATATGTGCATTGCGAATTAATAACTTCATAAATTTAATTAACAAATATTATATGTAATTATTACATGTTATAAAAACGAAAACCTAATTAATTAAATTAGAGAGTAAATTTTTTAATTACATTAAACACTTAACAATATAAATTAAAAGAAAAAAATATTTGTTTTTATTACGTTTTCTTACTACGAAAATATAATTATATAGTTTTAGCAACGTATGACCGTAACGTGTACATTTATTATAACAAATTGTAGGTTTTAAATATAATGCATCTACTTTGAAAAAAAAAATGTTCTATAAAATGCAAATTCATAGCAATCCAAGCGAGATAAGATTGCATAAAATTTCATATTAACCCGTAGTCCATTTGATTTGATATCGACAGATATTCTAGAGTTTATCAATAATAAACTAAAGTAGCTTACTTGTATTACATAAAAATTAAATACCTTTCACTTTGTTGTTGATTTGTAACAATAATCATTGTAAACTTTAATTAAAAAAAAACAAAAAAACATATCTAATAAACATTATTAGAGTTGAAATTTAAGGACACACACACACACACACACACACACACACACATATATATATATATATATATATATATATATATATATATATATATATATATATACATACACAATGTGTGTATGTATGTATATAATACACACACACACAGTGTGTGCATACACACCCAGACCAATATCTGGAAAATGTAGATATTTTCCGACGAATGTCGACACATACTAAATACGTCGGTGAAAGAAAGAAATGTTTACTTATTCGGATCTTCGCCGGTATACGTCGACAAACAAAAAGCTCTGGTGGGAGTCGAAACGATAACTAGAAATTAAAAAAACAAAATTACCTAATGCCAATTTTTAAGGTAAATAGATTTCGAGAAACCCTCGCAAAAAGAAAAGGAAGTTTAAATTTAAGCCAAACATAACGTACGCTCGCTATGCTCGCTAACCTCGTCTAATTAACGTTAAATAAACACATTATATATGTTATTCTTCAACAATGGAGGCGATTAATCAAATTCACCGCATTCAACATGTACTGATGTTGAAAACTGAATAAAAATATTTTTATAAAAAAATTGAACTAAGAGGAAACCACCTGACTATTTATTTGTATCGTTATCGTTCATATGACGTGCGACAATAAAGTAATGAGACTGATTTTTCTTTGCAAGATGTGGCAACCATGCAGCTTACGTAGGCACACCATCTTTGACCTTGGTCTATAAGCTGCTTCTAGTCCAAGCGGCACATTGATGCAACTGCTCAGTCGTGAGTTGTGCTGTAATAAGTGAACACGTGTTTGTGTCTCTCGTCACAGAAATGAAACCGCAAAATATTGCGCAACGGTATGCCATTTCTTTTTGCGTTAAATCGGGTGAAAACGCGACGACAACTTACGGTAAGCTTCAAAAGGCTTTCGGAGAGGAGGTTATGTCAAGAGCTCAAGTTTTTCGGTGGCATAAAATTTTTAGTGAAGGCAGAACGAATGTTGAAGATGAAGACCGCAGTGGACGACCATCAACCTCACGGACATATGTCAACTTGACCAGGGTGCGTGAAATCGTACGATCTGATCGAAGATTATCCGCGAAAATGATTGCAGAAGAACTCAACATCGATCGAGAAACGGTTCGTCTAATATTAACTGAAGATCTTGGTATGAGAAAGATTTGTGCAAAAATGGTCCTCAAAAACACGGAAAAATGTGACAGCCGATCTGTTAGAGCAAACGGAAATCAATCCAGATTTGTTGAGCCGTGTTGTGGTGCTGAAAGGGATCACCCAGATTAAAAAAGCTCGCATGTCAAAGTCAAATGTGAAATGCATGCTTGTGTGCTTCTTCGATTCCAAGAGAATTGTTCATAAAGAGTGGGTGCCTCCTGAACAAACATTTAACCGATATTTCTACAAAGAAATTTTAGAAAGACTTCGTAAACGAGTTCTTCGTGTCCGGGCCAACATTGCTGATAATTGGATTCTGCATCACGATAATGCGCCATCCCATACTGCTCTGTCAGTACAGCAATTTTTAACCTCAAAACAAATTTCAGTACTACCGCAGCCACCTTATTCACCAGATATCGCTCCGTGCGACCTTTTTCTACTTCCAAGAGTCAAAATGGCGGTCAAGGGACACCATTTTCAAACAACACAAGATGTCCAAAATGCTGTGACGAGGGTCTTGGAGGATATTACAGAAGATGAGTTCCAGAAATGTTACCATCAATAACAGAAGCGCTGGAATAAGTGTGTGCAATCAGAGGGGAACTACTTTGAAGATTGTGATTAATTTTTTTTTTATAAATGATGGAGAATCACCTATATAATTTGTATATTTACTGTTAATTAGACGAAGTTAACGAGCGAAGCGAGCGTACGTTATGTTTGGCTTAAAATTAAACTTACATTTTTTACGGGGGTTTTTCGTAATCTATTTACCTTAGAGATTGGTATCGGGTATTGCTTAAACATTTTTAGTTATCGTTTCAACTCCATCAGTACTTACCTGTGAGCTTATCATTTACAGGGAAATATCGACATTTGTCAGATATCGGTCTTTCACGTTAACATATATACATAACTTTAAGATTAACATCTGCAGTACCATATTGTGAAAAATATTATATACAAACATTATAATGAAATAAATCATAATACGTAGAAATAATCACGTTTCAAATAGCCTATCCGAATTAGGTCGAGAAAATAATTAGTTTTTTCTTTGGAATAATTTGTAATTTAAAAATATAAACTTTTATCAACTACAAAAGAAAACGAATTTTGTAATAGAAAGTTTTTCAAACCTTACTTCAAAATGTTTTTTAGTCGTTTTTGTGACTGGTGACATATTTGCAATTATTACAGTAGTTTCAATAATACTCAGAGACTAGAGCTCTTGTTTTCACGCTGGTGATCAGTTGCTAGTCTATGGCGGTATTTTTAAAGGAATTTTTTTTGGCAGAATTTTCTAAAAAAGATAATCATTTATTAAAAAAAAAACAATAACAATATCCATCTCTAAAAAACTAGACAATAGAATTGTTTTTTGTTTAACCCAACACAATACTTTGACGTACAAGAAATGGCGTTATTTTGCTTCCACTTCCATTTTTAATAAATTAACGAAGAGCCATAAAAAATATATATATCTTTACACCAATTTATTTAAAATAAAATTAAAATATTCAATTTTGATATGGATTCTTTTTTCTTTTGCTTGATGATGATATCGCCAAATAAGCTTGAAGTTTGTGTGTAGGATATAAAAATGGAATTTTTTAGCGTGAAAAATGCAATGCCTAACCGGGATTAGAACCCGGTACCTCCGGATAAAAGGCCAAGACACTACCACTCCGTCACAGAAATCGCCAGAGAATATTTTACAGAAACATACAACCCTGTTGATTAATTTTTAAGTAATATTATTTAAATAATAAAACAAATTGGGTTTTTATTGAGCACAAATATGTACTCAAAAATTTTTACATCCATTTTCATGTGCTAAATATTTTATATTGTTGAGTTCTAACTGGTTTTAAAAGAGTTTGTTAAAATTTTTTTTTATATATATATATATATATATATAAAACACCGAATATGTTTAATTACGCACCAACGGAGATATTTATTGACGTGTATTGTTCTCAGAACGCGGATGTCATCGGTTGAAGACCTTCCTGGTCTAGGGTCATCTTCAATTGACGACGACCACTTTTAAGTGGTGAAAACCATTCGTAACATTGCATACGACCCAGAGCATCATCTTCGTAAACTTGTTTCAAAAGTTTTAACTTTACTGTAAAATATTTCCTCAATTTTATGTTATATCGTTGCTCCCGAATATCGCACATTACAAAAATCGCTACTAACACTTAAACACGCTGCACTTAGATAATAATAACAACATAAAAACTAAACGAGATATCAACAATCCAAGAACACGTGGTTACAGAGGAGATTATGCAGATCACAATGCTGCCAACTGCACATTATTAAATATCTTCGTTGGTGGGAAATTAAAAATGTTCGGTTATTTTCTAAACAGACCTAGTATATATACTGCCACTCCCGTCGCGGCTTCGCCCGCGCTATATGCCTCCTGCGTTCCCGCCGCGGTCAGAGTATATTTAGCCGGACAGTTATGTTTTCCGGATGGGATGTTTTTCCCTTCTATCCGGGGTGAGCGGTCATTACGAAAACAATGAAATGGACAATATAACAAAAACAATAAATTGTACAATATTAGTCATCATTAGTTTTCTTCCTTTCTTGTTATGATCCTCGGAATGTTTACCACAATTCTTTCTTTTTCCTGTTTATTCTCCGGTAATTACCGTTCAGATAATACTTCAGGGGATGAATGAAGATGATATGTATGAATGATGTGTACAGTCTCAGGTCAACCACTCGCGAGAGGTGTGATTGGTTAATTGAAACCCAACCACCAAAGAACACCGGTAACCACGATATAGTATTCAAATCCACGTAAAAGTAACTGACTTTACTAGGACTTGAACGCTGGAACTCTCGACTTCCAAATCAGCTGATTTGGTAAGACGCGTTCACCACTAGACCAATCCGCTGGGTTTTTTACCACAGTTCAAACCTCGCCATTCTCAGTACTCCAACAATCATTAAAAAAAACGTATAAATAAATAGTCTAAAACTTCTTTTACTAAATTTATGTCATATATATCGAGAGATATCGTCTAAATCAATTTTCGTTGTCTATATCGATCGTTGTCTATGTCAATATCGACTTCCTCAGACAGTTATTATGTGATTAAATATTATGTTATTTAATTAAAAAATATTATGGAAACAATAACATGCAAACTTTCACGGGACAAAAAAGAATAAATTCTGAAATTTTCAGCGAAATCGGTCAAGTAGTTTTTGAATTATTAGCACATACGAAACGAAGAATGTCTTTTTTACATATATGTTTAGCGCATAATTTTTATTACTAATATAAAAATAATAAAAACAATATTTTTATAAAAATAAGATTAACTTTAACAAATATATATATATATATATATATATATATATATATATATATATATAAAATTCATTACATACTAAAAAAAAGAAAGACGTTATTAACAAAAGTATTTTCTTAAATTTTCACTTTTATAAGGTAACGTTAATTTCAAAATAAATATTTAATCTTTAATTAACCACAGATTTAAAGGAATCGAATTAAAAATTATTTTAAAAAAGTTTTTTAATTACTATTATTTTTATTTTGTTTAAAATTTGGGTAACCTTAAATAAAATGCAGTGCAGGTGAGGAAGCGATTGATAGATTATACAAGTTGGTGTGTAATATTGATGAAAAAGGGGAAGTTCCATCAGACTTCAAAAAAAGTGTTACAGTCATGATACCAAAGAAAGCTGGGGCAGATTAATGTGAAGAATACAGAACAATTAGTTTAACTAGTCATGCATCAAAAATCTTAACTAGAAGTTTGTACAGAAGAATTGAGAGGAGAGTGGAAGAAGTGTTAGGAGAAGACCAATTTGGTTTCAGGAAAAGTATAGGGACAAGGGAAGCAATTTTAGGCCTCAGATTAATAGTAGAAGGAAGATTAACGAAAAACAAACCAACATACTTGGCGTTTATAGACCTAGAAAAGGCACTCGATAACGTAGACTGGAATAAAATGTTCAGCATTTTAAAAAAAAATAGGGTTCAAATACAAAGATAGAAGAACAATTGCTAACATGTACAGGTACCAAACAGCATTAGTAATAATTGAAGAACATAAGAAAGAAGCCGTAATAAGAAAGGGAGTCCGACAAGGATGTTCCCTATCTCCGTTACTTTTTAATCTTTACATGGATCTAGCAGTTAATGAAGTTAAAGAACAATTTAGATTCGGAGTAACAGTACAAGGTGAAAAGATAAAGATGCTACGATCTGCTGATGATATAGTAATTCTAGCAGACAGTAAAAAGGATTTAAAAGAAACAATGAACGGCTTACATGAAGTCCTACGCAAGAACTATCGCATGAAAATAAACAAGAACAAAACAGAAGTAATGAAATGTAGTAGAAATAACAAAGATGGACCACTGAATGTGAAAATAGGAGGAGAAAAGATTATGGAGGTAGAAGAATTTTGTTATTTGGGAAGTAGATTTACTAAAGATGGACGAAGCAGGAGCGATATAAAATGACGAATAGCACAAGCGAAACGAGCCTTCAGTCAGAAATATAATTTGTTTACATCAAAAATTAATTTAAATGTCAGGAAAAAATTTTTGAAAATATATGTTTGGAGTGTCGCTTTATATGGAAGTGAAGCTTGGACAATCGGAGTATCTGAAAAGAAAAGATTAGAAACTTTTGAAATGTGGTGCTACAGGAGAATGTTAAAAATGAGATGGGTCGATAAAGTGACAAATGAAGAGATATTGGGCAAATAGATGAAGAATGAAGCATTTGGAAAAATATTGTTAAAAGAAGAGACAGACTTATAGGCCACATACTAAGGCATCCTGGAATAGTCGCTTTAATATTGGAAGGACAGGTAGAAAGAAAATATTGTGTAGGCAGGCCACGTTTGGAATATATAAAACAAATTGTTAGGGATGTAGGATGTAGAGGGTATACTGAAATGAAACGACTAGCACTAGATAGGCAATCTTGGAGAGCTGCATCAAACCAGTCAAATGACTGAAGACAAAAAATAAATAAATAAAATGCGGACCATATAAAAAAAAGCTCCTCACAAGAAACAAACTTGATAAAATTATTTTTATACTGATAAAAATAAAAATTCAGAAAGAAATATAAAGAGATTACTATGGACGTAAGCTTTACGGAATGTGAAAGGGGATCTTCCACTTTAGTTATTCGAAAAATAAATACTACGGAAATACCAAAAGAACTTTGCTACCAAATAAAAAAAAGAACTATCGATATTATTGTATTTGGTCGTTAGAATACTTCAACACGCATAAAAAAGTGTGCATAAGAATCGATTTGAAAACCTCATTTTTGTTGAAGTCTGTAAATAATCAATTACATTAAATATCAGTAATGTAAGATATACATAAATATTTTTCATTATAAAAAACCACTGACACAAATTATCTAGATTTATTTCTGTCTATGTTTATTTTATACGGTCAGGTATTACGTAAGAATGGTCAAACCAATTTTAAAGAAAAGTCAGACTAAGTAATCTTATTTTGATAATAGATATTTTATATAGTGAATTAAGTTTTTTTTTTTTTTTATTTATTCACAAAATGAATTGAAAAAAATGATCAACACACACAACCTACTGTCGTAATATTTTATTTTTTTGGCTTTTAGTTGCTATAGTTGTATTTTTAAGCAAAATATTTCAGAAGACGGGTATTACAGAAGATAAAATACAAAACAACATTCCCAAGAACACACAAAAAAAATAAAAAATCTCATCCACTACTAGCTTTTAGTTAATGATTAACTTAAAAGAACAATTTTTAAGTAAAGAAAAACAAAAATGTCATACCGTTTAAATACTTCATTTACTAAATCGCTTTTCCCTTAAAAATATAAACTATTCTCAAATACAAGATCTCGGTTAGACTCGTAGCGAACTATAGTTATTCACGCTTATGTTTATAAGAAACATTGTAGTAATTGAAGGAAAGTTTAAGAATTACGTAAGTACACAAAGATAGGAGTACACAAATATCATAAGTAATTAGTGAAATAACATTTTATGTACTTTTCATTTTAAAAAAATATGTGTATGCAATTTAATAATTTTATAAAACAAAACATTGAAAAATAAAGTAGGGCTTACTACATATTTTTGATTTATTATTAAAAAAAAAGCAAAGTTACTTAAAATTCTTTAAAAATAATTATAAAATTTACATGAACAAAAATTGTTCTGATTAATAAAATTCTAAAACGTCATTACTTTTTACTTCTTTGTACAAAGTAAAAGGAAGAATTGTAATCGAGAAAAATTTCGGTTGGCAGATTTCAACAGAAATATCCATTTTGACCAACCCTGAATCCATTTTGACTAGTTTCGGCGTCTGTACACGTACGTATGTATCTCGCATAACTCAAAAACGATTAGCGGTAGGCTTGAAATTTCGGATTTAGGACTGTTGTAACATCTAATTGTGCACATCCCCTTTTTTATTCCATTCGACTGGACCAAAAGTGTCCAAAAAAGCCAAAAATCCACAAAAAAATGGATTTCGGACTTTTTCTTAACTGCGTTAAGAATATGCCCTCATTGAGAGCTTTTCAGCGATATGTGGTTCTTATTTTCATTGGTTCCACAGTTACATCCAAATAAAAATTTTAATTAATGAAATATTTGGATCTTACAAGGAGAGGGCACATCGGTTCGAATCCGATTTTTTATTTAATTTAAATATATTGATTTACTAATAATTATTAACCTCCGATTGTAAAAAAATTTACGATAAATAATAATTACAATAAAAATTAAAAAAATGAAAAATATCAGAAGTTATTAATGAGATAAAATTTTATGTGTTTCATTTTAAAAAAATATGTATTTGTAATTTAATAGGCGTACAAGAAGGTCCTGCAGTGTCAACATCAAATTTTTAATTGTTATTTATTTACTAAACAGATATCGTGAGCGGGCGTTGATAACGACACTTCGTTCTGCGTCCAGGAAAAAACTCATTTAGATACTATGTACGGTTATTTCGATTTAATAAACCTGCAAGATGTAGGTTAAGTATAAAAATAATCCCAAGAGAGTTAGTTATATTTGTTGATCTAAAATCTTTATCTTGATAATCACAATGAAATAATCATAGATTTCTCTTTTAATTATATTTCTTGAGATTGAAAATAAAAAAAATGTTTTGAAATATTGTAGAAAACTTATGCGCCTAAGGAAAATTATAAGGAAGTGATATTGTTCCGCTCAAAAATTAATCAAAAACTCCATTTGTAAGCAGTCTATAATTTTATAAGAGAGAGTGCACTCATTTTAATCCGAAAAAAGAATGTATATTTTTTTAAAGAGGTTATTATCATTTTTTTCCTACTTCTTTACATGAAAAAATTTGTGCGAAGAAAAATACAATTTATGAAAAATAGAGAATAGGAAAGTTATTGTAATCACGTATAAAAAAAATTAAATTACTTGATAATTTACTTCTTTCAAAGCAGTCTATGTATGAAGTTAAAAAGCCATCTAGTTGTATTTATTTTGTATCATCATACTTTGTTTTTTTTTTGTCTTCAGTCATTTGACTGGTTTGATGCAGCTCTCCAAGATTCCCTATCTAGTGCTAATCGCTTCATTTCAGTATACCCTCTACATCCTACATCCCTAACAATTTGTTTTACATATTCCAAACGTGGCCTGCCTACACAATTTTTCCCTTCTACCTGTCCTTCCAATATTAAAGCGACTATTCCAGGATGCCTTAGTATGTGGCCTATAAGTCTGTCTCTTCTTTTAACTAATTTTTCCAAATGCTTCTTTCTTCATCCATTTACTTTCCTGTATGCTCCGTCTATTTTACCAATGTTATTTCTCTTTCCACTTCTGAACACTTTTCTTTAATCCACTCTTCTTTCGCCAGTTTGCACTTCCTGTTTATGGTATTTCTTAATTGCCGATAGTTCCTTTTACTTTCTTCATCACTAGCATTCTTATATTTTCTACGTTCATCCATCAGCTGCAATATATCGTCTGAAACCCAAGGTTTTCTACCAGTTCTCTTCCGCCTTAGTTTGCTTCTGCTGATTTAAGAATTTCCTTTTTAACATTCTCCCATTCTTCTTCTACATTTTCTACCTTATCTTTTTTACTCAGACCTTTTGCGATGTCCTCCTCAAAAATCTTCTTTACCTCCTCTTCCTCAAGCTTCTCTAAATTCCACCGATTCATCTGACACCTTTTCTTCAGGCTTTAAACCCCAATCTACATTTCATTATCACCAAATTATGGTCGCTATCAATGACTGCTCCATGGTAAGTTTTGCAGTCAACGAGTTGATTTCTAAATCTTTGCTTAACCATGATATAATCTATCTGGTACCTTTCAGTATCGCCTGGCTTTTTCCAAGTGTATATTCTTCTACTTTGATTTTTAAATTGGGTGTTGGCAATTACAAAATTATACTTCGTGAAAAACTCTATAAGTCGGTCCCCTCTTTCATTCCTTTTGCCCAGCCTGTATTCACCCACTATATTTCCTTCCTTGCCTTTTCCAATGCTTGCATTCCAATCTCCAACTATTATTAAATTTTCATCTCCTTTTACGTGTTTAATTGCTTCATCGATCTCTTCGTATACACACTCTACCTCATCATCATCATGGGCGCTTGTAGGCATATACACGTTAACAATCGTTGTCGGTTTAGGTTTTGATTTTATTATTACATTTTTTAAGTCATTATTATTTTAACATTTATTTAATTTAAACTAATTTAAATTCAATTAATTTTTTTTTGTTCGTTCAAGCCATCTTTACTGTTAAGTCAAGTTTTGCGTGAAGCAATCCGAAAAAAAACGCCCGGATTTGTGGCTTTTGCACCACGATAATCCACCTGCTCACACTTTATTGCTTGTTCGTCAATTTTTAGCCAAAAACAACACTGTTACGATACCCCAGTGGCCATATTCGCCAAACATGGCCCCTTTGACTTTTTTCTATTTCCAAAAATTAAGCGAACCTTAAAGGACCGTCGTTTTACAAGCATAAATGAAATTCAAAGTTAATAGTTGAAAGAGCTAAAAACTATTCCAAAGATCGAGTTCTAGGAGTGTTTCGGGGATTGGAAAATGCGCTGGCATAAGTGTTTAATATCTAATGGGGACTATTTTGAAGGGGATAACATTAATGTAGACAAATAAATAAAATTCTTTCCAAAAAAACAAATATTCTCGTTACTTTTTGAACACACCTCGTATTTAATATGTAAATAATACACAGCGATTTCATTTTTTAAAAACCTCCATTTTATGATATTTCGAAATGGAGAACCTTGACGTAGGATTGAATCTGTGATAATTTTTTCTAACAAATTTTTTTAGTTCAAACATATCTATTATTATTTTTTTTTTATTATAATTTTTTATCTAAATAGATAAAAAATTAATAAATAGAATAATTAAAGCAATTAAACATTGTGGTAGGAATAACAAGAATAATTAAAAATGTTGTCACTTGTGGTGAGTTTAAATTTAAAACTCTTTTTAAATCCCGGTAAAGTTTATCAGAATCTTTTAAAATTATTAATTTATTATTTAATTTTTGGATTGTCTTTTATTTTTATAATCCCATTAGGCTTCTTTACACTGTTACTTAAAAAAAAAATTTGGGTAATTTTTCTTTTGTAATCTATATACAGGTCTTCATTAACGAATGGTGGGGTTTTGAACATGGATTTAATGAAAAAAAAAAAATAATACTAACAGTCGATATTTATTTATCAAATTTGTCATCTCAAACATCTTGTTTACATAACTAATAGATTTCAAAATATGCACCCATTAGTTGCTCGGCAAATGTCCAATCGTTACAAAGTTTCTGCCCAAATTAACATGTCATCTGTTACGGTTACATTTGCTTTATTAATCCTTTCCTTTAAATGACGTTGGACAAATATTTTTTGCGAATAAACAATGTCTTTTATGTGCCCCTGCAATAAAAGATGGCAAAGTGTCAGGTCTGGACTCGTTGGAGGCCAAGGTATTGTTACTTGCTGGTCTATCCATCGATGTCCAAATTTTTCGTTTAAAGCCTGGTTGACGAACATATTAAAGTGCAGGGGTGCGCCAACTTGTTGAAAATGAATTTTTTTTTAATGTTTTGAGTTCATCCAGGTTTAAAAAAGCAAACCCACCGGTTTGGTCTAGTGGTTAATGCGACTTCCCAAATCAGCTGATTTGGAAGTCGAGAGTTCCAGCGTTCAAGTTCTAGTAAAGCCAGTTATTTTAACACGGATTTGAATACTAGATCGTGGATACCGGTGTTCTTTGGTGGTTGGGTTTCAATTAACCACACATCTCAGGAACGGTCGAACTGAGAATGTACAAGACTACACTTCATTTACACTCATACATGTCATCCTCATTCATTCTCTGAAGAATTATCTAAACGGTAGTTACCGGAGGCTAAAAAGAAAGGTTTAAAAAAGCAGTAATTGTGTAACATATCGAAATAAATTTTTTCATTAATAATCTTTTTAGTGAAGAAAAACGATTTTTCTTCACACCACATCAAACATCAATTTTACGCGTGTAGCGTCGTTTTTCAAAAATTACATGTGGGTTTTCAGATCCTCATATTCGTGAGTCACGTCTGTCAACAGACCCAGTAATATGGAATGTAGATTTATTCGTAAAAATTATGTCGTCTAAAAAGGATTCGTTTTCATTAATTTTGAGGAAAATTTCAACATCCAGATTAAAACGTTTTTCTCTAACATCAGGTTTCATTTCCTTTAGTAGTTGGATTTTATATGCGTGTAATTTCAATTTTGTAAAACTTTCTGAATTGTTGTTTTCGGAATATCTAACTCGAGGGTTCGACGAGAAATGGATTTGTTGGGACTTCTGGGTTATCTAATTCGTTCAACAGTTTCGTCTGATACTTGTGGTCTGCCAGTTGAGCTATCCTTGAAAACAAAACCAGTTTCTTCGAACTGTTTGAACCAACGTTGTATATTATTTTCATGCGGTGGCTCTTTTCCATATTCACGTCGAAATGCACGGTGAACTAAAATTACGACTTTAATTCAGCCTGCCACAATACACTTTCTTTTTCTTGAACAGTGAACATAGTAACAAACTAAACACACCTCAGCAACAATATAAAGACTAGTGCGGTGGTTTGAATTGCCGTTTGGGTTGGAGGCTATCAGGGCTACCAACATAACGTCTCAAAATTCCCCTATTGCCTTGATCTGAATTACCCCACTATTATTTTATGAAGACCCTTTTTTTTTGTCTTCAGTCATTTGACTGGTTTGATGCAGCTCTCCAAGATTCCCTATCTAGTGCTAGTCGTTTCATTTCAGTATACCCTCTACATCCTACATCCCTAACAATTTGTTTTACATATTCCAAACGTGGCCTGCCTACACAATTTTTCCCTTCTACCTGTCCTTCCAATATCAAAGCGACTATTCCAGGATGCCTTAGTATGTGGCCTATAAGTCTGTCTCTTCTTTTAACTGAAGACTTTTAAGACTTTTTAAATGAAGACCCTTATGTTAAAAAAAAAGTATCATCTTAATATCTGTTTAAAGATATCGGAAACAAAAATATAACCTACCGGGTTGGTCTAGCCGTCGAAAATCAGCTGATTTCGAAGTCGAAACTTCTCAGCTTCAAATCCTAATAAAGTTAGTAGCATTTATTCGGATTTCTATACTAGATCATTTATACCGGTGTTCTATAGTGGCTGGATTTCAATTAATTAACCACACGTCTTAGGAATGGTCAGCCTGAGTCTGTTCAAGACTATAGGTTCACCGATACATTCACACAGATCTTGTTGAGTCGGTAATAACTAATTGTTGATGCGACTATAAATAAAAATATTTTTTTTAAAATGTAACGAATTAATTAATATTAATAAACCAAAAATTATTTAAAAACTTTTAATAATAATTTACATAATAAACGTCATTATATGGTTAGCTGTTTAATTTTAAAACAAGACCGCATTTCTTCTTTCAAAAACGGCATCATTAGTAGATAGATAGCAATTAATTAATTTCAACAAGATAAACATTTTTGTGTATTGTTTACATTTTGATAACATCCGTTAATCATGTATTCTTCTTCTTATCCTGGTGATACAGCCCGGCGTGAATGTGGCCTCCTCCACGATTCCCCTCCCATCATCCCTATCACTCGCCGCCACACTCCAACTTCTCACCCACGCCCCCCATCGATTTGTTACATCCATGAGTCAGCGTGTACTTGGCCTGCCTCTTGTCCTATTCCTGTCTATTTCTCCATGCATTATTCCTCCTTGCAATCTCTGTTCTGTGATCGAGCCAACCAATTCTTTGTGACGTTATTACCCTTATTATTTTTATACTTGCAGTATTCCCTCTATTTCCGCATTCTTTGTTATCTTTTATGTTCCTTCGTCAATAATAGGTACATATATTCTCCTTATTATTTTCCTTTCGATCATCTTCAAAGCCTTAATATCTTCCGTATTTAAGGTCCACGCTTCATATCCATAGGTCACGATTGATCGAATTAAAGCTTAGATTTTCGTTTTAGTAATCTGTGTGATGATTTTAATCATGTACTGGATTAAGAAAAGTTTCATACAAAACTTGGACCACACAAGATTTTTACCATCTACTAATGATGTCTTATTGAAAGGTGAAATGCGTCGTTTTTAAATTTAACCAGCTTAAAAAAGACGATATATTGTTATATAGATTACTAAGTGTATTTATAGTTTTATATCAGATATGTATTATATCTGAAAAGAAAGAAAAAGATTTACTCAGTATAAAATCCTTTTAAATATAGTCTTAATTTAAATTTTAGAGGTTAGGAACGCAATACATTTTACCTTATGGTCTAATTAAATAACAACCGTATAATTAGTAACTAATTGATTTTTGTTGCCTTATTTTTTTTACTTTCTTTTTACATTCAAAGATGAAGCTTTAAAGACTTCAACCGTGAATGGTAGCAGGTAACAATGAATACTAACACAATTAACCATTGATAATGAATCACAATTGGATCAATCTCATCATGGTACAATTAAAATCAAACAATACTTATTTTTCTTATGATTAAATGTTATATCATTTTAATCTAAATGCTTTATAATTAAATCATAGTTTATAATGTTAATAAATAGTATATAAAATTACATCCTAGTTGCAGACTATACAGAAACTGTTGTCATGTTATAGTTTAATAGTAATATTTCTTTCTCTTTTCTACAAATTAAGCGCTTTTGCATAAATCTCTCCTTCATCAGAAGAATATAAAATATTATATATATAATTAAAAACTTTTTTTTTTAGTAAAAATGTAAAAAGGCATCTTTATCAACTCAATATTTTAATCTATTAATGGTTTTTTCAAAATTATTTTTAATCAAATATAGTGTCTCGAAAAAGTACGGGCCAGACTTAAGGGATTGATTCAGGAAATCAAAATAAACAGAATGTTTCACTTCCTAATAATAAAATTTATTAATTATTTTTAATTCCGTTAGTGAAGGAAGTAAAAACCGGCACAAAATTGTCAGATTACAATTTTTTTGATTTACTTTAACAATTTCAACCATGTCTCACATGTTTATCATCCGATTACAATAAATGAGTATTATTTTGTTCAAAATAAAAGTCCTAACATTTTATTTACTAAAACTAATATTTAAAGTGCTATTGACAAGAGGAGAGCGATGAGTAATCTACCAATTCAAATGGGCGCATTTTTAAAAAATTCGGTCTTCTCTGGAAACCCCTCTGATTTTCAATCGAAATTTCCCAAAATACATCCCCACTAATTTTTGATGGAGAACCCGAATTAGATTTCAAAACCCGAAGGACCAATAATCTGGATTCACATGAAAACTGAATTGGTAGATTACTCGGCATTTAATTGCAGCCATTATACTTTTTTATTAATAGCTGCCATTTTTTTAATATCTAATCGTAAAATTTTCTAACTTATTCATTTTATACAACATATTTTTAGGCACATACATACTAAATTTCATTAAAATATTTTAACGATAGAATTAAAAAAAAAAAAAAATGGCCGACAAAGAGAAAACATCTCTTTGTTTGAGCCTTTAATTAGAAATATAATTTGTTTACATCAAAAATTAATTTAAATGTCAGGAAAAGATTTTTGAAAGTATATGTTTGGATTGTCACTTTATATGGAAGTGAAGCTTGGACATTCGCAGTATCTGAGAAGAAAAGATTAGAAACTTTTGAAATGCGGTGCTATAGGAGAATGTTAAAAATGAGATGGGTGGATAAAGTGACAAATGAAGAGGTATTATTGCGGCAAATACATGAAGAAAGAAGCATTTGGAAAAATATAGTTAAAAGAAGAGACAGACTTATAGGCCACATACTAAGGCATCCTGGAATAGTCGCTTTAATATTGGAAGGACAGGTAGAAGGAAAAAATTGTGTAGGCAGGCCACGTTTGGAATATGTAAAACAAATTGTTGGGGATGTAGGATGTAGAGGGTATACTGAAATGAAACGACTAGCACTAGATAGGGAATCTTGGAGAGCTGCATCAAACCAGTCAAATGACTGAAGACAAAAAAAAAAGATAAAATTTAATTTTATCAATGTTTAAATTTTGAATCTTTGAACTTGACGCAATTAATGTCTAATAAACTATTTTTTATTTTTATTTTTTTTTTTTATTTTTTTTTTAAGCGAATTCGTGATTCTTTTAGTGTTCTACAAAACTCAAGTAAAAATTAATTTTATAAACTCAGAATAATACGAAAAAAAACAGGTACCAGAGATGTTTTCGAATTATGTATTCACTGGAATAAAAATGCAATAATTTACTTGGTTTTATCAAACGAAAAGTATGTTGTAAAAATGTATTATAATTTAATTGAAATATACTCATATACATATATTTCTTTCAATAAAAATATCAAGATAGTGTGAAAAAAGAAATAAAATCTTAAACAATGGCGTAGAAATATTCTACCAATAATGCGCTATATTTTATAAACAATTCACAGTTTACATAACACTCATTGGTTTTATATATATATATATATATATCTCATGTTACCAATTTATCCATGAACTATGGGTGCGATACAAATAGTATGAAATATAATATAAAATAAGACCTACATACAGCTAGCTATCTTATGCTGAATCAGATCTCAGGTTATATTGCTGATGGTTGTTGGTGTATAAAAATCTATAAACGCTATTGTAAAATGAAGCCGTTATGGTTGTTAAACATTACAATGGATTGAGTATTAAAGTAAATATTCTTTGATGTAGCTATATTTTATATATACAAAATTAAATGGAATGCGATTTCCAGTTCGAAATGAAAAAAAAAATTGTGTTGCAGAAAATATGGTATCTTAGTGTGTGATTAATAGACTATCACCCGATATCTTTAGTAATAGTTTTTTTGTTATTTCAGAGAAAAAGAGAGAGAGGGAAATATACAAAAAAGTGTGTTTAAATCTTCTAACCTTACGAAATACAGTATGTACACATACATAATAGATATTCACATAGTAGATAAACTGCAACTATAAAAAAAATATGATTTTATTTTTCGTACGACTATTTTGAAATAATCTCCATACATTTTATTTTAAAATAATCTATACCATACAGTAAAAAAAAAGTTGGCAACACAGTTGTATTACTTTCCCGTCACGCGGTTAAAGCCGCGTTCCGAGAAAGTCCTACAACTGTGGGTTGTTCTGATGCGCGGCTTCTACACGCAACTTAATTAAAAATATTTATTATTTAAATATAAATTTTTTTCGTTTATTTAATTCAATGACAATAACTATAGCACGCGCGCAAACCGTATTTAATTCGCGCAGGCGTGGCGGTACTAGCGGTGACGGTCAGCAATAACTAAACTAATATAATTTTTCAACTTACATGAAACAAATTTCGCTTGTACGATCGGCAGCTGGTGTAGCCGCAAGGCTTAATGTACCAGCTATCGAGTCAACGGGGCAATCGAGTTCGACACCCAGCCAGACCGAGTTACTTTTTTAGACTTTAAATATTATTCATTTATTTAACTCTACCGCTTATCTGTGACGTCACAACATAGTAGTAGTTAAGAGCATGTTTGGTGGTGGGGATGCGAATTTGCAATAATTTTTTTTTAAATATTGTTATTTTTTAATTAACTAATGTGCTTAAGAAAAATATGATCTTAATTAGGTGAAATCTCGAGATACTGATGGTGGTGACCTTGCTCTACAGCCTCATCCCTTGACCTTTTAAGTTGAAAATTTAATGGCATCAATGCCCCATCTATAAAAGTAATCTGACCACAGTTTGGTCAAAATCGGTCTAGTAGTTCTGGACATATAAGGTAATTTAGAGGCCAACACCGAATACACACACGTAGATACAAACATTAATATCCAGAAAATCTTCATTCGGATTTTGGGTTCCTTAGGTGTCTAAACATCAAGATCCGGTGAATACCGCATATGCTTAAAATTTACCAATTATAGTACTTTCCCTTCTAAAGCTATAGTTCTGTTATAGCTAGATGGGAAATTAATACATTAATTTATCGTAGAAAACTGGAAAACAACAGAACTTATTTTTATTTAAGAGCATTTTAAATTAGATTTGATGTTTTTACCTAAATTATTTAACAATATTATGCAGAACATTTATAAAAGGCCATGCAAAATGTTGTAAAATAATTCTGTATATCAAAATAAATTTAAAAAAATTGTTCAGAGAGAATCGATCTAAAAATATTGTATCTGTCTGAATATATTTTTTTACAAGAAAAAAGGATTTCATCGTAACTTCTCATCTAAGATAAAATTTTGAATCTCATTTGGTATGGACATTTGTATGATGTCTTTAAACAAATATAAAAAATAACAAAAAAACTGTTGTGTTTGTTTCCATCTACCTTACAGAGAATTTGGGAGAAAATTAAACATTGAGGGGAGAAACTAGAACACTGCACAACAACTATGTACATTGGCAGTTTAGAACCAATTATCAGCACTTTAAGAGCACAACCAGCAACAATAAGAACAGTTGTGCCACCTTTATATATTTCAGATTCACAATATACTGCACATATTTTGAAAACGGTACATTCAAAACAAGTAGACATTATTTCAATGTATGATTTGGATTTTATCTTGATGTCTTAAATCGAAACCTACCCAGAAACTGTATCTCCTTGTTGGGTTAGTACCATCCAATATCCAAAGATTCAATGAAAACTGATTACACATGATGAAAGAACGGAAAAGAAAGATAATCTTCATTAACTCTTTGTGTGGCTACCAGCAACTACACCAACAACTTTGTTCTACATAGAGATTCCTAGCAAATTCCATGCTCTTCAAAATTCATTAGTAGTTGTGGGACCTGCAGATTGACCTAGAAGAAAAATCAGTTCCTGGAAATAATTTGCCATACATTGTGTAAGGACATTTAGAGTTATGATACCATGATGCAAGACAATCCTTCAAAAGTGTGATGGATAACTGTAGAGTTGGGGGACTTGAGAAATCTGAAGCACTTTCGGCAAAAGAATACGACAAGGGTATATTGAAGCTGGTGTGTCGCTACAATAAATGTCTTAATTCAGGTGGCAATTATATAGAGTAGTATAAGGTATGTAGTTTAAGAGAAATAAAAAATATTTATAAAATTTTCATAATAAATAGTTTTACAGTGAAATGGTTTTTACTTTAGAGATAACCTCTTCTAGTTAGACTTTTTATAGTTAAGAAAAGCCTTCTACCGTTTCATTACAGCAAAATAACTACAGTGGATTCTGGATAATTGGACCACTACGAGACCAGGAATATACGGCCCTATTAAATGGCTGGCTCTATTAAGGGATACTAATGAAAAATGAGGAGGCTTATTTGATGAGGTGGGTTCTATTTCAAAAACTTGAAGAAAATGTTTTTAAATATTTTCTCTACTGTTTAAAACTCACAGACCTAATGTGTGTACTAAATCTGGGTTCAATATCTTATCTACATGAGAAGAATAAGAGAAATATGATTTTTATTCGATGTTCTGCATGATCTTTTGTGATTATTCTATGTTTGATAACAGTTCATCTTAATTTTTGGGGGGCTGCACCTTCTAGGGAATATTTTTTTTCGTTTTTACATTCAAATTATGTTTTGATAAAAAAAAATTATGCAAGTACGCATACAATTTATTAGGAGGACCTATAACTAAAATTGTTGTAAACGACCTGACAGAACATCTAAGTTATTATTAAAAACAGAATATCAAGCGTTCCTTGCCACATAATTGCTATAAGATGTTGTATGTCAAGAAAGACTAATTGCTTAATACACCTTCAAATATATTGGCTAATTTGGAATATTGATTCTAGCAAAAGGTGCATGATATGACAGCTTCAATCTCATAAGCTGTCATGTCCATTTGCCTGCAAATTTTCCATGAGATGATATGAAACTCTGATTTAAGAGATATCCCTAACAAGAATTTATTGTTATTTATTTAGCCTGTTCAGTGTCTTCAGGTTGGTGCCCAATTATAATTAGTTACACCCCTAATAAATACTGTAATTTATTTTTAATCATACAAAATAATTCTTTTTTGCATGTGCAAAATGCCATCTATGTCCAGGATTCTAACTGAAAGCTTTCCAGATTGTAACTTAATTTTGATTGGTTTTGTCTTTTTTCTCAACGTATAACAGAAGTTGTTAAAAACAGAATTTTAGAATCTTTGTTTAAATAAATCACTTAATGAAATTTAGTAAATAAGAAAGAAGGAAAAGAACTAGTTAATAATCCCTATTTTTTGGTTGAGGACAACTATATAGTGTATTTAGTATAATAGTTTAGTATTTGAAGTAAATTTTAACTATAATATTACAAATATAAATATCTATTTCCAGTTTGGTTTATATTAGCCTATTTATAATTTTTTTTTAATATAATTATAAATGAATGAATATTCATTTTTACTTGTATTTTTATAAACTTCCACACACTGCACAAATTTTAACAAAGAAAATGACAAGTATGAAATTATAGGTGAAAAAAGCCAGAGAACTTGTAGAGCAGTGAACTCAGAGACCAGCTAATTTAGAAGCCTCTACACAACTACTACTTAGTAGTTTACTATTAGGAGGGATATCTGATCACAAAAGTTATGGCAGAATCCTAAATTTGTAGTTCTTAAAAAGGAATAATTACAATAAAATTACAAACAAATTTAAACACTGAAATAATTTTAAAGATTTCAATCAATTTAAATTATTAACCAATTTTTTAACATTTTTTAGTATTTAACCTATGAAATAAAACAAAATTGTTTATATTTAAACAAGTAGCTAATTAAATTGTGTCAAGAACATGGACAATTTTTTTTATTACTAATTTTAATGAGTGAATGAAAATTAAGGAAAGGATTTCCAAATAATTACTTTTCAGGCTATGATTAGCATCCTTCTGAACTCAAAAAAGTATTTACTAATTGCTTTCTCTTCCTTGTTTACTTCCTTATATGAAGTAAAGGAAGTATTGTGATCGTGAAAAATGTTGGTTTTCATATTTCAATGGAAATATCCATTTTGACTAGTTTTGGCGTGATGTCTTTATGTACGTACAGAAATATCTCATACATATATACGTATGTATGTATGTATGCATGTAACTCGCATAACTTAAAAATGATTAAGCTGTAGGATGTCAAAATTTTGGGTTTAGGACTGTTGTAACATTTAGTTGTGCACTTCCCCCTTTTCATTGCAATCGACTGAACCAAAAGTGTCCAGCTAAGCACAAAATAAAAAAAATAAAAAATTTGGATTTTGGACTTTTTCTTAACTTCAGTAATAAGCACTCATTGAGAGCTTTGCAGTGATGTATCATAAGTGGTACTTATTTTCATTGGTTCCAGAGTTATAGCCAAATGGAATTTTAATTACAAAAGTATTTGGATCTATAAGGGGAACCCACCGGGTTGGTCTAGTAGTGAACATGTCTTTGCAAATCAGCTGATTTCAAAGTTGAGAGTTCCAAGTTTAAATCCTAGTTAAGGCCAGTTACTTTTTTACATATTTGAATACTAGATTGTGGATATCTGTGTTCTTTGGTGGTTGGTTTCAATTAACCACACATCTCAGAAATGGTCGACCTGAGACTGTACAAGAGCACACTTCACTTAAACTTATACATATTACTTAACTCATTCTCATTCATCCTCTGAAGTAATCCCTGATGGTGATTCCAAGAGGCTAAATAGGAAAAAAAAGATCTATAAGGGGAAAGCACATCAGTTTGAAAACTTGACTTGATCTCCTTTTTTATTTTTTTTACATTTTTTAGAAAAATTAAGTATATTAATTTATTAATAATTATTAACCTGTGATTGTAAAAAAAGTTTTACAATAAATAATTATTCAACAATAAAAAAAAACAAATAAGAAAACCGAATTTATTAGTGAGATAAAATTTTAGGTGCTTTTAAAAATGTGTATATGTAATTTAATTTACATTATTAGGTACATATGTGTATATGTAACCAAGTTGGTGAAACATTTAATTATTTAATATTAATTGAAAATTATAATTTAGAATTGTATTATTTTTGAATTTTCTTACCAAATTCTTATAAAAATTGAATATTTATTTTTAAAAAAAATCATTTTATTTTATTATTTGACAGGAAAATAAAATACATTTTTGAATTGTATTCAATTTAAAGTGATTGTTGAACATTTTTTTTTCACTGTGCATTAATATGCACACGATTTCTGGTGGGTATTTCAGATTTCTGTTGTATCGTATAAATAAAAGTTAATAATAATAAAACTATTCCATTTAGTGAACTCCTGTATACTCAGTACAAATATTAATTTTGACCTTACGGTGTAGAATAATCAGTTTTTATTACTGGATTATTTGGTAAACAATTTATTTAAAGACTAATCAAGGGACTTTTACTCTAACCTAATATTTCAGGTAAGATTGATGAATTAATTGTATAGATATTTGATGTTAATAAAAACTAATGTCTTTGTAACTGTTCACTTTTATTAAAGAATTTGAGGATCATACCTCACTTTCAAATGAAATAAGTTCAAATGAAGTGCAGAAAAACTGTGTATATGTAATTTAATAGACATATATATGTCCACTTCATTTTTTTTTAATGTCACTCTTGTAAATAAACATATGAATCCTACGAAAGATTTTATATTACATTACCTAAAATTAATAGTGAACTAAAGGAAAAAAACTTTTTTATATTACTTATTAAAATCTCACCAATGTATTTTTAAATAAATCTAAAACTTTGTTTATAGTTATTTTACTTAATATAAATTCTGGTATATGTAACAAATATTCATGTTACATTTTTAGAATTTATCTGGCTAATAATAATGTTACAGTGACTTAATAAAACTTTCAAGTCTAAAAAAAAATAAACATATGCATATATATATAAAATGTAAAGCTGATATACCAAATATAACAGCTGAAAAAAGTAGGTGTAGGAAATAATGATGAATTGGTTTTTCATCCTTTGTTTTACTCTTAAGCTACTTTAGACTTTAAAAGTAAATATAGCAACAACAAAAAATTATTACAGTCAACAAATACAACTACAGTAATAATACTACCACAGAACAAGTATATTACTAGATATAATAAAATCATAGTCTTTCTTGGAAATCTCAATGGCATACCTGTTTTCAAGAATAATAAACATCTCATATTAGTTTTATAAAGATAAGTGAGGAGTGAAGTATCTTTCTAACATCTTCTTCACTGTATCATATGTCAGATGTTGGATATCTCAGCATATCTCAGTATGCTAATCTCCAAAAATTCAGGTGACATTTAGCCCTAAAAGATTCCTTACTTCACCAAAGTCTGCATAAAAAATATTATTAATTTATGTAAAATGCTTTGTATATAGAATCACCTTTAAATAAATTGCTTTACATGATTCATAATACTATCAGGAAAAGTGGGATAGATAATGTAAAGCACAAAAATTTATTTACTCCTTTCTGTGGTAATGACTACTACATTCTACGTACAATGTAGAGTTAGTTACTCATCATGAATCATATAAAATAAATTTACAAAGAAACAAAATAAAATGCGAGCTGAACATGTAATGAACTTCATAAACTGATCATCTTCTTTTATACACAGTATTCCTCAATACTGTGAATCATCTAAAGAAATCTAGAAATTTTAGGTTTTAGGCTATGGAAGAAAGCATAGATTTATGGAGATAAAAAGACCTACAATTAATGACAGATTATTCATCATTAATTTATAAAACAGTTACAAATATTATACACAGATAGATTTAAAAAAAATTAGACTCCCAAAATTATGGTACAAGAAAGGTAGCTGTCTGCAATCCCAAAAAATGACATTAATTGAATGTAAATTGTTTTATGTGAGGCCAAAATTAATGGACCTTTCTGGTTACCATGTGTTTGTATGACAAATTTTGTAAAATACAAAAGCAGTCTTTAATTGTAAAATATCTTAACATTATCAAAGAATTCCTTTCCCTTTCAGAAACATTCTTGCTTACTAATAGTTATTCTAAGTGCTCTGTAACCAAACATTTGTATAGGATGCAGTACAAACTCACAGTTCTGTTTTAGCCAGGACATGAGAGTTTTTTTTAACAGTATTTTCATTTAGTTTTTCTTTTTCAGTTTTTTACTAGAAATTTTTATTCTATAGAATTGTGAAAATTAGTCTTTTAAAATCTAACAATTTCAAGAAATACACCCAGATAATGAAGAAAAGAAATTAGAATCTTTGTACGCTATATAAATAACTATTTTAATTAAAAATAAATAAATAAATAATTTAATTGTAAATAATTGATTTATCATATTACAGGTATATGAAGAAGAAGGTTATGAAGATACAGCATATGACCATGGTGGTTATAAGAAACACGGCAAACATGAGCAAGATTCAGCAAAAGATTCCTTTGCATTAATACCAGAAGATGAAATAATCAATGTACCAGGACTGAATAAAGCATTAAAGGAACATGAAAGATATATACCAAAACCTACAGGCAATAACGATCATGAAACACAAGGATCTGGTCAAAAACAAATAATACAAAGAACAACACCGTATGGGACACCTAAAGTACGTACGTGGAAATCAGAAAAGACAACATCAAATGAAAAAAGTTTAACATATTTAGATGACAGAGGTAAAAAATCAGATGTACTTATTGAGAAACCACAACCAAAAATACAAGGAACTGTTGGCAGATTAATTGAATACACAAAAGAAAAAGATTTAGAATCTATGATACCTGATGAAATAAATCCTGTTAAAAATAATTATCAAAATGGAAGAATTCAACTACAACCAGATACTGTCATAAATTATTCAAATCCATCAGGCAAGAGAATGAAATTATCTCATAAAAATCCAACAACAGATGTAATAAATCAAGAAACAGAATTATATGAAACACCAATCAATCAGAATACAAATGTCAACATACGCAGAGGAGATAATTTATATACAAAAAATTCAGAAAGAATTGTACAAAGGCAAAGTGCTTATTCAAAAAGAAATAAACAACAAGATAATAATGGAAATTTAAGAAATGTTCCATCTGCAGTTTTGAATGATGAAAGTCATAGTGATGAAAGAATAGCTGAAGATGAAGAAAGTAAAGGAATAAATCCTGATCTCCCGAGTTCATTTTACAGTGGGGCTTTTGTATACAATAAACCACGATTGGTAAAATTAAAAAAATCAGGATTACCAGTTGATGAATCATTGGTTTCAGAAGATTATGATGATAATAATAAAGAAAATAATAATGAATATAGTGATAACTTAAAAAGAAATAATGATAATAATCAAGAAGGAAGAAATCCAGAAAGAATTAATTCAAATCGCTCAAAAAGTAGAAGAGTACAAGGTGAACAACGAAATAGAGACTCAAATCATAGAATAAGTAATAATAATCATCAATTAACACAAAATAAACACAATGCAAATAATAATGAAAGAAATTTAAATTACAATTCATATGTTACGCCAGTAACATCTACAGTAACAGAATCTGGTAATCCAGTGGGCATATTATCCCAATGGAGTACTCCAATAATCAATCCTTCATTATACGATCCAGTAATTCAAAAACAGTCAACATTATCGAAGAGAAATCCAATAATAGTAAAATCTGTTGAAACAAGTAACATAAACAGAAATCATAAAATAATACCGCAAATCATTATTAATCCGATAAACATAGAATCATCATCATCAATAAATTTCCCAACTTGGTCTGGTAAAGGTTCATTATTTGAATCATTACCAGAAAAACTAGAAACAACAGTACAAGAACCAAAAATTATAAACAGTGATAATATAAATTTGTATACTGAACCGAGTATTACGAATATAAATAATAAAAACTACAAAATAATACCAAGACATAAATCACAAATAAATAATTTTAAAACAGATCCAGTAATAGATCAATCAGAATGGAAACCGATTTTAAAAGAACGTAATACAAGACATCCTTATTTGTCAAGAGACGATAAGAAACTTAATACTGATATTGCAACATCGCCCAGTGAAAAAATAACAGTTATAAAAAATTTTAATGATGAATCACAAAATGAAAAAACAGTATCAGATATAATATTACAAAATAACAATAATTCATCTGATGATATATCATCAATAAAACATATTGAAAAATTAACACTTGCACATTACTCAAATCCAGGTAATATACTTCTGTATAAACCAGATTCAATGATAAAACAAAGTAGATTAAAAAATCTTGCCGATGAACTGAATAAACCAACAACAATGAGTAATGACGATGTAAGTATTGATAAGTCAGTAATTTCTAGAAGGAAAAAGAGAAGTACTGATACTGATGGAAATAGTAAAGAAGAAGTTGAAAATAATGCAAATGAAGAGGGTGAAGAAGACGAAGAAGAGGAAGAATCAAACGAAGATGAAACAACACTGGAAAATTATCAAAGTATTGAAAATATACCAAAAAACATTGAACTTATTAACATAGGAGCAGGTGGGACAACAACTGAAATACCAGTCGATGTTAACAAATATCCATTTTATAAAAAATTACCTTCAGAAAATTTATCAAAATATTCAGCTTTACGTTATGCAATAAATCCAAAATTTATTCCGCAAAAAAGCGGTAAAGGTATGGAATTTTATGAATCACGTGATCATATTGAGTGTGAGGAACCGAGTCCACCAAAAGTTATACCACAAAGAAAAGAAGAAGGTGAATGGAATGCTAAACCGATACCGGATGGACCGAGATTAAAAGGATTAGGTGATAAAATAAAATGTTTAAGAATAAAATATTTTGGTAAAGATCCTTTGGATAATCCATTTTTTAAAGAAGATACTGTTAGTGTCCCAGAAGTATTTGCAAGTGATCGTAAAAGCGACTTAGATGATCAATTAGGTTTATATGTTGATATAATGACTAACATTAAAGCAAATACTGATAATGATAATAATGATGGTCAAACTAAATTACCTGTTTTTCATATAATTAAAAGACCGACGAGAAATGTAACAACGTATAATTTAAATGATAAATTTAAAGGTTATGGTAAAAAATATGTAAATGGTTTTAAACCATATTATGGTAAAAATAATAAATATAGCAGTTCATATACTAGTTCTGGAGACAAAAATTATTTCAATAAAAAATTAAATTATAATAATAACTACAGAGGACAAAACAGATTTAACAAAGAAAACAGTAGTAACAATCATGATATACTAACTAGTCCATCGTCATCTACCACGATATCGGAACAAAATAATAACCGGAATAATATTAATAACAGTATTAATAAACATGAGGAAAATCTTGATTCATTCGTACCGTCATATTTACCAATTAGAGATGATACTATTTCTACCATTGAGAATGTTGAAAATCATTATAATGATGCGGCGTGTAAACATTATGAATACTTACTTAAACCTTTCATGAGTTTAACACCTCCACCAATATCACATACATCGATGCCACAAACATATATATCACAAGATAGCAGAAAAAAAATTAAATCTACAAAACCTTTATTATATCCATCATCGATTTATTCGTTACTAAATTCAGGCGATGATAAAAATTATCCACCGTACGGTAAACGACAACGATATGTTCGAGGTAATAAATTTAATGCAAGACCACCATACAGATTTAGTTATTCAGTTAATCCAGTCGCTAATATTAATAAAGGATCATTTATAAATGTAATGAAAGATAATGTTCCAAGCAGTTCAATGTATCATACCATGATAAAAATTAAAGATCCAGTTGACCCGTTATTAAAAGCTAATGATAATCCACTCATTAGAAAAAAAAGAAAACATTATAAACAGCAGTATTATACAGTTGTAATGAGACCAAAACGACAAATAAATGATTTTAAAGAAACATTCTTTCGACATTATTATGATGAAAGACGCGGTGAACCCAGATACAAATTACGAATCCAGAAACGAATAAAAAGAAATTTAAATATTGATCCATCAACAAAACCAGTTTTTGATTTACCAATAAATTTTAATAATAAATATCATAAAGTAATATCAAGAGACGACAGAAATAATGAAAATACGACAAAAATTGATGACAGTATTGTAAATAACAACCAATCAGTCAAACAACTGACTCAAGAATTAACATTAATTCTTAATGTTCATGATAGTAATTCTACAGGTAATGATAATGATAGACCACAAAGGAAAGCAATATTTAATGAAAATAATAATAAAAAACAAAAGAATGAGAATAATAACTCAAATCTTTCAACAGATACAATGTTTTCTAGCAGTAGAAAAATAGAAAGTACATCGACAAATAATAATGATGAAATTAATGGATCAAATAATAAAAATGATGAAGAAATAAAAACAGGATTTGTTTCAAGGTTGTCAGGAGGATTTATAAGTCGTCATACACCAGTTTATAGTAGTAAATATAACAAACAACAAGGACTTAAATCTGATAGTAATCCTACTTTAGCGACAACATTAAATCCTGTTATTTCTCAAACTTCATCATCTAATATCGATTCTGAAATAATGCAAAGTACAAATAATCCTACAGAAAGTGTTGATCCAACAAATAATCCAAATGATGGTACACTGACTACTGTACGAAGATTAAAAGTTAGATTTCCAAAATTAAATGCAAAACCAACAGTAGCAATAGTACCTGAAGATCCAATAAAAACAACAAAACAAAAAACAAATGTTCCTAAGAATGCAACAAGGATTACAACAACTACGACAACAACAACAACAGAGCAATCTCCTTCAACTACAACCAGAATGTATAAACCAAAAAGGGTTTATAAAAAAGAAAGTAATAGAAGTAAGATTGTTGATGCATTTGCTGTTTTAAATAGGCAACGGGATGGATCAACTGAAAGAATTCAATTACCGGTTACATCAACTGTATCTAATGATCAAGAACCGACAACATCAACGATGACAACAATCGAAATGAAAGAATTTACAACAAGAAGAAATAGACCAAAGAATAAGAGTAATTATCAACCAAGAAATATACAAGTAGAGCATCGCCGAATAACAAAAGAAGAGGTTATAAAAAGAACATATCTTTCTAATGGTAAATCACAAGATAATGATGGTACATCAAGACATTTGCTAGATCATCCAGATTTAAGAGATCCAACAGCAAGAGTCGGTAAAGATGTTGATGATGATGATAAAGATGATGAAATCGGTGCATCATCATCAAATAAAGATGAAGTTATAAATGAAACATTAATGTATGTTGTTGATCCTAAAACTGGTTATGGTCGTTGGGAACCTGAAACACCAATCATAAGAAATTCATCACCATCTTCGCAACAAACATCGAAACGCTTACAAAAAAACAATTACAGACCAAGATTTAAGACTAAAAATCAATTTCGTGATGATGAATCTTCAGAAATAGATTCAAAAGATAAATTAAATAACAATAATAATGTTCCTAATAGAATAAAATATCGGGTAATAAATAGGACACCGGTTCCAAAAAATGATGATCCTGAAAATGATCATACAGCAAGTACAACACAAAATAATAAATCTCAACAAAGAGATTCTTCAAGAGATAGATTTATCAGGAGAAGAGTAAAACATAAAAATAAACAAGCTCCAGTTTCTGTGGTCGCTGACAAAGAGGTAAGTTATTGAATTTCTAAATATTTACAGTATATTAAAATAATACCATAATTTACATATAATTTTAAAAATTAAATACATAAAACAGGATTTTTAATTTTTTCACAATTTTCTATTAAAATGATTTAGGAATAGATCATACAGTGCCATTTGAATTTGTCTAGGTGGACTAACAGATGGATTGAAACAATCTGTATTAATAAAATAAATAACAATTCATAACATGTTTTTTATTACGCTGTTCTGAAGTTAATATTTTACATATTCCTAAGTTAAGATAAAGTTATATTCTTAAATTATAAGTTAGTTATATTATTTTTTAAATTTGATTAGATACGATGAAGAGTTCTGTATTAATGAATTTACTTGAAATATTAATTACACATTATGTAGTAAATGTAATATTATAGGTTACACACTTATGGGTTACTTATCCTTATTCTATGAAGCAAACATATAAATAATAAAGTTCTTTATCACATTATGATGCAATATTTTTGTAGTATTTTTAAAATTTCTTTGTTTGATTCCAAAAAGTAAAAGGTTGTAGACTGATATGAGACACAAGTCTTTGTCAAAAATGGTATACCTATTCTTGAGTGCAAAAAGATACAGTACCATGCAGAAAAGATATTGTTGAAGATGCAGAATAAAAATCCTTTTCATTTTACACTGTCAATGCAATTAGTTACTAGTTACTATATAAATAAATAGTTCTTTTATTCTGACTGGAACATAAGAGTATTATATGTGTTGATAATAATACATTGTGTAGATCATATCAGGAACGGGTAAATGTATGATTCCAGTGAGTAGAAAAGAAGAAAAAAATTGAACATGTAAAACAGTACAGGTTGACAGAAAACTGCCAAATTAAAAGTAAAATAAAAACGAAAACGGAAATGACTAAGGAAGAAATTAACTAAAGAAATTATTATCTTTTAAGATGAAGATGATTAAAAATGAAGTATGGATGTGAAACACGGATACTAAGAAAAAGAGAAAAAAAAAGATGGGGGATGTTTGAAATGTGGATATGAAGGAAAATAGAGAAGATTAATTGGTCAGAATGCGAAAAAAGTGACAAACTGACAAGTTATAAAACTTTCCTGTCATGTGGGTTTTTTCTGATGCATGGCTTATACACACAACTTAATTTAAAATATTTATCATTTTAATTAAATATAATATTTTTTTTACAATTGTATGTCAGTGCTTCACTAGTACTCCTTGTGGCAACAGAGGGTACTACTGACACGGTATACCTACTTAACCACTAGTTTACAGCATTTTTTTGGGACGTACGATCTTGAAAAAAATTTTTTTGCAAATATTATTATTTTTTAATTGTTAACAAATGTGCCTAAGAAAAATAAGACCTTAATTAGTTGAAATCTCGAGATACTGAGGGAGACTTTGCTCTACAGCCTTACCTCCTTGACCTTTTAAGTTGAAAATTTAATGGCATGAATGCCCTATATACAGAAGTAATCTGAACAAGTCTATTCCAGTAGTTCTGGAGATATAAGGTGTGACACACCGAACACACACATATACATATGAACATGCAGAAAATTTTCATCCAGTTTTTTGGGTTCCTTAGTTATTAAAATGTCAAGATCAGGTGAAAACCACATTTGCCCAAATTGGATTGATTACTTTCCCTTCTACAGCTATAGCTCTGCTGTAATGCTAGACGGAAAAGTCTATTAATAACAAAAGTCTATTAAAAGTCTATTAATAACAAATTAATATAAAGAACTTTAAACAATTAGTTTAGACTCAATATCTTTAAATTAAACAGCCTTGTTATTCCACTCGATTTAATCAGGATGCACTAGATTATTATTCTGACATAATAGACTAATCATTGCAATTCTTTAGAATCAATGAAACAAGGAAATACTTTTTTCTTTTAAAAAACCCAAATTTGTGATGTAGCATCAAATAAATAGAATAATTTATAAATGCACTTGTAATCTAGTATTAATCTTTTTATTTTTTGTCTGTAAAATATAGGTATACGTAGTGGAAAATCTTATGACTCAAATTTTACCTTATCCAGCAGTAACATCATTACCTGATATAAATGTGGATGATGTAATTGTTAATGATAAGAAAAAAGAAACATCAACTCCAAAAATTATCATGGAGCCAGATAAGAGGATGTACTATTATTTACCAGAATAGCAGATAAGTTATTAGTATATTATAATACTTTATTTTGTATATATAAATATTATTTTACGTGCATATATTAAAATATTTTTGTAAAAAATAAAAAAATAAAATATATAATCTACCATAAAATTATGGTTAAAAAAGAAGAAGACTTATTTACATGATTAGTTTATTTTTTAGAAAATGAATGGAAGAAATTTTGAATCATCATACACTGTTCCAACATTCGAACACCTTAGTTCTTGCTTTCAAAGAAACACTGAACCAAATACCAGTAAATCATTATCAGTTCACTGTAATTTAAATCATTAATAATTTTTTTTATAAAAAATCTAATAATAATATCAATAAAACCTTTGTCAATTTTTTTGTATTTTACTGTGTGAGATAATAAATATGTTTGAATGTTTAATTCTTTAAATATAATAGAAATTAGAGATTCCTAAGTGAACAAAATTATTTACATATTATCCCATTTAAAAATACAACTAATTTTAATAAATATTCTTAAAAAATGTCAGGTGTTATATCTAATTCAGTAAAATAAACACATATACAAATTAATGGAGTAATATGTTACATAAAAGAAATTACCTTATACTTTATGACTTTTTTTTAATAATGAAAATCAGTGTCTGAAGGCAATTAAAACATTAACATAAAAATGTATTACAAACATGTAGTCAAAATCACAGACGTGGCCTTGCTCTGTAATAGACCTGATATTACACTCCTGAGAGTATACCGATTAATACTAAGTTAAATATCTTTTAGGCTTAACTGTCTGAACATCCAAAAAATTTAAAGAATTTATATATATTTATATATATAAATCAATGAGTAAACAGATCTGGCAGATGACGTTCTACCTCATTGGGAATGAAAAGAATTTTGTAGTTCATATTTTCATCTGTTCAACTCAAGTAATATCCCATATTATAGTATATATATATATATATATATATATATATATAAGAAGCTTATTATACAATCACAGTAGTATAAAATATTACAAAAACATCTATAAGTAATTGAAACATACTCTATTTTTAGAAAATTAACAAACAAGTATGTTTAATAAGATCTGAACAGAATTCACAAATCTTTCCTATATTGTTAGTCATTATAATCGACAATGGTATTAATTTAAAATTTTAGACTTTTATATTATTAAACTGAATTAATCTGTATAATAAATTTTTTTTTTCTTTTAAAAATTTATTTTGAAAAGATCTCATTCACGTTTGCCACTATCTCAGTGATTCATGAGTTGCAAAGACAAATATGAAGAAAGATTTGAAAAATTATATTATAAAATTGTTAGGTTTAATGCTACAAAAATTTTAAATAAATAAAAAAAATTGTAATAGTTCTTAACAATTCTCAGACAAATGATAAAATTTCAGCAATAATAATAATAATAATAATAATAGTATTACTATTATTACTGGTAATTATTAGTAATTATATAACCTATGCAGGTTATGTAATGAAGTTGGTAGAGATAATGACTGGTATACAAATTAGTCCCAGGTGTTTCTTAGTCTAGCTTTTCATTGTTATCATACATATAATTTCATTCATTTGGTTTTTATAAAATTTCCCCAAAGTATCAATTTGAAATTGATACCCAATTCCATTACACAAATAAATAATAAATTAAGTAAAGTAGTCAAAGTATTATTTATGTACTGAACATATTTTATATTTTTTCCCATACTGATCACAGAGTAAAAAGGATTTTGTTCATATAGTATGCTATTACTGTTTAATATAAAATAGCTGATCAGAATGTATTAAACAGTTAATTTATAATATTCCATACTTGGAAGAAAAAAGTTAAACTTTTCATGTAAACAGGCCTTTGAATCATTGATTGTTTATACTCTTAAGTAATCATGTAGTAATTATAGTATTTGTATTCAGTTAACTATTTTGTTCATTTATTAATAATACTTATTATGTAAAAATCTCATTTAATTTGAATAGTATGTTGTAACATAAATTTTTACAGCTTGTAACGTGATATAATTTTATAAAAAAATTATTCCTTGTACATTTTTTTATTATTAATATTAAAATTGCAATTTAATAAAATTTTGTAAAAGAAACTTATATACAGATTTAGGTAACTATAATTTATAAATGCAAATGTTTATCTGAAAATGGATTCTGGTAATTAAAATACAAAACATCTCTTAAAGTGATGACATTAATTAATTGGCAGTTCTATATTTAGCATTCTTAAGAAAATTTTAAAAACTGCAAATAAATGATAAAGAATTTTACAGAAAGTGCTACTTATGGTAAAAAAAATCACTAAGAAAGCTAAATGGAGAAAAAAAAGTAATATAAGTTTTAATGATCACTTTCCATACTGTTTCATAACTAAATTCACTGGTTGTAAGGAAATAAAAAATCTAAATATTAATTTTAAGGAAATGATCTTCCATTTTTTTACATATATTTTCATACGTTTAAGGTTTAATTACAGATTAAAAATTCAAAATTCATTTACCACTTTTTCAAAATAGATTAGCATATTAATGACATTTATAATCCATTATAAAATATTTCTTTCTACCATAGAAATGATTTAAATACATACAAATTTCATTTTCCTGTATTACCCTTATTAAATTCTTCTAACTTACATAACTGACCTCCTTCAATTGAAAAATATGTTACATTTCAGACCGGTTTATTTTCTCCAGGAATGATTTTTTTTTCTTTTCATTTGTCATGACTCAACATTAAAATTACTTTTTCTTTATAAATTCAGTTGTAGTTGCAGATAGGTTTTTTAATGATACTCCATTTTCTTCTTGTTATTCTTTCCACCACCAGAACTAGTTTTCAGGTGTGGAGTAAATCAGATGATCATTTATTGTTCTTTCTTTATTCGCGGTTCAAATATTTCTTCAATATTTTACATAACTAAGCAATATACAAACATAGTTCCCAAACTCTTGCTAGCTGTGCTCTATAAAATCTTTCTTAATCGTAACATTTGTTATATTTTTACTAAAATTCTTTTTCCTATTTTCCTATACTTTCTTTATTTTTTCTGCTCTTTTCTGCAACGGTATTTCAAATTTCTCATTCTTATCTCTTTAATTGTGCATACACTTCAATCGTGTGAAAGTACTCTTATCTTTCTGCAGTAATAAAAATTTATAAAGATGTTTCCTGTTTTAATTTTTACAAGATCCTGTTGTCTCTATTTTACAAAATTCTGTTTTTATTTTATAAAATTAATTTTTTTTCTGCTTTAGTGATCAAACATTTCTCAGATATCCAGCTATCTTTATATTCATTTTTTTATTTATTTTTCTTGTAATATATATCCAAAGTTTTTAGATTACCTCATAAATGTTATTTAATTTTTTATTCTGTTCAATCTTTCTATTTTCCAGTTTTAAAATTATTTCTTTTTCTGTACTTGTCATGTTAGTTATAAATTTTAGTAATTGTTACACATTTCACAATTTTTACAGTAATTAATAAAAATGGTGGTATA
Organism: Lycorma delicatula; assembly: GCF_047948215.1. NCBI lineage: Eukaryota > Metazoa > Arthropoda > Insecta > Hemiptera > Fulgoridae > Lycorma > Lycorma delicatula. The sequence goes on along the minus strand of NC_134464.1, from coordinate 101,595,061 downwards.
ATGATGATGTAAGAAAACTGGTATAACAACTGTTAATTTATACATTAATTAAAATTTAATTCAATTTTAGATTAATTAAATGCAGAGAAAAATTCCTTTCATTTAATTTAAAATTATCATTGGGTTTTTCAGAACATTCCAGCATTATTCATGCTTTTCCTTTAATCTACTTTAAAACTGTATTTGATAATCTTTGTAAATGCTTGACTACTTTAATCTTTGTCATCTAAGTTAATGAGGTAATTTTCATCATGCTTATTTTCATTATCGTTGAGTAATTTTTTTTTTTTAAATATTATCTTACTTCAATTATTATAGTTTATTTTTTTTATCAAAGATATTCAACTTTCATTTAATAGTTAAAATGTTAATATAATATTCTATATTTATCATTTCTCTGTAAAGGTCTGTCATTTGTTTACCCCAGCTATTTGTCCTTCATTATTTTTGTCTAGAATTATTCATAAAACTGTTTCAGGTTGTCTGTCATTGCAGGCAGTTTTTTTTTTTTACATAGATACATTTACTCTAATTTAATTCCAGTCCCACCCTTTATTTTTCATATCAGCAGCCCTAGTTTTTAATTTACAATCCTTCTATACAGGTCAGCATATTTTCTTCTTTTTTAGTTCTGTCTGCTACTGGAGGTTGGAAAATTGTGGAATTTTCAAAATTTTCATGTGAAAAACATTAGTATAAATAACATTAGTTAAAACTTAATCTCTCATATTGCACCATAACAAAATTCTTGTCTGACTCAAACTTTGTATCTTCTGTTCTTCCCTTGCATCATGAGCATTAGCAGTTATACTTTTCTCCTCTCCTAATATGACCTAAATACTGTAATTCCTTTATTGTAACAATCAGCACGATCTAAAACTTCTTTCTCATTTTCCATGGTACTTCCTCATTGTTATTGTGTCCATCCAAGCATACCTTTAGTTGTGTTTTTCCTTGTCTTCTTTCCATGTATTGTATTCCATCACGTTTTTGTCTCTTGATAGTAATATTGTAAACCATAGATTATTATCCTTTTTTTTTTTAAAGGGACAAAAAAGGATAAGGATGTTCATTAATTAATGCTCTTAAAACTGGAAGTCAAATATTAGTTTTAAATATAATTTGCCCCTAAAAATAATAATCAATCCCTTAAAGCAAAAAAGGAAAAAAGGGAAACATTCTACCTAATCAGAAAACTTTTTTAATGTTGAGATTTCTTTCTTCTAATTCTAATAATCCTAGTTTTTTTCTGGATTTTGCTAAAAGAGATTTGATGGGTTTTTTATTATTTATTTATTTTTTAATATACTTTCTCTATTGCTCTTTAAATTTACTTAACCTTATAATGGTTTTATGTGTTTAAACATTTAATAAATATTTATAAAATGCCTTGAAAACATAAAAAATACTGTTTTTTATATAAATATTTAATAAAACTAAATTTTCTTTAGTTTATATCAAGGTTATTTATAAATAAATTGAAATGTTATTATTATTTTTTTATGAATATTATCTATTATATACTGCAATATTTTACAGCAGTAATAATTTTGCAATGCAAAAAAAAATCTTTGAGATTTTCTATGATTATTTGTTTAAATGAAACTAATAGTTATCTTCGTTGAAATGGTTCTTACAATTTAATAACAACATCATTCATCTTTTATTTATTTACAAATACATTCACACCACTAATACAATCACTCATTCACATACAATATAACTTAATCACTATGAAATTCCATTACTCTAGTTTCATAACAAGGAATTTAACTATGCATCTTATATAACATAATTTAAAAAAAAAATCTTTCACTACTTCCAGAATTATGTTTGAATGCAATAAAAATAATAAAAAACCTGTAATTAGCAGTGTTATTTACATCATTATAAAATATATTGTGAAATACAAATGTTTCTATTATTATTATTCTATAACAAAAGAGGAAAAGATAAATAAATTATTAAATTTAGCAATAGTTGTATTAAAAATTGTGCCTTTGCATTTTTCATTCTTTATGCTTCTTTTTTGTCTAATGCTCATTATTCTGGGTTTTTTGAGGTCAGATAGGGTGGATTTTTTATTATTTTTATGGTCAGATGTGCTTTCTGCAATGGAATGCAATATAAACATTTGAATATAAAAAATGATCATGCCATGTGTAGTGTAAAACTGGGATAATCAGGTAAGACAAAGTATGCTAATTCATTAAACAGGCAGCAGATTGGTAGAACTAACTTTTGTTTTCTCTCAATTTTAAATTATCAGAACTTTAGTGTATGACTTAAATTTTTTGGACTAGATATTAATTTATAATATAAAAATATTCCTGGTATAGAATTTTTTATACAATAGCTTTTAGTTTTTTAATTACAGTAACTTTGAATTAGTACACGCAGTTCATGAGGAAATTGTAAGTAAAAGAACTCCTAACAAATAAATATCAGTAACTTATGCTTCAAGCTAAACTAAATAGTGCAAAGTTTATTTAATCTATTTTTTTTAATTTCCATCTCCACTCTTGATTTATTTTTCAGTTTCATTTCAAAGAAAAATTTTAATGTTAATTTTTCTCTTCATCTGGATTCTTAGATTCTTTTGGTTTAAATTTCTTCATTATACAAAACAAAATCAAGAAATAGAATACATCCTAGTCTCATATTTTTCTATAGGGTACCTTAAAAGCCTTTAATTTTATTATAGGTGTTATTTTCTATTATAAATCTTTACATAACCTTGCATATTTTTTTTCTATTATTTTACTCTTATTTTTCTTAATAAAATTAGTGAGTGATCTAGTTTTAGAACTTTCTTAAAGCAAATGTGATTGGACAGCTGTAGATTTAACTTGGTATTAGATTCAATTCAATGCGAGGGTCCAGGATTTTCTACATAAGATTTCAACTATTTTATTTTTATCACTAAAATATTTTAGAAATATATCAAAGGTCATAATAAAAAAAATAGAATAAAATTAAAAAAAATATAATGTTTTTGATTTTTACTTACTTTAATATGTAAATTAGCAATTTAGGTAGTAACAGGATATTTTTTCATTTAACCTTCACATTTATTTTATATTTTTTAAATATTAATAATGATACATACTTCAGGTAGAGAAATTTTACTGTTTTATACTGCATATTTTAAATGCAACACGTTTAACGAAACATTTCTATTAACAATATGGACCTCAAAATAATTAAAAACAAAATTAAAATTATTCCACGATAGGAGAAAATTACAACCCCATCATTCACGTTTGACAACAATATTTTTTTAACTTTCAGCAGTGTTTGTAATAAAACATACATTAATAATAATTCTTTGTTTTACTATTTAATATATCAACAGAATACCTGTAGAACAGAAAACATAATTAATTGTAACAAATGGTAGGTAGAGTACTAGCTTTAAAAACAAAAATTGTATTATACCTCACATACTATCAATAAAAAATGTGTAGTTTTAAAAATTAATTGAAAAATTGTTGTTCATGGTAGATACAAATTGGTACATATTTAGGTGAATAACCTTTTTGTGTAACACTATATGGTTAAGAAACCATTATTCTAATTTAACTTAATTGCATTTTGTGGTTGGAATAAGGATGCTAGTTCAAGGATAAATTTTGATTTTATTATTATCATCATAATACAATAAAAAAAGGACATCTTGCAAATTTTGTGTTACAAAATAGCTTATTAATTAGTTTGTATTAAATACTATTCAGGTTAATGAATTTTCATATCAGTTTTCTATATTAATGTATTATTTATATATGATTTAACAAGTAGAAATATTTTATAGAGTTATTTTTTGAGTAACGAGATGTATAATTTTAATAATATCTGAGTTTTTAACTATGTATATATTTTTATATAGACATTAATAATTTTTTATAGTATTGTTGTATTTGTGTATCCTTTTTATACAACAAATTTATAATAAGATGAACAATAATTATGTTAAGAAATAAATTTATTTTTTTTTCCAATTTCTTTGTTAGTTATTAAAAAAACAAACTGAATTTTTTTCTGTAATAAGAATATACTGTAGTAACTAGATATTATAAATAAAAAAGTAATTTTGTAAAAAAATTAAAAAGACTGTTAAAAATTTAATTGAATTTAATTACTGGTTAAAGAGCAAACAGATTTATTTTTAAATAATTGTTAACACAATCTCTTAGCCAATATATTTTTAAAAAAAATCATTAAAATTTAAAAAGTAAATAAAACCTGCAAAATAAGGTTTCTATGTTATTTGTTGAAAATATAGTATTGGACTGATTTTTAGAGCTCTTTCATCAGCTGTTACTAGTGATAGAACTTTCTTATTTTTATGATTGATGAAGTAACTATGTAATGACTTTTAAAAAATCAATGTATCAAATAATGAATAAAATGTATTGCATAAATTTTTGTATGGAAATTGTAAGAATAGATGGAAACTGGAGTTAGAACAAGAGGGTAACCACAGAAATGTTTCTATGAAAATGTGATCTTGAAAAATAGAGGAAAAGTTAATTATTTATTCACAGTGAAAGGTGCATATTAACAGTTAGTGACCCACTAAATAATAATAATAAACATAATAATAAAAAAATAAACGTTATTATTAACTTTTTTACAAAACACAGTACAGTGGTTATTTACATTAAAAGAAGTTATACTTTATTTTGATCATATTTCTTTACAAAAGAAACACACTCATAAGCAGCAATATAGCTTGTAAGCTTAGTTACAGCTTTACAGCTAACAATATTCATCTTACTTATTCCTGATAAAGTTGTGGTTCAAGTGAATAAATTTAAGTTAATAAATTCCAGTTTAAAGTAACTTTATCTCCAACATCTTTTAAGTGAATTTTGAGCCTTTTCAGCACTGCCAAATACCATAACTAATTATCTACTCATATAGGGTTAATCATTTCCTCAACTGTTAAACTTTGGACAGAAAAGCCTAACGGTCTAATTTACTCACAGTTTTAACAAATTTATAGCAGCAGTAAAATCCAAAAGCTTAATATTATTTTATGGTTCATATACTTTTTTCACTTGAGTAGAAAAAATTATTATGAAAGATAAATACTAATATTTTGGTTGTCTAGCCGTCAAACCTTGATACTTCTGTTCTATCATTTTTAACATCCTTTTGGAAATGTTTAGTGCATCATCAAAGGATTTATGAAATATTATTATATTTTTCATCAAATGTTAAAACTAAAACAGACCGAAACAGAAGTGAAAAAATCAAAATAGTTTTTATTTATTCTTTGATCAAATACTAAATAATTTTTCTAAACTTCTCACAAATAGCACCATTTAGATAACAAAAAGATCAATTGGCAAAATTTAAAAAAACATCCTTCAAGTATTCCTGATAAAAAATTAGATAATTTTTTTAAAAAAAGCTGTTTCCACTGATAAACTATAAAAAATGATATCTACTTTAATTTTACTTTAATTTATATCTTACTGGAAGATTATATAATGAAGCTGGTCATTCTCACATCCAACATTTCCTCTATTCTTCTGTATTTGATGTCATTCTGGATACTGATATCTAAATTTACTAATAAAAATAATATCGGGCTTATCATAACTTCTCCTTTACTCTGGAACTCATTTGTTCACTTTCATAGGTAGTCTACTGGGATTCATTCCACACAGACGGCCTTTCAGTTTCTCTTTAATATCCCTAAACACAGATCTATCAGTTCCCATTTTTATACTTCATTCCAGGTATCCCTCAGAGTCTACAACAATTTTTTAATTCTATCCATTAATCTGTCTACCTTTTTATGTACTTTCCACATCTCTGGACCTTTAAGTATATAATTTTCCACTATACTTTTAAAAATCTTTCTAACTTTTTCAAAGTTAAGCTTAATATCCAAAAGAATAGAAGATACATGATATTGACCTTGTTAGAATCCTTTCCTTATCCATTTTTTACATAATGTCCCCCTTGAGAAGTGTACGGGATAAGATAGTCTGTCCCTTCAACATACTTCATTTTCGTGGAACTATTATCAAGATCTGAACCTTAAGCTCCCGGTACTATTTCCTTCGCTTGACATCTGAATATCTCACCTCAATACATTTCCATTAATCTTTTGGTCATGTAAGAAAATTTATATTTCCTTATAATTTTTAGCCAGCAGAATCTGATCTTTGGTAAATAATAGAGGAAAAAATCATTGATTTTATTCCACATAGCTCAGCATGTTACAATGTAAACTTTAAATAATGAAGGAGGTATTGCAGAATCTCCTGACATAATTCCTTACTTTTCATCAAATTCTTTAGAAAGGACATTTAAGTTTAAATGAAACATAATTATATTAAAAAACTGTTCATTTTACTATCTCTACTAACAAAAATGATTTTAATTGCTAATAATTAATAAAATGAATCAACACGTTTTATTTTATTTTTAAATTCGAAATATATGGCTGAGAGTTTGTAAATATTAATAACTAAACTATATATATTTATCTATTTAATTTTAAATGATAAACTCAACATTTTTATTCAGAGCACAGATTAATAAGAAAAAGGTTTTTCATAATGTAGTAAGAATATTTTGCATGTATTAATGTTTATGCCTAATTATAATTTTCAAAGGTGTTAATAATTCTCTAAGAAAATTCAATAAGAAAAGTTCTTATTGTTCTATAAAACAAGAATAAATGCTTAGTTACTTGATTAAATATAGCAGTATACCAATTAAGTAATCATGAACACTGGACATTTTTTGAGCATTATTATATACTTGTGTTATATATATGATTTTTATTATTTATGCAAAATAATTACATAAGTGTAAGTGGAAAATTAAATTGATACAAAAAAATAACTTAATCAAAATTGTGGCATGTATGTATTATTTATAAACATTCATAGTTATAGATAATGAAAGAAGTTATAACTCTTTGTAATCTCCATGGAATGGATAGGGACATCATTTTTCTAGATATACAGAATATAATTAATTAGTGCAAAATAATTAAAATTCAACAAAAATTTTTTGTTGAATATAAAATAGGATTTATAAGCCCTGATTGTTATTTTCTTATTCTAGTAGGATACTACCTGAAGAAAAGTTCTATAAAAAACTCATCTTCTCAATTAAGTCATTATGTTTCAAAAACTTCCTTGAATACTGTTACTGCTCACAAATATTAAAATAATTCTATCACTTCATATAACTCAGATAACCTGATATTAATGAAGTGGAATGATTTTATATGAAATACTATATATATCTTAAAACTATTTTTTTATTTATTTATTTGTTCTTTAAATTTTGCATATTTTTAGTTTAATAAAATGTTATACCTGTGCTCTGATAAAAGAAAACAATATATATACTGCAGGAAAATTACACTGCAGTAAATTTTTAGTTTGATGAACAACTACATAAAATTCAAAATATAAAATTAATAACATAAATTAAATAATCTAAATAAAATGTTTATTGATAATTTTTTTATTAATATCAGTTGCTCAATTAATCAATATAATAAAATTTTTGTATATTTTTTTAATGAATATTTTTTATCATTAATTTTTATTGATAATAATTTATTTAGGTATTAAATGATGTGTGGGGTGCATTTTTTATTTATTATATGTCATTTTTTATAATATAAATTTTCATGTACTTTTTTAGATTTTGTTTTTTTATTTCTTCCTATAATCCTTAATTGTTCCACTATTTATCCCAGCCTTTCTTCAGATTTGGATATACATAAAGCACCTAAGGTACAAGAGATACTAGTCAAGATGCTTTCTCTAGAAGTAATATATACATATATGTCGATTTCCTTGGCGGAGTGGTAGCATCTTGGCCTTTCACCAGGAGGTCCCGGTATTGAATTTCGGTCAGGCAAGGCATTTTTCATACAAAATTTCATATATATTCTGTGCATAAGCTTGAAGCTTATGTGGTGATATTATCAAGAAAAAAAAAATATATATATATATATATATATTCACTGTTTTGAAGGTATCACTGGTAGAGAAGAATATTACCTGACTTTGAAATTGACTTTACTTCTCACTTTTCCTAGTAAGCAGCATAGGAAATTTATTATTCTTAGGCTATGTCAGAAAATATTATTTTTGTAAAAATGCTATTTTTACGAGTGACCTGTGACTTACATCAGGTCATATACAATCTAATAGTTGTAGCACAGTATACATTCAAGATGTCCGGACGAGGCCTACAGCAAAGGCAAAAGCTGAGTTTAAGAATCACAGATGTAAATGTCTACCGAGGCATTTACATCGATGGCATCTGAACGAGGCCTGGCTTATTACTGTAAGATGTAAAAAGTTAGAGGGTGAAAGACAACTCCCATTAAAGCCCATCAGGGCTAGGAACGGGTGGAGGGGTGTGGCAACTGAAAGCGTCAAAAGGTGGGTGTCTTCGCCTACGAGGTTGCGATTAACACAATATACACATGTACATAATCTTTTGTTAGTGCACTTACAACCCTCAAACCAGGCTATGATGATTTTTCTGTACTTGATTTCAGAATAACTAATTTGGTTTTATGTCTGGTTAATATCTTCGAGAAAGTAAATTACTCACTATGGCCAATGAGTTTTAATTTGGTATAATTTTTTTTTTATTTCTTCCCTTTTAATAGTTGCTCTGTGAAACTGAGTTTCACAGTCTGATATTTTTAAGATGAATTGTAATACTTCTAGCAGCATTCCAAAATCATATTTCTAGTTACAACATTTTTATCAAGGAATGAAACTGGCGACTAATAATTGATGTTTCACAATCGTAAGATTGTGAAACTACATTGTGAATCTAAACAGAAAAGACATTGTATTGTATCATTTTTGATCCAGTAAACTTTCCTAGCAGTGTGCAGGCTTTGAATTCTTGCTAATCATATCAATGAACAGCCTTAAGATTTGATATAAAATAAAATTTTATTATTTATTAAATAATTGTACTGTTTATGGTTAGGTTAAGTACATAATTTCAGATAAATGGTAACATTCAGTTCTGAACTAGAAGTAATATTATAATCTCATCTTATAACAATTATAATAGTTTTATCAATTTTGTATATCAGCTTTAGTATAATGTTTCTTCTTCCTGTATAGTGCTCCTTGAATTCTATACAGTATCCTATTAATTTTAAACATAGTTCATGTAAATATGTTAAAAAAAAGCTGCATTAATATTAAATTTAAACCTCAGAGCTCAAAACATAAAACACTGATTTAGTTATGGTAAAAAAACAAGACAAATATCAAAATTTTAGAATTAAAGTGACACAAAGGGACGTGATTGCCCTCTTGTACAGGAGGTTTATCTTACTGCATAAACAACTTATAGCCTGTGTGCGGTGGATACTTTTTAATAATGATTCCTCAATGCTGTCTCCCAATAACTATTCTGTTATTGAATGCTAAGTAATAACACATCCTAGCTCGATGATACAAAGATCTAAAAAGCTTCAAGTAGAATCACTATATGATCAAAGGATTTAATGTTTGCCTAGGAAATGTAGATCAATAAATTTATGGACTTCAAATTAGCAAAACTGCACTGGATATCTAAAGTTCTACAATATCATAAAAAATCAATCAAATTAATATTTCACAGATCTATTATATAAATTATTTTATAAGAACTATTGTAGATTATTTATAAAGAACTTTAAGATTAAAAAACACACTTTGATTATGAAAACATAATTTTAAAAGCAAAATATTTTTTTTTAAATGAGTTTGAAGAAAAGCAATACTACCTCTTATTATATAAAAAAATTTTTTGATAATGAGGACTTAAATTTTCAGAATTTTAAAGAAAGTTGGATAATTAAAAATTAAAAGACCAGGGGAAAATTATAAGACAGAAATGAAAACAAATCCAAACATAGTACTTTGTAATTTATGAACAATAAAAGGAACAAAAAAAAAAATACTTAAGCAGGAATGAAGGAGTATAAAAATAAATACATAGAAAACTTTGATAAATAGATTGTTATAGTGTAATCTGAAATAAATGTTTGAATATATACACACATTTATATTTGGACTTATATGTACATTTATTATGTTTAATTATATTAATAATTCATGATGCATGATTTAAAATTATGACTCTGACATTGGTGATTCATTGAAAATATGTTAGTATACTATTAGTACCTAATTTATCAATTTGTTATAAAACTACGATTGTTGTTTTTTATTCTATTTTATTAATATACAGAAAATAGCGAATATTTAATACTACTTATTTTTTTTAAAACTTATAAATGAATTAGGGAAAGGAAATTATAAATAAAAATAATTTTATTTGGATATACTGCACAAATAAATAAAATAATAAAAAATAAATATGTTGTAATTAAAAACCTATGCCGGGGAAGAATCATTAAGTGAAGACCAATAAAGATTCTGATGTTAAGTAAACCATAACATATTCCTGATAATGTTTAAAGAAATTCAAGGTGCAGTATTTAAAATATATAAATTGAAAAATATTAAACTGCTATATTCTAGAAAAACTGCTTGAAGACAAATAATGAGAATCTTTCTTTCTTTTTCTGATTAGTCTCTGAATCACTGTAAGGTATTACTTCAGCGGATGAATGAGGATGATTTGTATGAATGTAAATGAAGATTAGTGTTGTACAGTCTCAGGTTGGTCATTCCTGAGATTTGTGGTTAATTGTTTGCTTGCTTCATTTACTTTTAAATCCTGTAAAGTTAAATTTATTTTAATCTGTTTAATAAATTACATATATGAGCCGTAGTATTGTCCTGCTGAAATTACATGTACTCTAGCCGGTCTGCAGGTATAAAGTAGACAAATTGTTGCACGATCTGTATGTAGTGCTCACTGTTCACTGTGTCATGAAGATTCACCTATGTGTCATTGCACACCGAACACCCACTTTTTATCTGTGCAGAGGAGACTGGTAGCTGATGTGGATTTACCGTACACCAAGGGCGTGAATTCTGTGCATTCACCTATCCATCCACGGTAGAACCGTGCCTCGTCAGACCAAAACCAATCATCATCCTTGAATCACTGACAGAAAGCTACACATTTTCCAGTATCTTCAGCTAAAAACTGGTGAACAACACAAATTCTGTACGAATGCATTTTTAAACACTTGCGCAATACCGGTGAGCACTACCAACGGAGAAACCAGACTGGCTAGATAGGCGTTGCACTAACTTCTTGTGACTAATAGATTATGCAACTTGGACGTCGATCAAGGTTTTTTGAGTTAGCACTTTTGGTAGACCACTTTTGACTGCATCAGTCACATTGTCTGTCCCTTAGAACTTGTGTACAAGTTCCAAGCTGAAACCACGAACTTGTCGTACAAGTTCCAATATGAGGACTTGTTTGGTGCATTCACACCATATGTGAAGGCATTCTGGGTCTGGGCATAACTGGCACATCTAATGTATTGGGACACAATGAATTTTCTCTACTGCATTATGTAAGTCATTTTTCTTCAATTAAAACTACAACGTAGAAGGAAACACTCTTTCATAAGGTTGCGTCACTTTCTGAACACTGTATTTCATTAAAATTTTTTTGTTCGTCTTAAAGAAGAAAGAAGAAGAAAAATTGAAATTCTCAATTGAAAATTGCTACAAATCTGAAACTCTATCCAATAAACATCGACCAAGATTGACCATATTTATTCTTAAATCATGGATTAATCAAATTTTTTATACTTAAATTTTGTTTAAAAACTAATGAATTTCTTAGGATTTAATTAGATTCTATTTAATATTATGTCCAATACCAAACGGTTGTAAACAACTAAAAATATGAGATACCTGTCACTTCCTAAAATGGTTTAAAAATACCAAAAATAATTAGCCTTGTTGAAGAAAGTGAAGAATGAAGTGATTTCCTGTTGCAATCTTCACTGAGGAGCTAAGTATGTGAATATTTAAATAAAGACATGTTAAACCTATTGAAAATCAAGTAATACCCTATATATTACTACTTCACTCTGTTCATTATTGGAACTAGTTTTAATAAACATCATTACATTTCGGAAAAGAAATTATTATTAGTGCCGCTTATACCTTTTCCTTTTCTTTTCCTGTTTAGCCTCCGGTATCTACCGTTTAGATAATACTTCAGAGGATGAATGAGGATGATATGTATATGAGTGTAAATGAAGTGTAGTCTTGTACATTCTCAGTTCGACCATTCCTGAGATGTGTGGTTAATTGAAACCCAACCACCAAAGAACACCGGTATCCACGATCTAGTATTCAAATCCATGTAAAAATATTACTTTACTAGGACTTGAACGCTATAACTCTCGACTTCCAAATCAGCTGATTTGGGAAGACGCGTTAACCACTAGACCAACCCGGTGGGTTAGTGCCGCTTATACCTGAAATGATTTACAAGCACTACAAATATTAAAAAAAAAAGCATTAAAGATTAATGTAAAGTAATAAATTAAAGTACTGTTGCTGTGGTATATACATTTTAATACCAATAGAAAATTTACTTCATTTGTTACTTTCTATAACATTTTTGGAAAGATTCTTATTTAATTAACATATTTTTTTAAAAATTACTACTGAAATAATAACCTGTTTTTCAATAATAAACGCCTTAAATATTTACGAAAATATTATTTTAGTTTAAACTTTATTCACAGATAAACTATTTAAAAACAGCAAACCCAGAATATTATTGAAAAATATAAAAGTGCTAAATCAACATTCTATTAAAATGGTATGGTTTATGTTATAGAAAATATTCTCAACCACGTTCAAATGTACAGCTAAAAAAATTAAAAACACTACTGTGCTTTGCACAGCGAATGTATTACACAAGAGTGTATTAAGTGAATGCATTTATTTGTGAAAGCGAATGTATTTGAATCCTATAATTTTTCTACTTTTCTTAAAATTGATATTAATTTTTAAAAAAATTAGTGTTTATATTATTACTTTCCCGTCTAGATAGCGCTACAGCTCTAGAAGAGAAAGTACTGTAATCGGTCTAATTTGGGTATATGCAGGTTTCCTGGATCTTGACGTTTAGACATCAAAGGCACCCAAAAACCGGATGAAAATTTTCCGGTTATTAATGTTCGTATGTACGCGCGCGTGTGTGTTCGGTGTTGGCCTTTAAATTACCATATATCTCTGGAACTACTGGACATATTTTGACCACACTTGGTCAGATTACTTCTATATATTGATTCCATTGATGCCATTAAATTTTCAACTTAAAAGGCCAAGGGGGATGAGACTGTAGAACAAAATCACCCTCTGTATTTCGAGATTTCGCCCAATTAAGGTAATATTTATCTTAAGCTGTTAACGATTAAAAAATAATAGTATTTGTAAAAAAATGTTTTGCAAAATCATACCCTTACCCCAAAAATTGCTGTTGTAGTCGTCTGCTATGTTGTGACGTCACAGGTGGGCGGTAGAAGTAAATGAATAAATAATAATTAAAGTTTATAAAAGAAAATCGGTCTGGCTGGATCTCGAACTCGATCGTCCGGTTGAATCGGTATCTGGTGCGTTAAGCCTCGCGGCTACACCAGTTTGCCAAGCTACAAAATAAATTTGTTCTATGTAAATGATGAAATTATATTAATTTAGTTGGTGTCGACCATCGCCGCTAGTAACCGCCACAGCCGCGGTATTAAATTAAATAAACGACAAAGTATTGTATTTAAATAAAATGATAAATTGTGTGAGTGTGTAAACCATGCATCAGAAACAACTGTGTTGTTAAATGGAAACCACATGAAGATATTTATCCCTCAGATTGCTTTTAAAAAGCAAACTGAAGAAAATTAATCCCTTCGAGGGTCATTCGGAAAGTTTTCAGCTTGTCAAAGAAAATACTAGATTTTTCATTATCTTTTTTTTATTTTTAACGTGGCTATATTATAATTCGATACAGTTAGATCAACAAATTTCCAACTTTTTATTACACTCATTAAAATGCAATTTGTCTAACTCTGCAAAATAAGTGGTTATCTCATCTTTTTTGATTTCTTTATTTGAAATGAATCTTCGTTCAGTGTGCCATTTCTTCTGGTTTGGAAAGATGAAGTTATTAGTGGAGGTAGGTCATAGTGTTTTGTAACAACTTGAAACATGGGTGCAGGCGCATTATGTGGTAAAAGACAACTATCTTTTTATCCAGATCTGGTCGTTTAGACTTAATACCATGCTTCAATCGGTCCAGTAGTGAAGCGTATTACTCTCAAATAATAGTCTTGCCTTTTTCCAGGAAGTCTTTGAGCCACACCATGATTATCCACAAAAAAAAGAAATCGTAGCTATAACTTTTCCTGCGAATGGAAGTTTTCGCTTTCTTTGACGCACTTTCAGCTGCTTCCACACACCGATCTCTGAATGTATTATTGAAACCGTGTTTTATCTATTGTTGAAAATCGTCGAAGAAACTTAGCGGGATTGCTTTTAAATAAGTTTTAAAACACCTTTTAGAATCATTCAATCGAATGTACTTTTGAGAGATTGTTAACAGGCGCGGCACCTATCAAGCGGAAAACTTTTTCATACTCAAAAAATTGTTTCAAATGTAGTGCATATGGTATATCGAGATGATTGCTGTATCAGCAAGCTCACATACTTTCAATAGATCTTTTAATAAGGAATTGTTAATTTTTGGGACGATGTGGTCGATCGTAATTGTTTTTAAGTATTCCGAGCGTTCATCCTCTTGAATGGAATACTACCAGGTTTAAATTCAGTTGCCCACTTTTTTACCGATGAAAATGAATGGAAAAATTCTTTAAAGTGCAATTATATAATTATATTTTATTAATTTAGAAAATATCAAAACTTTTTTGCTTTAGTCGATCTTCACAAACAAGCAATTAAACTTACGCGTCTGAAACTTAGCAACACATTAATTAAAGGATCATATTTGACAAATATCATACTTTAGTCATCTCTATTTCAAGTTAAGAATATCCGGTAGTTTTGAAAATAATTTTATAATGGAAAATAGAGTCAAATGCTTAAAATTTTAGAAAAGCTATTAATAATTTGTGCGAGAAATTAATTATATATTAATAATAATAGAAAAGGAAACCTGCATTACAGAAAGGAGAGGTACACAAGGATCTTGCTTGTCCTCTTTATTTTTTAATTTATATGTGAAAGAAGGAATAAAATAATTATAAAAGTACAATAACAGTCTAGGACCAAAAAATAAAAATAAATAATATTTGCTAATGATATTGTTGTTTATGCTAAACTAAAGAATGGGTTGAAAGAAGCAATGGATTCATTGGTGGGAAAGAAATTCAGTTTGAATTTACATGAAAGTAAAACAAAAGTAATCAGAAACAGCAAGAATAAGACTACGAGTAAATAATTTATAAGAAAAATATAGATTAAGGAATTAGAAAGAAATTCTAAAATGTATATTTATTTATATGGATGTACCGTTTTAGCAGGAGCGATATAAAATGCCGAATAGCACAAGCGAAACGAGCCTTCAGTAAGAAATATAATTTGTTTACATCATAAATTAATTTAAATGTCAGGAAAAGATTTTTGAAAGTATATGTTTGGAGTGTCGCTTTATATGGAAGTGAAACTTGGACGATCGGAGTATCTGAGAAGAAAAGATTAGAAGCTTTTGAAATGTGGTGCTATAGGAGAATCTTAAAAATCAGATGGGTGGATAAAGTGACAAATGAAGGGGTATTGCGGCAAATAGATGAAGAAAGAAGCATTTGGAAAAATATAGTTAAAAGAAGAGACAGACTTATAGGCCACATACTAAGGAATCCTGGAATAGTCGCTTTAATATTGGAAGGACAGGTAGAAGGAAAAAATTGTGTAGGCAGGCCACGTTTGGAATATGTAAAACAAATTGTTAGGGATGTAGGATGTAGAGGGTATACTGAAATGAAACGACTAGCACTAGATAGGGAATCTTGAAGAGCTGCATCAAACCAGTCAAATGACTGGACAAAAAAAAAAACGTTTTATGGGACCAAAACATGGGAAAAAGAGAGAAACCTGAAATATAAAAGGTATGCTGTAAAAAATAGTGGTGAAAATATATAGTTTATGTAGTATGAGAGATATAGTAATGTAAGAAATTTAAAAAAAAAAAAATTGAGGAATTCAGAAATTTTTGGCAGAATCTTGTTAAGAGGACAAGATTTTTGAGCCATATATTAAAAAAGCATCCAGAATTAGCGAACTTGGTTTTAGATGGTTTAATTTCTTATTAAAGAAATAGAAAATATTATAAATAAATAAAATAGAAAATTGTGGCTTAGGTTTTAAACAAGTATGTTGAGGAGATGACACTGAATAAAAAGGGTTGAGAAAGTACAATAAAAGTAATAATAATGAAAAAAAAGGTACTTGAAAAAGTAAACAGATTTTCGAAATTTTTATCTGAACAAATTTTTGTTATAATATTTTAATAGAAATTAACAGAAAAAATTTAATGAGTCATTGGGGTATGCACTTATGATGAATTACAACGTTAGTATATGATCAGTAGTAACTAACTTCCAGATCTTTCTTTTTCCTGTTTAGCCTCCGGTAACTACCGTTTAGATAATTCTTCAGAGGATGAATGAGGATGATATGTATGAGTGTGAATGAAGTGTAGTCTTGTACATTCTCAGTTCGACCATTCCTGAGATGTATGGTTAATTGAAACCCAACCACCAAAGAACACCGGTATCGACGATCTAGTACTCAAATCCGTGTAAAAATAACTGGCTTTACTAGGACTTGAACACTGTAACTCTCGACTTCCAAATCAGCTGATTTGGGAAGACGCGTTAACCACTAGACCAACCCGGTGGGTTAACTTCCAGATCTAGAAAGTTTTAACTTCATCTTTATCAATTTCTCATTTTTTTATTTTTATTACATAAATTTTAAAATTAATATAAAAATAAAAAAATGTATATCATATAGCATAACCATTAAGGTTATATAATTATTAAAAAAAGGGTGTCAATATTCACAAGTCATTCTGATATAAAACATAGAACAGACAGTTAATAATAGTAGTTTTATAATACGTATAGACAAGTAATATTAATGAATGAGTTGCTAAAATGTAATGCTAGGTAAACCTATATAACAAGCAATAAAATTGTATTGTATCGAGATATTTTAAAATCATTCAAGTGTGACGAGGGCACGATCTACAAATGCCAAGTGGACTTTGACGAACGGAACGTTTTTAAAAGTAAATCCCTCAATAATAAACGGAATCAAAAGAACAAGACAAGTCAAGAAAAACAAAGAGAAATAGATAGGTTGTTTGATAGATAGATAGACAGATAGGTAGGTTAGATAGGTACAAAAGAAAATAAGACAATTATTGTGACAAGACTGATACCGGAACAAGTAAAAAAAAAAAAAAAAAACTTTGAAAAAGGAAAGTAATGATTTAGTTCATCTAAACATCATCATTGTCGTCAATGCCGTTTGAGATCATGAAATGTAAAAGTGTATAAAAATTATAAAAAGAAAAAGAAGATATAGCTATATCGATTTTTTTTTTTAATTTATTTTTCCTTATGTTATGGTAGGATTGACAAGAAACATAGTTATTTATACGATTTTGTAACGGTTTTGTTTTATGACGTAATTGATAAGTAATTAAATTAAAAATGTGACATGACATATCCGGTTTTACTTTAAAAAAAGAAGAAAACAATAAAATCTGTTGTAACACAAGTTACAAATAATAATATAGATATAAATATTTTAAAGAAATTATACTACGGTTATCAGTCTCTGAGTGTATAATTTAACACTAATTTTGATTGTATGCTACGATTTCTGCACGGGAATTAATTTTATTTATCTATATAAATAATCAAAGAATCATTTTTTAACCCTTAATATAACGGAGTGTGATCTCAATTAAAAATTATATTTTTATTTAAAAAAATGTTTTGAGATATAAGTGTATCAAGTTGAGATACATATTTTTGACGTAAAGGCGCAGAGAGATGAGAAAATTTAAATAATTAGAAAAAATAATTAAAAAATGTAAAGTTACTAATCTTTATTTGATGTTGAAAATATGTTCTACAAGAGTGGGAATTTCAATATTCAGTATTTTTTAAAAATTACTGCACTTAAGTGCTATCCATTTTTGTGTACACATTCAGTAAGTCGATTCTAAAAATTTTGCACAGCGCGGCGCAATGTGTCCTCCGGGAATTTGGCGATTTCCTCTTCAATCTGCGTTTTGTACTGGCTAGGATCATGATCTAGTCTGGTACACAACGCTGTTCATATGGCTCTACAAAAAGAAGTCGCAGACTGAAAGTTCTGGAGACCGAAGCGGCCAAGCGATGTTAGCAACCCTTAATATTATGCGATCCCCAAACAAACGTCTCACTGCTGCCTAGACTGTCGGTCAATGTGTAAAGTGACTCCGTCCTGTTGAAACCAGGTTTTCTGTAGGTCAAGATTTGGAAGAGAATGGAGCCTAGGAGCAAAGAATGTCTCTAGTGTCGACATAACGTTGAGACGTTGTAGTGACAGCAGAGCCCCTTTCATCTTCAAAGACGTAAATGCCTATCACCCGATGTCACGAAACTGCACAACGTATAGAAAGTTTAGCATTGTGTAACGGACGCTGATGAAGCTCAGCAGGGGTTTTTTAGTGCACAATAAACAAAGTTTTGCTTATTAACGTTAAGTGAAAATGGGCTTTATTTGACACCCAAAAATGTTTAATAAAGTAAGCATTCTCATTGATTTTAGACAACAGTTTTTCAAAAAATTGTTGACGCAATACAAAGTTTTCAATTCTTGGACAATTTGAATCTTGTAAGGATGAAATTTTAGGTTATGGAATATTCTTTGCTCGCTACGACGTCCGAGCTCCAATGACGAGACAATTTTCCTCACCGTACGACGAGGACTTCTTACCAACACAGCTTTCACGGCATCAATGTTTTCTGGAGTACGTACAGAGAATACATGGTCACTAGGATTTTTTTGAGAGCCTCCAAAGTTACGAACCCAAATTTTGATTGCGTGTGAAGAAGGTGGGATCCCATAGAGTCGCAGAAACAGTCGTTGAGCAGCTGTTATACTATCACCATGCCAGTACAGCATTCCATTTTTCCATCCTAATTAAATGTCCGTTACTGCTCTACAGTTTAATGTCTTTCTTCCACTTATGGTACACTTACAAGGCTGCGAACATCAAATTTAAAATTTCCCGTTTCTGTGCGCCATTCTGTATTTTACAATTTATATAGAGGGATAACTTCATAAAAATATGTAAAATCAAATACATGATGGATAAATTTAAATTCAGAAATTATTTTTGTTCAAATTCACGGACTGACATTACTGATTTAATATTATTGAGAAAAGGTTTCTTCGTATTCTCCCGATAAATGACATTAGAATCGCTTTACTCTGATAATATTAATCAAATTTGTCTAAAATTGCGTGATTTTGACATTTGAGTATTTTTAGAAAGGTTATGATTACATAATTTATTTATTTAAAAGCTACTAATTTGTTGCTCTGACCTTGCTGCTCTGCAGCTTCTTAAAAAGTAATGTTAATATAATTTTTTTTAAAAATCGGCTAAAACCTAGTGGACCCTATTTGACTCAAAGATCTGCGTTTAATTTCTAGGCCATTGATGGTCTCTTTTTTATTTTTTCGGGTTTGAATAGGTAGCTGAGCGACTAAAATTTCATTTTCAGGAATAGAAACGGTGATTCGTCGATCATTCGGTAGTACAGGATGATTCAAAGAAACGGGAAATTTTGAAAGTTGTGTTGGTAGCCGTGGGCGATTGGTACCACTTGATAAGTGGTGCCAGCCTCTCTAACCTAACCTGCCATTTAGTTGTCATGGATCCTTGGAGTGGTGCGCAACGTGCATTTGCTATCAAAGCATTTTACAAAAACAATGACAGTGTGGAGGGAGCGCGTAGAGAATTTCGCCGTCAATTTAATCTGGGACGGCACGACCGTGTTCCATCAGCACATGCAATTAAAACATGGATATCAAATTTTGAGGAAACCGGTTCGGCAACGAAAAGAAACCTCCAGGCCGTGAGTGAACCGTCCGTACACCACAGAATGTTCAAGCTTTACAAGATGCTGTCACTCGAAGTCCACATCGGTCAATCCGTCGTCTCTCAGCATCTTTACAATCGCATAGTTCAAGTGTTCGAAGAATGTTAGCGAAGGACTTGCAATACCATCCGTACAAGTTACAGATCGTCCAGGAACTGAAACCGAACGATGCAGTTGTGCGAGCACAATTCTGTAATGTAATGCTTCAGAAGATAAACGATAACGAAGAGTTTGTTCACGAACTGTGGATGTCAGACGAAGTGCATTTCCACCTCAGTGGATTTGTTAACGAGAAAAATTTCAGATATTGGGTACAAGAAAATCCTACGCAGCTACACCAGCGTCCATTGCACAGCCAGAAAGTGACCGTGTGGTGCGCTATGTCATCTTACGGTGTTATAGGCCTTTATTTTTTTGAGGATGACAACGGTCTTGCGATTACAGTGACGTCGGCTCGTTACGTAGCCGTGCTTGAAACCTTTGTTGTGGAACAACAAAAGAGATTTCCACCGATTCTTAACACAGCCTGGTTTCAACAAGACGGAGCAACGTCACATACTGCACGAATATCGACGGCAGCTGTACGCCGATTGTTTGGACAACGTGTAATTTCACGAAACGGTGACATTAGATGGCCTCCCAGATCGCCTGATCTCTCAGCTTGCGATTACTTTTTGCGGGGTTACCTTAAAAGCAAAGCGTTTCAAAGTAGACCTGCTACAACGGTAGAACTGAAGGCAAAGATCCGAGAAGCAATTGCGGAAATTCCAGTTGAGATGTTACGTCAAACCGTGAACAATTTAACGAAGAGACTTCGTGAGTGTTTACGTAGAACAGGTGGTCACCTGCAAGATGTCATTTTTTAAAAATAAACTAAAATTTATGTATCCTAAAATCGCAACATTTGTACAATTATATGAAATAAAATTCATTTTCTAAAAAAAATGTTTTATTAACGTTATTTAATTTTTTTAATTTCCCGTTTCTTTGAATCACCTGTATATTACAGATAGACTGTCTGATCAAATGTTGTTTTATTCTATAAATGGTTACCTTAATAATGGAGATGTAACAAATTTTTCTCTAACCTTTTCAAACCTTTTGCTATCTTTCTGTATTCTTTAAAAATCCACTTTCATTGGTCGTTCGTTAAGTTATCAGCCATAAATGTCAAAGGAAAATCATGAAGCTCATTGTAACAAACAACAATAAAAAGTCCAAATATTATTGAAAATATTGTTTGAAATAATGGACAGCTGATTTATATTAACTGATAAACTGAAGTAAACCGAAGTGGTGTAATAATGAATACAACCTATGTATATCCAAAAAATTTAGAACATCACTTTTAGGAAAATATTATTACTTTTATGAAGTTGAACTTTTTATTAAATAGACGTAAGTATACAAAAGGAGTCGTCGTTCATCATTCTGTATTTATCGAGAAAATATCCTTAAACGTTCATGACTTCTTTGCAGAATCGTATGTTAGTGAAAATAAACTATCAAAAATTAAAACTTTTAATAAATTTCGATTATTTGTTTTATATTACTATTATCATAAAAAAAACTGAAAATGTTGAAATTTCTTTAAAAAAAAATGATGGTTAATTATTTTAAAACACACTACAGTTATATGAAAACCGATTATAATACTTTCTCTTCTAGAGCTACATCTCCGCTGTAGAGCTATCTATACAGGAAACTAATAGCAAAAGAAAATGGATTATTATAAATTAAAATCTTCTTTTTTTATTTTCCAATTCATTTTGATACTCGTTTAGTATAGTTCTTTATTTTTATTTGTAAATAATTGTTATAAACTTAAAAGAATAGTTATAACCAAAACATCAGCAATTGTAAACAATTTAAATAAATTTTATTCAGTAGAATCTCGCTTGATAAAGCACTTGAAAATAACAAAACTATGAGAATTTAACTTTTAGATTTTATATATATACTTATATAAACTAAGAACTAAAACGAAATTCGTGTAAGCCGATTATTGGTCAAGTTGTATTTCATTTTCGTTATTTCTGTATTTAATTGACTTTTGTAATTAACAAGAAGTATATAATACTTAAGGAAAAAACAACATAAAAGAAGTCCTTCAAATTTATTGACTACGCTATATTCATGATGGGCATTGACTTATCAAATACAATACACGCAAGATTATAGTTGCGTTCGGTTTATAAAATAAAATAAAATATACGACTAGTAGTAACAATGTTGTAGGACTAAAGTAAGCTGCAATATAAATTGTGCAATATCCTTCCTTCTCTGAATTAATTTTTTTATTTTGTTTTCTATTAGTTTCGTTGTAGTATTAGCAATCATTCAGGTGTCTGTAAGGTTGCGTGTTAGTTTAAAGAATAAAAAATAAACCTCTAATTAATTGTTTGTACAACAACATTGAAGTAATATGATATAATGAAAAAGGTTAAAAAGGATTTTTATTATTACTATTATGTTTACTTTTTCTAATAACTTAGTACAATTTACAAACAATTTATTTAAAAATTTAAAAGTATTATAAAATTATACGCGAAACGAAAACACTAAAATATATTAAAATTTAAAAAACTTAAATGCTTTTAAATTTAAACAAAAATTAAATAAATTTAAAAAGATATTGATCTTAATTTTTTCAGTAAATCTGGATTAGAAAAAAATTACTAAATTAGACATTTTTTTTTTGTTTTGCTCGATAACAATTATAATTACAATCGGCTGTTTTCCGGAGCCATAAGTAAGTTTTCTGTCAAAAGCACGTGATAAAGGAGTCCTTAAGGAACCTTGAAAATAAGTAATACACAATAAACAGTTGCAAGTAAACTAATTCCAATATGAAATTTCAAGCTCAGTCATAAATTACAAAACATAAATTTCAGCATTTAAAAAAAATTAAGGTTCAAATACAGAGATAGAAGAACAATTGCTAACATGTACAGGAACCAAACAGCAACAGTAATAAATGAAGAACATAAAAAAGAAGCCGTAATAAGAAAGAGAGTCCGACAAGGATGTTCCCTATCTCCGTTACTTTTTAATCTTTACATGGATCTAGCAGTTAATGATGTTAAAGAACAATTTAGATTCGGAGTAACAGTACAAGGTGAAAAGATAAAGATGCTACGATTTGCTGATGATATAGCAATTCTAGCTGAGAATAAAAAGGATTTAGAAGAAACAATGAACGGCATAGATGAAGTCCTACGCAAGAACTATCGCATGAAAATAAACAAGAACAAAACAAAAGTAATGAAATGTAGTAGAAATAACAAAGATGGACCACTGAATGTGAAAATAGGAGGAGAAAAGATTATGGAGGTAGAAGAATTTTGTTATTTGGGAAGTAGAATTACTAAAGATGGACGAAGCTGGAGCGATATAAAATGCCGAATAGCACAAGCGAAACGAGCCTTCAGTAAGAAATATAATTTGTTTACATCAAAAATTAATTTAAATGTCAGGAAAAGAGTTTTGAAAGTATATGTTTGGGGTGTCGCTTTATATGGAAGTGAAACTTGGACGATCGGAGTATCTGAGAAGAAAAGATTAGAAGCTTTTGAAATGCGGTGCTATAGGAGAATGTTAAAAATCAGATGGGTGGATAAAGTGACAAATGAAGAGATATTGCGACAAACAGATGAAGAAAGAAGCATTTCGAAAAATATAGTTAAAAGAAGAGACAGACTTATAGGCCACATACTAAAGCATCCTGGAATAGTAGCTTTAATATTGGAAGGACAGGTAGAAGGGAAAAATTGTGTAGGCAGGCCACGTTTGG
Organism: Lycorma delicatula; assembly: GCF_047948215.1. Taxonomy (NCBI): domain Eukaryota; kingdom Metazoa; phylum Arthropoda; class Insecta; order Hemiptera; family Fulgoridae; genus Lycorma; species Lycorma delicatula. The sequence continues at coordinate 101,571,143 of NC_134464.1, read as the reverse complement.
AATATGTAAAACAAATTTTTAGGGATGTAGGATGTATAGGGTATACTGAAATGAAACGACTAGCACTAGATAGGCAATCTTGGAGAGCTGCATCAAACCAGTCAAATGACTGAAGACAAAAAAAAAACTTTCAGCACCATATAATCCATAAAACAAACACTAATAACAAACAATAAAAATAAAAAAACAAGAATAAAACTAAAGAAAAGTAAAAAGAAATTAGATACACTACTAAACTTGACGGTATTTGATCCTAAACTGTTACGCAGACCTGAGTACAAGGTAATGTACATGGACACATGTACATTACCCAAGTCGAGTACATGGAACCGTCTCAACCACCAGATGTCCCTGCTGTTATCGAGTAGATTATTCCAAAATGATTTACACGATTTTCAAGCCTCTGTAGGTATTTGACACTACGCTGTTGTGCAGTCTCACGAACCGACGGGAGCTCCAGATAATCCTGAATCTCATCATTCCGCGTGATCCATGGCGCTTCGGTAATTACCCTCGCTACATTGTTCTGGAGTTGTATAATTTCCACATTACTAGTACTAGTCGTTTCCCACAATTCTACACCGTACGTCCAGATTGGGCGCAGGATAGCCTTATAAATTAAGATCTTGTTGGATAACGTGAGGCCTAAGTTTCTCCGTACCAACCAATGAAATTCCCTGTACCTTGCGTTCAGCTGCTTCCTCTTCATCCTCACGTGACACTTCCAGGTCAAACGCCGATCCAGGCGAAATCCCAGGTATCGCACAGTCTCCGTTTGCGGGATCAAAACACCATCGAAGTACACACCGGGACAGTCATCCTTCCGCATGGCAAATGTGACGTGCCTCGACTTATCTTAATTAACCTTAATCCTCCACTTTTTCTGCCACACGCACACACGATCTAGCGCCATTTGTAGGTCCTGCGAGGTTAGCCCAAGGTCTTCGTTAACGGCTAGGGTAGCAGTGTCATCGGCGAACGTGGCGACGATGCAATCATCCAGGGCCGGAATGTCCACAGCGAATATGTATAATACAACACAGAGCCCAGAACAGAGCCCTGAGGGACACCCGACCCTCATGTGACTCAATTTGATCGGTAGTAACAAGAGCCTGAGACGACAGTGGAGTGTAAATACTAATCTATCAAAAAGAGAAGACATCACTGTTTCAACCCACGGATTATACACTTATCTTTCAAAGATCACTGAGATCTAGTATACATGATGGAGTCTCTGTAGTGGTCTAACATCCCTAGTAGATTCACTGCTGGGTGATTTACACGTGTGTTCAGTCTGGATGTGTAGTCCCTGTTGACCTTCTGTATCTTCTCAGGAACACGTGTCGTCTCAAGATAATCATGAATCTCATTCTTCCTAAAGAACTACGGTGCTTCTGCTAAAATCCTGAGTTTTGAAATCGTCGGATGATCTTAACGTTGCTTTACAAAGTCGTTTCCCATACTTGTGCACCATAATGCCACATTGGTTTCAGTAAGACCTTATACAGTAATAATTTATTTGCCAGGGACAAATGAGATTTCTTTACAAGTCGCCAGTACGTTCGTACAAATTTAACGTTTAGTTAGAAAATTATTTACGATAAAATTATTCCGTTTGTTCTTAGAGATTACGAACTGAAATCATTGGTGATAGCAAAATTTAAATTGTACTCGTATATAAGATATTTCATATATTACGTACAAATAATAAATTATAAAAATATTTTATTAAAAGTGAGTTGGAAATCGATAGAGAGATAGGTAGATAGATAGAGATAGATTGAAAGAAAATCAAAAGAGGGAATGAGGAAGAGTAACATCTTATGATGCAATAATAATGTTCAACACATTATCATGTTAAACTTTAATATTTAAAATAACGGATTAGTATGCAATTATAAATTCATGTAAATACACATGATGCGCGCGTGCGTGTGTGTGTGTGTATGTACAGAATTTATCAACAATTGATATCCATAAAATTACGGAACTTATTATGTAATAATTCAATCAAAAAAGCGCCGTGTAGTTCTGAAAATAAATAATACCTTATTAAAGAAAGGTAAGTATAATTTATAACTATTGAATTAATATTTCATAAAAAATAATAACCATAAATTACAGTACATGATACTGCAATTTTAAATTCAGAATTATATGCTTTTGAGAATTTTTATTAAGTTAAACGCAAGTAATATTTAAATATACAAGTAAACGAAAAGATTATGGTTTTTATATATTGCTGTGAATATAAATTTAATAGTAAAAATGTAAAGACTGTTAATTTTCTTTTAGTGTAATAACATTATATCATTTAACATTTGAAAGAATTATCCTTCAGTTTATGAGATAAATTATTTACTACAGTATTGCTTTTAGACGCAATTCATATTTTTACTTCTTATCTACTTTAAAAAAAATAATCTTATATTTTAAAGGAAATAAATAAGTATTTTAGTTGTAAACTAATACGTTAACGTTAATACCTTAACTATACTATACTAATACTAATACCTAACTATACTAATACCTTAACTACGTTAAGGTATTAGTATAGTAGGTATTAGTAGTATTGGTATTAGTTAATTACCATTAAGACAGCTTTTAGTACTAATTACGTAAAGTTTAATTTCAATACTGATTGAATAGAAATCTTTCAACAATTAATATAAAATCTATTAATATTTATTTTTACAGTTTTTAAAATTAAAATACCGATGTTATTTGTTTTTAATGAAAAGTGGTGAAATCAACCGATAAGCCTGATATTAGACAACTAAACTTGTTTATATTTATTTATTCACATTCAAAAATTATAGGTTTAAAACCGATTACAGTTACTGGATTAAAAGTGAAGAATTACATTGCCCGTGAAAAATGCCACACCTGACTGAAATTCAAATCCAGAAACTTCTCAATGAAAGTCAGAGATAATAACATTCCGATTAGTAAGTAATTAACTCCATGGCAGAGGGTTAGTTAGTGGGAACAGCTCAGTAAAATTAGCGTTGAACAGCTCAAGGTTTTACTGTTGAATGCAGTTCCAACATTTTTTGGATCGACTGCACTGCATGCACTGAACGCCCACGATATCACGACACAGTTATTTCTTTTTGATTAAAATGAAGATACCGGTAATAATAATAATATGTAGTAACTAATTCTAAGTATCAGACGTCCAGTGCATATTGACCGATGTTATCACGCAAGCGGGCGGATTTTCCTAAACACAAATAACATGTCGAACGGCGTCAGAGAAAGACAAAGGAAGTTCCTGGAATATAGAGCTTTTCATATAGGAAGTCCGATTAAAAAATTTATATTATTGTTTTTTTTCTTCAAAAACTCACCACTAAAATTAATGTGAAGGCTGTGCTCGTGATGTTACGCATAGTTTGTAATTATGTGGTATTATAGTTGATTGACAAGCCAACATGTAAATCAACTTTAAGATGTACAGTCTATTTCTCTGTTTAGATTTCATTATTTTCCTTCTAAAAATGCTGATTTGAACAAGTATGACGTAAACGGCAGCAAAACAGTTACGGTCCTCTTTGCGGTGTGAAATACTGAGACCGCGTTTAAATCCAAAAGGACTGTACTGAAGTGTCTAGAAAATTTTTTTTCATTGTAGAATCGTATGACAAGTTTTAAAAATTAATTTTTGAAGTTATACTTCTTTTCAACCGTTAGGAGAAACTGATCAGCATATATTTTCGGCAAGTTACGGAAGTTGCGCGCGCCGATATAACACACCGTGAAGATTTGCGCAGGCCCAAGTGGATCAGTTTGCACGCACATGCGTGTAGTGTCTAATTCATTCAGTCGTTCAATGCAATTGAGTGATTAGGACGTGTTGTAAATATAACAGATATTGAGTCGTAATAAGTATATATTTATAAACACGGATTTCTGAAGACGGATATTTCAAACTGTGAATATTGTTATTCATATTCATAAAACTGTATTTGCATTACAGCGTATATTTATTTTTTTTTTGTGAAAATTGTGTATCAAGATTTGAGGTTATATTTAAGTAAGTACATCTTCTGTGTTCGTAGAATTTTCACATAACACTTTTAGTTTTCGAGTAAATTGTGAAAAAAATGTATTGTTCAGATTACTGCCCAAAATGTATTTCGGTAATTTATTTTTTTATATAACAAATTGAATACGAAACATCTCAAATTTAAGAGAATCTTTTTGAAATTAAAATGTTTACTCTTCTAAAAGAAAAGTTTTTTCAGCTTTTTGGAAAAACTTAGGTGATGACGTCCCAAATACCTTTTTGGGGATTTTTAGGAATGTTATAGAAGTATTACTGTAACCCATTTAACCAGTAATTCGCAACCGGTGTGTCGCGAGCTACTTGTGTGTCATTCAGTCCCTTTGGGTGTGTTGCGAAATTTAAGATTTAAAAATTAATTTTACGCCATTTAGAAAGTCTATGCAACATAATTTATTCATACCATGGAAACCTGTAATAAGGTAAAATTTATTTTGAAACCGACTTTACCAGTCAATAAATAAACTTATTATCTTAGAAAAACAATGCTGAGTTTAAATTTTCTTGCTGCCGATAATTTTGAGTGATGGTGAACACATGCTGCAATGCTTAGTTTACTCCTTCTACTTGGTAATAAACCGAATGTTAATTATTGAGGGATTTATCCCTCAACGATTCCTGAAGGATCTTTCAAGACTGATAGAAAGTTTTGAAAATCAGCTTATACAAAATTAGAAAGAATGCCTGAAGAAGTTAATAAAAGAATACCTAAATGCGTTACAAATATCAGTAAAAAAATATTTCCTTACCTTGACCGCTTCAAAATTAGAATGGGTAATTTCTCCTTTTGGTACATCCGGTGAGATCAATATACAAAATACCACTGACCTAGCTGTCAATAAAAAAAAACTCGTGTATACTTATGTACACACGTAAAATAAGAATTTTTTTACGAATTCAAACAAATTTGAATTGAGTCAAACGATCGACAGACGACATTAAATACCACGAATAAAAGTTAGAATAAATAACACTTAAATTAAATTAAATAATAAAAAGGATTGACATATTCGTTGTCATATAAAACAAAGTTCATCAAATAAATATATTTCGATTAGTTTATTTCCATTAATTCTTCGGATGATGATTGAAAAGGCACGAGGATTATTAACGGCTTATCATATCAAAAATATGATACAAATAGTTTTATTTTATCACAGTATTTTATCAGTTTTTTTTTTTGGTAAATTTAAAATTATTTATGCAAAATAAAGAATTTATCTGATGTCTGTTATTTTTTGTGTTAATAAAAAATATAATTTTACTAATAAAAAATAATACGTATCACCAATCATGACACGTAGAAGCAGTAAAAAAATCAAAGAAAACAGATAACAAAGGTAATAGACAACAATCAATAAATTCGCAAAACATTAAAGTCTTCCAAGTAAAGTCAGATAAAAACAATAAAGACACCGAATTCTTAGTAAAGAATCAGACCATAGACTCAAAGTTAGCCACCAGCTTCAACATAAGTCAAATTCCAGTATAAATTCTTAAAGTTTTAACTATCTTTGACATAATAACCGTGGTATCATAATACGGTTTATACACCCCAGTGATCATTCATGCCCTCAAAGTCAGCGAGGTCCAGGACATGTAGCCTTTCCAATCGTCTTACTTCTTCAGCATTGTCAAGTAGGTTCAGCACCAGATGATTCACACGCTTGTTCAGCTTAGATATCGAGTCGCTTCTGGTCCTTCCGAATTTCCTCCTCAGGAACCAATAATTGATCTCTTAAAATTCACTATTGTTGAATTAAAGGTCCTCCATTAAAGCCACTACTGGCTAGGAACGGGTTGGTGTAGCGACCGGACACGCTACGAGGTGGGATCTTCTCCCCTGGGGGGGGGGGGGGGAATCGAGATGTTGAATTAAAGACAACAATATCATTACTACATACTGTTAAATCGCCGGACGCACCTCTCCATGGGACACATCTCAGTACTTTATAAAAAAATCTAACAACACAGTAGCAGAACTTTTCCGTCGCGTGGCTTTCTGATGCACGGTTCACACATAAAACTTAATTTAAGATATTTATAATTTGATGTAAATATAGTATTTTTTCGTTTATTTAATTCAATTATTCTAACTAAAGAGCCCACGCATACCGTATTTAATTCGCGTGGGTGTGGCGGTAGTCAACTGGGCGATCGAGTTCGAAACCCAGCCGGACCTACACGTTATATATTATTAATTTATTTAATTCTACCGCTCACCTGTGACGTCACAACATAGCAGGCGACTACAACAGAATTTTTGGGAAGGACAGGAGTTTTGGAAAAATCTTATTTTGTAATTAATGTTACGTTTTAATCGTTAACAAATGTGCCTAAGAAAAATATGACTTTAATTAGGCGAAATCTCGAGATACTGATGGTAACCTTGCTGTGCAGCCTCAACCTTATAAGTTGAAAATTTAATGGTATCAATGCCCATATATAAAAGTAATGTAACCAAGCTTGGTCAAAATTCGTCCTGTAGTTTTGAAGATATATGGTGATTTAGAGGCCAATACCGACCAAACGTACATACGAAAATTTCCGTTCAGTTTTTTTTTTGTTTTTAAGTCCTCAGATGTAATAACGTCAAGATCCGGTAAAAATAGCACATTATATGCCCAAATTGGACCGATTATAATATTCGTACTTTCCCTTCTAAGAGCTATAGCTCTGCTATATATAGACCGGATAATAAAAATATAGTGCTTTGCATATACAAATATTTTTCTTTCTGGTGTTCACATTCGGAACCGAATCGCTATGTCAAAAATATTAGTATGAACATAACCGTTGATGCCTTATAAAAGAGTATCGTTAACTACTCTCATTTTTCTTAACACTAAAATTTGCGTTTTAAGCATACGATCAACCTCTCTTTACCAATCCTCGATGTTGCAATGTCGATTACAATCTTTTTCAACTGCTTCAATCTTGTTGCTTTTCGCTCTTCTCTGATGGTTTCAAGTCATTCAAGTCGGATAACAATATTCCAACACGGCCCTGACAATTACATAATTTTAAAGTAATATTAATCGTCCGAAATCTTCTGGTTACCCAAAAGAGTAATCACAATTTCTTTCTGGCCTTTGAAACAATTTTATCAACATGACCAGTAAATAATAATAACTTATGATCTAACTGTACAACTATGTCACGAACATTAGACTCAGGTGAATTTTCATATTTGCAATTATATACTATATTTTACAGTCAAAGTCAGAGAATTTGATTATTATTATTATTATTTCTGTATCAGTTTGATATTAATTATTTTTGTACAGTTTTACATTTTCACAAAATTTCATTTTTTCAAAAGTCTTTTTTATTTTTCTGATAACTAATCTACTAAATAAAAAAGTTCATACAAATTTAGGTAGAAAGGGGGAATATGTTACGAAACAGACCTCAATTACTAACATCAGGAAGGAGAAACTTTTTTATTCTACATTTTTAATTAAGTTTTAGTACAATTGTTACATGGTTGTTTAATATATAATTCTGATAACTAACCAGGTATATTACAATATTTTATAAATTCATGACCCAGAACATCTTTATATAATTATAAATACCCTATACAAAGCAGTTGATATTAGTATTGTACAGGTTATAGTCCTTGACCTAATGACCGTGCATACAAACATAAAATCTCTCACGCGTACATATATAGATACAAGAAAAAAAGAAAGAAAAAAAAAATAAACCATTAAAAATAGAAAATATTATTTTTACGTTATATTTTATAAAAAAATAAAATAAAAATGAACACTACTTATGACTGTGAGAACATATAAAGTTGAATCAGATACAGAAATATTACGATGAATTTTTAGCCTATGTAGGTCTATTGTACGTAATACATATAAATTTGATGTCAAACCGTTAATTTTTTTCATGCGAAATTTGATACACATAATATTATTATTATTTTTTATGGTTATTTTAACGGGTCATTCGTTTTAAAATCGAACATTTATTTTAATACAAAATTTCAAGGTTTTGTTTTTCACTTTTTTTAAAAAATAAAAATAAAAAAAACTTTCATTTTAAGGTATAGCTGATTACTTGAAGGATATATAGCATTTGTAATTACAATTTTCTTATAAATTCAATAATAAAAATTATTTAAACGTAAAAAAGAAAATATTTTTATTTGCATATTGATTGTACAATTCAATAGTATACAGTTAAAATTTTACGTTATTACACAATGGACATGTATGACTGTAGAAAAGCTATACGTAATATGTTTTAAGTAAAGGAAAATATATTATATTAATTATATAATCAAAAAATTAACTTTTTTTTTGTTTTCAGTCATTTGACTGGTTTTATGCATCTAGTGACATTCTTTTAATTTCAATATACCCCCTACATCCTACATCCTTAACAATTTTTTTTACATATTCCAAACGTTGCCTGACTGCACAGTTTTTCCCATCTACCTGCCCCTCCAATATTATAGCGTTTATTCCAGGATGCCTTAATATGTGGCCTATAAGTCTGTCTATTCTTTTAACTATATTTTTCCATACGATTTTCCATGTGATTTATAATAATAATAATAATAATATTTATCTACAAAGAATTTTTTACAAAAAAAAAAAATCTGATATGTACACCACATGACTTTCTTGTACGCCTATTAAATTACATATATTTTTTATTATTACATTTCTCATTTTGTTGTGTTATTATTTATTTTTTTTTAATTTTTTTTTACAATCAGAGGTTAAATATATGTTTTTCACTTCTATATAAACTACACTTCAAAAACGTACTTTCAAAAATGTTTTCCTTACGTTTAGATGAATTTTTGATGTAAATAAATTATATTTCTGACTGAAGACTCGTTTTGCCTGTGCAATTCGGCATTTTATGTCGCTCCTGCTTTGTCCATCTTTAGTAATTCTACTTCCCATATAACAAAATTTTTCTACCTCCGTAATCTTTTCTCTTCCTATTTTTATATTCAGTAGCCCATCTACATTATTTCTACTAAATTTCATTACTTTCATTTTGTTCTTGTTTATTTTCATGCGGTAGTTCTTGCGTAGGACTTCTCCATGCCATTCATTGTTTCTTCTAAATCTTTTTTACTCTCGGCTATAATTACTATCAGCAAATCGTAGCATGTTTATCTTTTCATCTAGTATTGTTACTCCGGATCTAAATTGTTCTTTAACATCATTAACTACTAAAAAATTAACAAATAAATAATAAAGATTCACCATATTTGCTGAATCTAAACTGTCCCTGAATTCTAAGCCGCACCGTAAATTTTCAAAATGTTTTTAAGAAAAACAAAAATTGATATATAAAAACAAGAATAATGATAATTTTTATCTACACAGAATCTTTTACAAAAAAAAAAAATCTGAAATGGATACCACATAACTTCTTTGTACACCTATTAAATTACATATATTTTTTATTACATTTTTTTAATTTTATTTTAGTTATTGAATTATTTTTATCGTAATTTTTTTTACAATCAGAGGTTTATAATTATAATAAATCAATATATTTAAATTAGGAAAAAAAGTTAAAAAAAAGGAAGTGAAGTCGGATTCGAATCGATGTGTCTTCCTCTTGTAAGATCCAAATATTTCATTAATTTATATTTTACTTGGGCTATAACTCTGGAACCAATGAAAATAACTAACACGCATGATATATCGTTGAAAAGCTCTCAATGAGGGCTTATTACTGCAAATAAGAAAAAGTTAAAAATCCAGATTTTTTGGGATTTTGGGCACTTTTGGTTCAGTAGATTGCAATCAAAAGGGGAGATGCACAGCTAGATGTTACAACAATCCTAAATCAAAAATTTTAACATCCTACAGCTAATCGTCTTTGATTTATGCGAGATACATACGTACGTACGTACGTACGTATGTATCACGCCGAACCTAGTCAAAATGGATTTAGAGATGGTCAAAATGGATATTTCCGTTGAAATCTGAAAACCGAGATTTTTCGCGATCACAAAACTTCCTTTACTTCGTACACGGAAATAACAAATAATTACTTTAAAGGATTGTTTAAAAATATAATTTAAAAAAATAGATAATTGAGTAAGCTAATGAAATTGAAATTTCATTTAAAATTGAAAATGAAAATGAAATTTAAATAATAAAACATCACAATGCATAAAATAATTTCATGTAGGTAATTTAAATTGAATTTAGTTCATTATGCTAGGAGCCTCAAATGATAAACATTTATGCAGGAGTCTGAAGTAAGGTTCCCAAGAGTGCATTAATGACCATTACCATACCGTATTTTTCTACGGCTGAGAAAATATATGGATTATTGATATAAGTCAATGATAGAATATCCTTGTTTACAGAACATCTTAATTTTTAAAAAAATACACTAAACAATAAATTTTTGTGGCAAATTGTTATTAATCATACGTTATGTATTTTCTTTAATATCGATCGGTGTTAGAGATATTTCTTCCTCAGAATCTGATATAATTAACAAAAGATAAACAGTGTAATATAGAAAATTAATTACCTATTGGTGTACTTTCAAATTAAACTCTGCTTAATAAATACTAAATCGGATTAAAATCAATGTAAAAAAGCAGCTGCTACAATAAACAATACTCGCTTCTGATTGGTCGTGGTTGAATATAGTAAGCTTATGATTGGTTAAAAACATGCATAATAACGAAAATTTGTTTCATAATGATCCTCATTATGATACAGCTTCCAGCCGCGTAATTCAAATGTTATAACACTGCAGGAAAAAAAAAATTAATTATGATCATGCAAAAACTCTCTCTCACTACTATTACTACCGTGTCAACGTCATCGTTATCGCACATTAAGTCGTCTTTTGTTCCATCCATGGCGTTTGTGATGTTGCATTTTTTAAAGGAGTGAGATTTTATTTTATTCCAGGAGATAGAAAGCCATTCATTCTGCTATTGTTAAAGAATTTGTCTTTTTTATTTTTCCGGAAGCAGTTAGAGGATGGTTTGCTGAGTGTAACCGGTTTTATTATTCTTTTATTACGTAGTTTTTGAAAGGTTTCATAATATGCACATCCACAGACATCAAGTGGATGGTGTTGGTTGATTATACCGCCTGGGATTACCACCAAGTCACGATTTTATTTAATTTATTTTTCACTGGTTTTGGTTCCCTTAAATATCCTTTAAATTCATCCAATACAAGCATAATTTTAGGTTTTTGGAGAGTTCCTGGTCTTCTCTTTCATACAGAATTTTCCCAAACTTCCATAATTTTTAAAGTTATAAAACTATTCTTGTGGGCATACAACATTACATCATTGGGAAATTTCTCGTTTTTGGGCACTGTTTCTACAATGGTTGTAATTTCTGGTCTTCTACCGTAATACACATTAGAATAGACACGTTGTTTTTCGTACCCTGTACGAAAAAGAACGTGTCTATTCTAATGACTATTCTAATCTCTTTCTCAATCTTTGAAGTTATTATATAATTATTCAACATAAAAAAGTAAAGGGGGGAGGGGTTTCATCCAAATTTTCATAATTCTTAAATACATAACTGTGTTTTGCACGAAGTACCCTGAAACCTGAAACTGGATGAACTTATCATCAAAATCCGCGAGAAGTTTCTGGCAGACTGAAGTTCTCAGACTAAGAGAGAATTCTTCTCTTTTCATAATTTTTCTGCACCAAACTCTTGATGCTTTAAAATTTTTAATTTACCAGAAGCTTCTCTTTTCTTCCTATTATAACATTTACGTTGTTACTGGCAGTGCTTTAGATCGAAAAGTTTTTATAAATTAGATTATTAAATCATCTAATTGGGGAAATCTTTCTTTGGTCCTGAAAGACCTTTTGTAGTATATTTAAAAAAACAAAACAGATCACGTTGTTTACGCCATCAACTTGTTTCTTTAATGTCGAACTTTCTGATAACTCCTATTTTTTCTCATATAAAGTAAACTTCCTTTTATACTAGCTTCGAAGTGAATTCTTCTTGATGCCATTGCTAGTACATTGAAGATAAGACTGATAAAAATATGGTGAATGAAAAATACAGTATTTAAAAAATCAAAAGAGTTGTTAACCACTAAACAAGGTGAAATGATTCATTGTTGTCATTTCCTTGCACTAATGAATCCGACAGAATTCTGAAAAAACTATCTAAGTTAACAAATTTGCTTTAGTAAAGTTTCCTATAAATCTAACACCCCATCCAACACAGCTGGCTAAAGTATGAAAAAGAAAATTTTCAAAAACATTTCAAATAAAACTAAAAGAAATTAAACAAAAAAATTTAAGAACAGTTAAAAACAAAATACTGTTATTTAGAAATTTTTTTCTTTTTATTAGTAAAAATTATGATTTAAGCGGAATTCTTTCATTTTCATTGGAGTATGTCTTTGTTTTATTAATTTCGTTGCATAAATACAAATAACACACTATAAAGAATTTTAATAGTAACTTAGAAGAAAATTTATACAGAACAGTAATGGTATATACAAAATAAATTGAAATGTAATGCAACATACATTGGACAAACGGAAGAAAATTAAAATTAAGATATATCTTAACCTCATGTGTTCGTTATAACGCATAAACACATAAGATCTTTTAAAAAATAAAAAAAAAAGATTCTAATTACGTAACGTATTTAATAAAAGAAAGACATACCCTAATGAAAATGGAAGAATCAATGAAATTAATTTACAAATATTTTAAAGGAAAAGAATAAACATTTTAGAAAATTTAGATATCTTTAAATTAACAATAAAGCAATCATAAATGAACAGATTAACAATCAAACGAATGATGTCCTTTTCAATAACCTCAATTTTTTTGAAAACAGGAAATAGATAAATAAAATTAAAAGATAAGTATAATCATTAATAATAAATAAACAAGCAGAAGGCCAGTTAAGGCATGACGTCAAATGTAGGGAGGGGCGTCGACTAAACGCTATATAAAGAATAACAGAAATTTAAAAGTGCCAGCACAATAACTTTTGAAAATTAAATGGTTCCGAAACGCGTCAACATGAAACTGAAAAGAATGAAACTGAGATAGGTAAACAGTACTCGACATAGAAAAAAAAAATGAAATAAATTTACTACGTAAAAACTAAGTTATTTGAAAGTAATTTGCTATTCAATACGGATACTACAAATTACATTGTTTACATACTAAAGTAATTCTTTATATAATATCCAACAAGCTTGATATAAGATTTATTCATAAAAAGTATGCATCCCTTTTAATGCACGACTTCTATCGATTTTAAAAGAATCACACTCGTGTGTATCGAAACTATATAATACATAATATATTGTAAGAAAAGATACGACAATGAAGTACATTTTTTCTTTTTACTATTTTTCATTGTATTTATTGACGTAGGTCCACTAAAATCCTGAGTTGATTATAACGTACTCGTACCAATGTAACAAAACTTAAAAACATTACGTGCTGTATTTTTGTCATAGCAGCAAATATTAAAGGTTATATTTAAACGTATATTTACGACTTTGGATATCCTTTTATAAATATTTTAATGAGAAAGGCTAATAAATAAAACTGATAACTGAAAGAATCCCAAATCCGTTGTCGGATATCGAATTGGGATCTTTAGTTTAGAGAAAATCGGATTTCTTATTCTAAAACGAAACATACATTATCTGCAAGGATGTAAACAAAATTTATTTTAATGATGTTACATTTTTTCGGCAATTCAACTGAATGTAAAATTTATTTTACTTCTATAATGTCGAATATTATTATTATTACTAATAGGTCTTTTCTTATAGTGTTTTAATTTAATTAATTTCTTATCAAAGAAGATTAATAAAAGCTAATATTTTCTTTAGCTCGGAAGATAGTTATAAAATCTGTACTTTATGTGAGGAGGGAATATCAGTTACGTACGTCCCCTAAGGGGCATTGTCGGACTCGCCACAGGTTCCGCAAGATATTAATTAAAGTGCATATGTGTTCCTGCGCCCTACCGACTAAACCTAAACCTCCTCACTAACTCCCACCGACTGGGGCCAGACCGGCATTGAAACATTACCACGGCCCCAGCGGGAGCCTTCGGACTCGGGGATTCAGAGTCCCCGTGCGTCATCACGCAAGCGCGGACCAGCGGACAGCTCAGCAGGAAGCTGTCTTTCACCCCTTCGATCGTGCTCTTCTGCCTCTCTCAGAGGACTTACTCCAGAAACTATCATTCCGCTGGCGGCACTGTCGAAATTCTACCGAATACCCAGCTCAGTCAGTCAGCATTCCAGTTCCTTCTTCTATTTCTTTTGTACTGAGAACATTTGCTACCATAGTTGATACCAATTCCCATTGTCTAGTTTCTTTCAACATAAATTCTATCACATTTTTCGGTGTCAAGCAGGCTAGTTCAGGCGAGACCCTGAAAGCATTCTATCTGTCACAAACAAAAAACATATGCTCCGGAGTATCTTCCGCTCCACAATTCTCTGGTCCCTCTACAAATCGTATAAAATTTGTATTTATTTAATAATATGCTTATGTAAGCTACCTTGACATGAAAGTTAATAAAACCAAAAATTAATCTATAAAAATATAGAAAACTATGGGGATATAAATTGAACAGGACCTGAATAAGAAAATAGTTATGAAAACAAGAGATAAATATTAAAAATTAAAAAGAACGATTACAAAAAACATCATCGCTGTTTAATTAATAACAGCATAGTTATTAGGATTAATATAGTTAAGTTATTAGGATAATTAATAACATAGGATAATTAAAGATCTGCGCATGATAATTTTGTATATAGAATCACTTTCTTTTTCAATGTTTTTAAATTTATTTATACATATATTTATATAATCTATGACAGTCCTATTCCATCGCGATTCATTTTCGTTTCTATTCATCCGATTCCAACGCGGGGTCAAAAATCTAAAGTGGTTCAACCGTTGAGCTGCTACGGTGGAACAAACATACATACACCCTAAATACATTACACTTTTTATTGGGCAGTCGATTGGGTCCATCTCTGAGTATGTCAGTTAATTTTTATTACGGTTTGGTTCCATCGTGATTTTGTATCATACTTGCAAGTACCTCGTTTGAATTTTGAAAATCGGATGGTCGGTTGCGAAGATAGAACAAAATTTACGAATAACCGTGTTCTGTTAGATCGAGAGTGTACCTGATTCGTGCAAAAGTTAGGCTTCAACCTACTAAAAAGTACCCGGTTTAAATTTTGAAAATCAGACGATTGTTTGCAGAAATTTGATAAGAGCACCACATTGCATCTCCCAAAACAAACAAGGTGGCGCCTCTTTCGTTAAAAGTTGATGGTGATGATTGATCTAGCCTCTTCACGAGGTGCTCGCATCACCTCACCATTCTAGCCTCACACGTAGTCCCCATGGGAACCCCACTACTGTTAAACAGAAACCTTTTAAATTTATTTAATATTATAATTTAACATAAATCTAATTCTATTATTTTTGTAATATTTTTCGTTCGATTGATATATATATATATATATATATATATCCTATGACACTCCCGGTAACGTAAGGATTCCAACGCGGGGGTGGTTATACATCTAAATCGGTTCAGCTGTTGAGTGTGAGTTTTGGGCAGCCGTGTAATAAAGGATACTCAAACTTAATGCTTTGACTTAGGAAGAAGAGTAAAGGATGGATGCTTTTATCTAATCTTGTTTACTACTGTCTATTTAAAAGACAAAATATTCTAGAAGAAAATGAAAAAATAAGTGTAGAAGAAAAGAGATTACATTGTATAAGGTTCGCAGATAAAATGGTGTAGTTAAAAATTGAAGCACCAGATATTCAACAGATTTATAAAATTACAAAATATTGTGGGGTAATACAGAATGAAAATTAATGTTGACAATGGTAAAAGTAATGAGCATAGAAAACAATCCAATGAAAGTCTAATCAAAGAAAAGAATGCACTGAACTTATAATGCAGGTATTTAATAATCTTAATAACAGAAGATTGTAATTTGCGTCTTCTAAATAAAGTGTTATATTTGATTTGTACTTCTTTACGGGTGTGAAAAATGGAAACAAAGAAAAAGAGGAAAAAAATGGCTCAAGGTCTTTATTTTCTCCTCCATTTCCTATTATGAGAAGAGAAAGATCGATTAAAACATTGCACGGAAGAGAAACTGGAAAAGGATAAAATTTATAATACTTTAACAGGTTGACTACCATGAGTACTACATGTGGTATTTGCTAAATTCTTCAAACAGGTCAAGAATATCACATATAGTACTAAACTTTTTAAAAACATGTTATATTTTTTCTTTTAGAGTACAGTTTAAGCAATGTTTACAGATTAGTTAAAACATATGTCGTACTACTCGGTGCTTAGCGCGTATGACACTCCTAGGGTGCAGCTGTTGATGAAACTTCCTTCCAGAAAATATATTTCATGTTATTTATGTCCAGTGTAGAGCTACTTAGTTGCTTTTAACTAGTTCTTACTAATTGAGGAAGGACTTTGATTTCTAGAAAAATCAGATAATGTTAGCCAAGAGTTATGTAAAAGATGAATTTTCACCAAAATTGGGAAAATGGTGTCTTACGCTTTTAGCGTGCAGTAAGGCCAAATATTTTTCATAAATAGTATGTTAAAAATTTCTTTCATTAATAATATTGTAATAGTTAAATATTATTGTGGAAGATATAATCACTCAGGGGTAAAAAATAATGAAATAAATTACAATGAATTAAAATGGAAACACTTTTATGCAATAAATTTCTTTTATGAGATTAAAAATGCAAAAATTATGTCATTTAAAGTAGAAAAAATGCAATACAGATAGCGAAAGTAAAATTAGAAATAATACAATTAAGATAAATAGCTTAATTGCTAACAAAATTTGAGAAACATTGATTATAGATTACACAAAAGTAATAATTATGTAAGAATATTACTAACGGATATTTCGAAAATAAAGCTTAACTGTGAAGTCATAAATACTATTTAGTATAGTTGTGAGTGCGGTATGCAATTTCAAAAAATAACAAGTGTCCCATGCCAAGCTTAGATATAGAAGTGGGTTTACCTACTTTACTCAGATGAATATTCACTTGTATATATATATATAAACATGATATTAAAATGATATCTTCACTTTGTTAAATATAGACTATTTGTATAATGATCATCATCAGACGCAGAGAAAGCAACTCCAACTAATGGCATTTATATCTATGATACCGTAGATAGGTTAAAGCCATAATAGTAACTATATAAACGCGCAAAAGCAAGAAATTAATTTGCTCTTTGTTAAAAAGTAATGTATTATCTTCTCTATCTACCTGAATTTATCTTGCTTAGAAGGGGATTTTATATTATACAACAATTTAATGGTAACAGTCAACAAATTATTTATTTTTAACAAAAAAAATTATTTAATCATAAAATTATTAAATACTTGTAGAAGAATATCAGAACTGACATTTTAAAAAATTTCCTTATTTTATATTACGGAAATTTCAAGGATTAAAAAAACATCACACGAAAAAGGTTTTTAAGTAACATATTACATACATTAGGAGTTAAAGCTTATGTCTAAAGCTCTATATAAATGTTATTATATAATTTATTAATGTAATATAAGTATAATGAATGAGGAAAAACATAAAAATAATTTGTAGTTCACAAAAAAAAAAACTTGTTTAGAACATATCATTACATTACTTTTAAGGAAACTAATTTATTTCGTTTTTAAAAATATTTATTATTTATTTTTAGGTATAATTTTTTTAAGATTATTATAGTAGATGTCTGTAATAAACTAAAATATTTTAACCACTTTTACTTCCTAAAAAATTAATTTTTCATCTTTTGAGTTTCCAATAAAAATACATACATACGAGGTCTGTAAATAAAGAAATGAGACTGGTTCAGAATAACTTTTTATTTACAATCCAGTTATACATGGACTCACACCACCTTCGAAATAGTTTCCTTGGGAAGACACGTAACGCTCCAAACGGTTTTCCCACTTGTCATAGCAGTGTTGGAACTCAGAAACCGGAATATTCTTCATATGGTCGATTAAAGTTTTTTTTAATGTTTTCTACTGTTCCAAAATGGTGTTCTTTGAGGTGCTTTTTTTAAAGTCGGGAACAGGAAAAAGTCGCAGGGACTCGTCAGGTTAATAAGGTGGTTGAGAAAATATAGGAATGCTTTTTTTTTTCCAAAAAAAATACACTCTCATTAATTGAGAGTGCAGTGTGACAAGGTACATTGTCATGATGGAGTATCCAGTTGTCTTTGATGGCTGGTTCACGCGGGAAACTCTTTTCCGCTGTCTTTCAAAAATTTCTCGCTAAACATATTGATTTACAGTCTGTCCTGAAGGCAAAAACTGCTTTTAGATAATTACTATCCAAGCAACGAATTAGCATAGTTTTGATTTGCTCATTTTTGTGTTTTTTTGGGACATGGTGAGTTTAATGCTTTAAATGCTTTAAAACTACCTAAAAACTTGGCCTCGTGATAGAACGTCATCTCCATACGCACTTTTCAATTTTTAAAAGGATTCAGTAGCATTCTCACCGAGTAAAACACAAAACTTAATTACAAAACTTGCTCATAATTAGTATAATTCATTTTTGTAACGCACAACAAAAACTCGTTTCACGAAAAGTTTACTTACGTCTCACATGGCAAAAATATACTAAAAATATTAATACCTAGTATAAATCAGCTGTTCATATAACCATACGTTTATTAGTAACTTTACAGTGTTGCCACTTTGGCTGCCAAAAAAAAAAAAATAGTCTACCTTAATTTCAGACTTCGTATAATTGAAATTGTGATATAAAAATTGATTTTAAATGAAAAACATATCCCGGTGTAAATATCTTAATCTTAATTCATTAATGATGTAGGTTGAATTTCAGAACCCACCGGATTGATCTAGTAGTGAACACGTCTTCCCAAATCAGATGATTTGGAAGTCGAGATTTCCAGAGTTCAAGTCCTAATAAAATCAGTAATTTTTATACGGATTTGAATACTAGATCGTGAATACCGGTGTTCTTTGGTGGTTGGATTTCAATTAACCTCACATCTCAGGAATGGTCAAACTGAGATTGTACAAGATACACTTCATTTACACTCATACATATCATCTTCATTTATCCTCTAAAGAATTATCTGAAAGGTAATTTCTGGAGGCTAAACAGGAAGAAAAAAGGATAAATCTTAAATAATTAAAAGAAAAAATAAGAAAAAATATGTGGGATAAATATAGACTAAAAAGAAATGTTAACGTTTAAAGAAATTTCTCCTAAAAAAAAACAAGATTCAATTTAAAACGATTGAATATATAGGGGCATTCACGGGAACCGGATGTTTTTAAAATAATCATAAAAAATTGAATATTTACTTTAAAAACGTTTTATTGGTACTGAAACACTTGGTAAATCAAAGCATTTGTTACTTACTCATGAACGAAAAATTATATCCGGCAAGTGATGTCCAATTTGGGCAATACATTGTTGTAGCCTTTCACGGTAACTGGCCTCAATTCTTTGCAGCATGTCTACATCAATCTGGGTGACGTGATGACGAATTGCGATCTTTAGGTCCTCCAATGTACGCGGTTTATTGCCGTACACACGCGATTTCAGAAACGCTCACAGAAAAAAATCACAACTACTCAAGTCGGGGGACCGAGGGGGCCAAGGAATGTCGCCGAATCTGGAAACGATCCGTCACGGAAACAAGTTACGGAGAACAGCCATCGTTGCCCTCGCTGTGTGCGCTGTAGCTCTATCCTGCGGGAATAACACATTTTGAAAATCGATTCCCCGGTTTCGTAACTCAGGGATGAAAAACGTATTCAACATCGCAATTTAACGATCAGCTGTTACAGTTACGGCAGCGTAACTGCCGTATCTCATTCTCATTTTCTACAAAAAAATATGGTCCAATAACACCGACCTTTCCTATTGCACACCAGACAGTCACCTTTGAGCTATGAAGTGGTCACTCGTGAAGCCGATGTGGGTTTCTTTCTGCCCAATACCGGCAACTCTGTTTGTCGACGAAGCCATTCAGATGAAAATGGGCTTCGTCACTCATTAACGATAACAAATTTTCATTTTCTTCAAAAACGGTAAGCATTTGTCGACAAAATTGTAATCGCTGCTCGTTTAACTGCTGCACGACTGCTATCTTGTAAGGATGGAAATGCAGGGCTATATGCAGAATTCGTCTTACCGTCTTTATTCGTCTTCGTCGTTATTCGTCTTACTGTGCTCATTTGAAGCCCTGCTGAATGCCTCTGAATAGAGCGGCGTGGGATTCTGACAATGGCTTCCCTTACTCGTTCGATGTTCTCCGGAGTGCTAGCAGTTCGTCGAGGATCCGGTGGTTTTTTCTTCAATATTGAACCGCTTGTTCGAAGGTTGTTTACCCATCGCAATATTGTGTTACGAGAAGGGACGCTTGCATTACGATGGATATTAAACTGACGGCGGAAATCTCGCTGAACAACAGTTACGGATTCGTCATTTTGCACAAAACTATCATACGCGTACAGGCGTTGGTCTAGCGTCCACGGTTCCATCTCAAAGACTAAAATGTAAATGCTATGAACAAAGGAAACGTCATACACCAGCCACGTGCCCCTCCCACCACGAACGTCCGAGTACAACCCACTTCAAAAACATCCGGTTCCCGTGAATGACCCTAGTAGATAAAAAGGAAAACAGTTAAACAACTTTATTACAGTGTAATCTTCCTAATTCTGTGTAATAAAAAATAAGCAGTAGGTAGAAAACCATAGATAATGAGAAGTATATCTAAACTGATAAATGAACGTAAAAATAAAAAAAAAACCTAAAAGATAATGAAGGCAATTTTATTGATATATAAAAAAATGCAAAGCAATAAAGGAAACGTTTTTGTAACTTGTATAATTTTGTGACTAGTATAATTTTGAAAAGAGATAACGTAATTTTATCATCTCTAGTTTTGTCCTCTCTTATGATAATTATGTCTTCGAGATAAGGAGGGCATGAAAGTCAATGACTAAATAAAAAAAAGACTCGCATGCATGTATTCGTATTTGATTTACAATTCTGGAACAGGTGATTTGATTTTATAGAATTATTGATACAATGATTCGTGTATATGGAACATTGATGAAATATTTTGGGAATATGACAGCTGATGCAGACCACATGGAGGTCCAGAAAAAACTATTAAAGATAAATTGATGAACATTTGTATACACGTTTTTCTTACTGTGCGATAGTAAGAAAGGATTTTTTGAAATTCCGAGTTTAAAGGGTTAAAATGGAGTAACAATGAAATTTACTATTTTTTTTTTTAATTTCTCGGTAACAAATGAAAGTATGAACTTAATTTTTGGTGTGTGTAATTTTAATGAGAATAAATAAATACCGGTTTTTTTAAATTTTTCGAAATTCAACCTTAACATTGATCAAATATCTTTGGAATCGGATAGTTGACGCAGACCTAATGGTGGTCAAAAATGTCTAAAAACCGGATTACTCTTTTGGTTTACATAAATATATGTGAGTTCGAAAATCGTTTTTTTAACGAATTTATCTGGTTTGCTTTTTTATATTTATACTAATATATCCATAATAGAAAATTAACAGGCAAGACGACAGCTTCTCGAAAATCACATACAATGCGGAAAAAGAAACAAAAATATTTATAAAAAACCGGTTGGATTTTTTAATTAATATCTACTCCGTAACATATTTAAAACAGTTTCACGGTCAAAATTACTTACGTTTTTAAAACATAGTGAATATAAAAGAGACATCAAAGAAAGAGAAAGATTAATACCAACTTTCCTTTTTATGAATTATTAGTCTAGGAAGAGAATTTTGAGAATAACTTGACAGTGATTTTCTGATGTTGTGATGATTTAACATAATCCATTAATATCTTTTTAATTACGTTTAATTCATTTTATCTTATAATTTAAAATTATTATATTCTTTCTTTTTATTATTTTTTCTACGTTTCTCATATATACGATTGGATATCTTTCTTAACAATTCATTTTATTGTAGTTAACTATAATTTTATCGAAATTAATTTTTAATGTTTCTTTAATTAGAATGTATTTATTTATTTTTTATATTATATTAATTAATAATCATTATAATCAATTTTGTTACATTTAAATATTATTCACACGTAATTAATCTTATTGTAAATTATTTTTGACTTGACCTTGATATGGAGACCGTTAATTGTATTTCCCGTTTTATAACCGACTATCTTTTCGTTTCTAATAATCAACGTACTAATTTAATCTCTAATAATCAGTTTACGTTAATTTTTTTTTTCTGATTAATATATTTTCACATTATCTATACATATGTAAATTAAATATATATAAAACATGTCATGAGTCATTCATAATCAAACCCTTAGGAAAAATTACCGAAAATAAATTGATGAAAATTTGAATACACGTTATTCTTCCGATATAAGTGCACATTAAATAAAGGTTTTGTGAAATTCTGAGTTTAAAGGGTTAAAATGGTGTAACAATAAAATTTATTATTTTTTGAAATTCACAATAACAAAATCTAGACCTCAACTTGATTTTTTTGTGAGTTTAATCTTCATGTAAATAACTAAAAACCAATTTCTAGATTTTCGAAATTCGACATTGAAAAGGGAGAAGAAAGATAAATAAGTTTAATCAATGATTGAGAATTTTCCCCATTTCCGGCTCTATTAAAAGAGATATTCTCTAAACTGGGGCTTGAAAATACTTTTTAGATAAATATTTAAAAACCATTTTTGGATTTTTTTTTAATTTCGATTTTTTAAGGGTTGCAACTATGTACGTCGTGGGGGCTCAACCTGTGGAGGTTGAGCCCCCACGACGTACAGTGGGTGTGGACCCACTGTTATTGTATATGTGACGCGACTGGCTGCACCCGGCCACTTGACTAAAAAACACAAAAAAAAAAAAAATGAGAAACGAAGTACGGTCACCGTACTTATTAGTTGTGCTTATTGGGTAACGCTAAGAAGTGAGCATAATACATTTTTACCCGTACTAAGTACCGATAACCAATTACAACTAATATTTTTAAGATGGAGGTGAACTGTTTTGAAAACCATATTCTTACATCACTCAAAGTTTCGGGGCCTATACTGACCAAACTGTAGCTCTGAAAAAAATTATAATACACTAGTATTTTATAAATTGAACAGGCTTTAACTTTTGTTTATCATTATTATTCTCACAAGCATGAATTTTATGAACATAAAAGGGGTCCAAGGGACAGAACACTATGGTTAGACGGGAAGGGCGCGCGAAGCGAGCCATGACCGGCTAAATATCCCCTGACCGCGATGGGAAACGCAAGTAACCAAATAGCGCGGGTGAAGCCACGGTAATGATTTGACGTGTTATTTCTTAAAAATAAATGACACTGGGTGCAAAATTTATCATAAATGATTCATAAGTTACGTTAGGATTTAACAAAATAATTATCAATATTAATAAAACTAAAAATTAAAAATTTGTAGATTTTTTCAAATTTATGTATTCATTTCATTTTTGGGGAAACATTTTTACAGTTTTAAAACTCATATTACACTGACGACTATTTTAATTACGCTGTTTGTTTAGGTAAAATCCAGTACATATTTACATAACTGGCAATTTTAAATATAGATTCTGTTAAAATTGTATCCAGTTTAATTAATTAAAAGAAATTTGACTAATGCATTTTAGAATACAGTAAATCGTGGATTTTCTTAGATTCTCTATAAAGAAATATCTGTTTTTGAATGGAATTTTTTTGGAATGTCCCTACAACTCGTAAAACTATTACTAATGCGGTAATCAAACATAACAGTCATTGGTTAGATATGTACGCCTCAATCAATATTTTGTAGCAATTGTTCAAGCAAATTCACACTTTTGTGTCGGCTTGTTCAAGTAAATTCGCATAAATGGGAATATATCATTGCCCTGTTTGTCCAATATTCTTGATTATTACTAGTTTTGCAGTTTCTAAAACTAATTCAGTTAATTGAGTATGCTTATCTGTAATAGTATCAACGAAATTCTTTGAATAACTGACATTGTAAGTTCGTACGCATTCTACGGATACTTCGTATTTCCTTGTACGCCCGCCTTCTGTCGGATATAATGATTGTTCTGGGTAGAATCCGGACTGTGATTGCCGGAGAAGTGTTTTCGCAGACCGGTTCTCTACTACATACAAGAAACACTCACTCATTTCTCTAGAAACACTTCCAAACAACCACTGAGATGGATATTGGGCCTGCATTATGTTTTCGGTTATACAAACACGATTCATCGATTTCTATTATCCGTCTTTTTTTCTTTTTCCTGTTTAGCCTTCGGGAATTACCCTTCAGATGAATGAGGATGATATGCATGAGTGTAAATGAAGTGTAGTCTTGTACAGTCTCAGTTCGACCATTCCTGAGATGTGTGGTTAATTGAAACCCAACCACCAAAGAACACCGGTATCCACGATCTAGTATTCAAATCCGTATAAAAGTAACTTACTTTACTAGGACTTGAACGCTGGAACTCTCGACTTCCAAATCAGCTGATTTGAAAAGACGCGTTGACCACTAGACCAATCCAGTGGGTTTTCTATTATCTGTCTAGGCCCACCGATCCTAACTGGGTTAATAATAAGGGAATAAGCACAAACTTCCCGAAGATAATACTTCCAATCTGTGATCGCTTCCCTTCCAACGCAGAGTTCATCGGCGCAAAATTTTATCGTGGCGTATTCCTTATATAAGGGATTTTATTTTGGAAATAATTTTATTTAATTAAACGTTTTTTTTTGTGTTGATTTCACTTTTATTTATAATAAAAAAATAATGCAATCTTATCATACGGTAACTTTTAATTCTCCACCCACGTCCCCTTACGTAGACTGATTTCCGTTCTACACGTTGTTATATTGCTTCACCAACGATCGGACCGAGCAGTTAACAACATACCGATTTTATGCCCCTTACAATATATCTTTTTCTAAATTTGGTTAGCTGGCATCTCTCCCGCCACCTCCCCATTCGGTCGCCCTAGAGCATAGACCAAATGTTCCGTGCCAAAAAACGGCTACTGTGCCTCAGAAACAGATTTGCGACCTCGTTATTCCTAATGCTCCTAGTGAGCTCCTATCTTGCGTGAGCGGTTAAGCTGGGTGCCGTACAGCACCCGCTTTATGTGTTCCTACCGCTCACTTGTCACATTAAAACTAGATCGGGGAGACGCACCCCTTGTTACAATTTAAAACTGAACAGTTATAAGTTAAAAAGACGGCAATTTAAGCCGCCACGCCTCGGTCGTTGTTTGCCAGCTAGTGCCTGTCCACCATTTAAAGCGCTTGGAGCTTATTACTGGCTGATGGCAGCCATTATTTCAAGGAAGACTTCCCACAGACACGCTACAGGAATCAATAAATCCCATTTAAATTAACCAATCTAACGATGACGGTTGAACATCGCAACCTCATCGAGGAACTCCCGCACGGTCCGACAATGCGGCTCACGCCACATTGACTTGCCGTTTATGAGCGGCCAGTTTTCCCCCTGACCTCTAAGTTCCAGGGTGGACGGTCTCTGGCCCCCCCCCCCCCCACCAAGAGCAGGGCAGTCGAACATTAGATGTTCGTTCGACTGGACCTCCCCGCAGACACACAACTCATCAGCCGCTAGGCGAAACCTGAACAGATATTGCATCAAATTCACATGGTTGGTGAGCACTTGGGCACCCGCCGCCCTTAAAAATGAACTCGAGGCATACCATCTCCCCAGATCCTGTATAAATCTACACAGAGATTTTTTACAGATCTTTTTCTAAAGTCAAATTCTACATTATTTAAACTACTGTACTGTATTCTTTATTGAGTTCTCGGCAAGTTCATTTATGGACATTGTACTTCTACCGCACTTCTTTAACAAGTAAATAGGAATACAGCAAAATTATACATTAATTATTATAAACACATTAATTAGAAAAGATAAGAAACGATCACATTTGATACGAAGGGAAACATTTTAAAATCCGCGAAAAGATAAGAAAATTTATTTGAGGAAAAATGCAATGGCATAACTGAAATCATAAGTTTAAAACGTTTTAAAATTTTAAACGGAAATTTTTAAAACTTTATGGGATTGGATCAGTTTTTGAGATCAAAAAATTTGTTTTTCTCATAGCTATAAATAAATTTTAATTACATTTGTCAAATTTTAATCTTTTATAATATTTAAAAATTTCTATTACGATAACTTTTATAAAGGAGAAAGTAAAAATGACAGTAAATTCTTTCTTTTAAATATGTAATTGTTGTTTTCTATGGAAGTAACGATGTCGGTACGCAACACTACTTTAAAACGAACAAACAAAAACTGTTATTTTCAGAGGTGAGTATCCTGACAGTTTGATATGCAACAGTAATTGAGCTCAGTAAAAACAAATAAACCAGTTCACTCTTTATTTTTAATAGCATATCTGGCCTATAATGTTTGTTATTCTTGAATATATAAAGTCATTTGTCGTAATACTTAAGCTACTAGCTGATACTACTTTTTTTGATTAATTTTTTTGGTATAAAGATGGAAACAGAATATATGAACAGTTTGCGTAAGAACACCGACGACCGACTTAGGTTTCCGACACCCACGCTATTTCGCAGTCAGAGATTCATGATTTTCAGGGTACAACGCACTACATACGTTCGATTAACCTAGATACAAGCATCAAGTTTAACTCGCTCATAACTATGAATCACTGCATAAACAAATACACGAATACAAAATATATTGTTTGTTGTTGACCTTAAATTGACTCAAAAACGACTAACCAATCTATATAAAATTTTCACTTGCACAACTTCAAATACATTACTACAGTACATCTAAATTTCAATGAAATAATTAATCTTGTAGTTTTTGAAATTTTCAAGCCACAAAATTTTATTCAATAGCCTGCATGTGAATAAAAGGGAATTCATTTTTAAGTGAATACTATTTCCTACTCCTCATATTTCAAAACGGGAAGTATTCAAAATAATTAATTTTTGTATAATTTGATTAGCGTAATGACATTTGTGGTCGCCAGATTGGTTTAAATAGTGAGGAATTATTATTTTTTAGATACCGTTTTGCTTGTCTTGTAAAGAACTTTAAAACAAGATATCACATGACCGTAATGTTCCATTTAAAATTATTGAGCGGTCCCTGCGCCCCATTCCACAGACCCTGAAGGTTGAATACTCTAAATTGGAGCTTACTGAATTAACTTCTCTTATCGGAGAAGATTTCCAAAGAGAGAATCAGAATACCTCAAATAACAAAAAATTAAAGTGGAGAATATCTAGTTATATGAAATAAGCACAGCCCGCTATTTTGGAATGGGTGATCAGAATTTAGTTTTAATTGTATAATTTTTTCGTCTCATCGAGCTCTTTAAAATGGATATCAAATGACAATTTATCCCATTCGAAATTGCTGGGTTGTGCCCCTACTCACGCTGCCAAAAGATTAAAAACGAATAAAATGTACGTTCATTGAAATAGTTCTTTTGTACAAGTAAAATGCCGCAAACCGCATCCAGTTATTTCAATTAAAAAAAAAAAAAAAATTACAGGGGGATGTAAGTTACTTTTCAGCAACTTGGTATATACGAGGTGCGTCAATAAAGTAATGAGACTGATGTGAAAAAAAATGTTGCTTACCGTTTTAGTCATGTTTAGAGTTGTCTCCTTCAAAGAAGTTCCCCTCTGATTGCACTCACTTATCCAGCGCTTCTGTTATTGATGGTAACATTTCTGGAACTCATCTTCTGTAATATCCTCCAAGACCCTCGTCACAGCATTTTGGACATCTTGTGTTGTTTGAAAAGGGTGTCCCTTGACCGCCATTTTGACTCTTGGAAATAGAAAAAGGTCGCACGGAGCGGTATCTGGTGAATAAGGTGGCTGTGGTAGTACTGAAATTTGTTTTGAGGTTAAAAATTGTTGTACTGACAGAGCAGTATGGGATGGCGCATTATCGTGATGCAGAATCCAAATATCAGCAATGTTGGCACGGACACGAAGAACTCGTTTACGAAGTCTTTCTAAAATTTCTTTGTTGAAATATCGGTTAACTGTTTGTCCAGGAGGTACCCACTCTCTATGAACAATCCCCTTTCTTTCTTTTTCCTGTTTAGCCTCCGGTAACTACCGTTTAGATAATACTTCAGATGAACAATCCCCTTGGAATCGAAGAAGCACACAAGCATACATTTCACTTTTGACTTTGACATGCGAGCTTTTTTTGGTCTGGGTGATCCCTTTGAGCACCATTGCGAACTTTGGCGTTTTGTCTCTGGATCGTATTGAAAAAACCAACCTTCATCACCAGTGATAACACGGCTCAACAAATCTGGATTGATTTCCGTTTGCTCTAACAGATCGGCTGATTTCACGCACCCTGGTCAAGTTGACATCTGTCTGTGAGGTTGATGGTCGTCCACTGTGGTCTTCATCTTCAACATTCGTTCTGCCTTCACTAAAAGTTTTATGCTACCGAAAAACTTGAGCTCTTGACATAACCTCCTCTCCAAAAGCCTTCTGAAGCTTACCGTAAGTTGTCGTCACGTTTTCACTCGATTTAACGCAAAAAGAAATGGTATACCGTTGCGCAATATTTTGCGGTTTCATTTCTGTGACGAGAGACACAAACACGTGTTCACTTATTACAGCACAACTCACGACTGAGCAGTTGCATCAATGTGCCGCTTCGACTAGAATTAGCTTATAGACCATGGTCAAAGATGGTGTGCCTAAGCAAGCTGCAGGGTTGCCACATCTTGCAAAGAAAAATCAGTCTCAGTACTTTATTGTCGCACCTCGTATATATAAGGTATATATAAGGTATGAATAATATTGTATTCATCATACTTCAAAACGTAAAGAAAACCAATTTCTCTCTCCCCCTCCACCCACAATCACACGGTGTGACCGAAAGTAATATAGTACTTTTCTTCAAAAAGTCGGTAAAAAAACGAGATATGAAAAAGTTTGATGAAAATTATAACGCTAAGGTTATTAAAATATTTTTTTTTTAGATTTTGAAGATAATAAATTCAGAGGTGAACCAGTCTTTTCCATAGAAAGCCATCTGACGAAAATAATTTCAGATTTAGAATGAAACTTACTGGAATCAGTGACCAAGAAAAATTTAATACACTTTCATTTAAAGAAATCCTTTTTTTTTTAAATATATATATATATATAAATATTACCTATTTTCTTCGTTCTTTTTTTTGTAAATTTATATACTAATTTTTGACTTAAAGTACTTGACACTTAAATACGAGAGGATTATTGTCAAATATTGCAAAAGATAATTATTAGAAATAAAATTTAGTACGGTTCATTTTAGAACCAAAAATTTATTTAAAAAAAATAGTACTAAAAATAATTTTAAAATTCTATTTCTTAAATTAATTATTTTAAATTTAAATAATAGATATTTAGTTTATCTAGATTATTAAATGAATCCGAAATTATATTTTATCATAAAAATATAATTTGAATTTTTTTCACCCCTATAATAAACTTTAAAGAAAAAATAAATTATAGATAAAGGTAATGACAAACTCAACGAGTTTAACAATGTGTGCTGCGGTGTCCGAGTGGTTAAGGAGTTGGACTCGAAATCCAATGGGCTTTGCCTGCACAGGTTCGAATCCTGTCCGTAGCGGTCATCTTTTTTTCTTCAATAAAAATATTAATAGATTAGATTAATGATAATAATTTATATAGAAGAGCATTTAAATGTTAAGTATTTTTTAATATCTTATTGCTCAATAAAAAACATTCAATGCTTATTATTTTATATATAAGATGCTCTATATTTTTAAATATTTTGAACACCAAAATATTCAAACGATAAGTAAACAGTGCCGTTGTATGAAATTAAATGAATCTAGTAAAAATCTTAACTTAGTAAAAAACTGAACTTTTAGTGCAATAGATAAATTAATTATTAAAGTTTATCCAAATATACTAAATTACTTTAAGTCATTCTATTGTATTAAATAGTAAATACTCACTTAGTACCTTTTTTTATATTTAAAGTTCTATTGTATTATATTAAATTTTAAACACACATATTTTTCCTTTTTATTTTATTTTATTTTTTTAAAGTTTGTTTAGCAAACGATCCGTTTATATTTTTTTTCTGTCTTCAGTCATTTGACTGGTTTGATGCAGCTCTCCAAGATTCCCTACCTAGTGCTAGTCGTTTAATTTCAGTATACCCTCTACATCCTACATCTCTAAAAATTTGTTTTACATATTCCAAACGTGGCCTGCCTACACAATTTTTCCCTTCTACCTGTCCTTCCAATATTAAAGCTACTATTCCAGGATGCCTTAGTATGTGGCCTATAAGTCTGTCTCTTCTTTTAACTATATTTTTCGAAATGCTTCTTTCTTCATCTATTTGTCGCAATATCTCTTCATTTGTCACTTTATCCACCCATCTGATTTTTAACATTCTCCTATAGCACCGCATTTCAAAAGCTTCTAATCTTTTCTTCTCAGATACTCCGATCGTCCAAGTTTCACTTCCATGTAAAGCGACACTCCAAACATATACTTTCAAAAATCTTTTCCTGACATTTAAATTAATTTTTGATGTAAACAAATTATATTTCTGACTGAAGGCTCGTTTAGCTTGTGCTATAGATTTGCCGTTTATATTAATAAATAATTATTAAATACTCGCATAGTTTTTACTTTCCCAAACATATTAATATCCTTTACTAAATGTTTAACATTTTTTACTGGTGTTTAGAAACTTACCGAACATTTAGTATTTTAATGAGAACTTTTTGAGTTTTCCAAAGATTGTTTTTTATATTAAGTGTCTACTGTTTTACTGAGAAATTAAATAAAATGTTGTGAATTTGTGTTTTTCATTTAATTAAATTACTGGGCAGTTAATTTAAAGCGATAATTTACTCGTATGAATCGTATAAATAAACTTACGTGCTTTAAATTTTTAAGTTATATAAATATAATGATATCTAGTTGTATTTTTCAAAAATAAGTTAATTATTCAAGTTAAAATTAATAATTTTACAAAGAAACAATCTTCTTAGTCGTATTTATTTTTTGTCTTCAGTCATTTGACTGGTTTAAAGCAGCTCTAAGATTCCTTATCTAGTACTAATCGTTTTATTTCAGTATACCCTCTACATCCTAATCCCTAACAATTTGTTTTACGTATTCCAAACGTTGCCTGCCTGCACAATTTTTTCCTTCTACCTGTCCCTCCAATATTAAAGCGACTATTCCGGGATGCCTTAATATGTGGCCTTAGTTGTATTAACATATTATTAATAAATCATTATTTAAATATTAAATGTAACTAAAGAAACATACTCTAACGGAGTTCGAAATTATTTTTTACTTCCTTGTAAGAAGTAAAGAAACTATTGTGATCGCGAAAACTTTCAACGGAAATACCCACTTTTGACCATCCCTGATTCCATTTTGACTAGTTTCTGTACGTGTACGTACGTATGCATCTCGCATAACTCAAAAACGATTAGCCGTAAAATGTTGAAATTTTGGATTTAGGACTGTTGTAACATCTAGTTGTGCACCTTCCCTTTTGATTGCAATCGACTGAACCAAAAGTTTCCAAAAAAAGCCCAAAATCAAAAACAATTGGGCCTTTTTTTAACTACAGAAATAAGCCCTCATTGGGGGCTTTTGAACGATGTATCATAAGTGGTATTTATTTGCATTGGTTCCAGAGCTATAGCCAAATAATTTGACTTCATTTCTTTTTTTTAACTTTTTTTTAATTTAAATATATTTATTTATTAATAATTATTAACCTCTGATAATAAACAAAAATTATGATAAATAATAATTCAATAACAATAAAATAAAAATATATGAAAAAATAGCGGAAGTTATTAATGAAATAAAACTTTATGTACTTTTAATTTTAAAAAAATGTGTATATGTTATTTAGGCGTACAAGGAAGTCATGTTGTGTCCACATCAGATTTTTTTTTTTATTGAGGTTCATTTAACTCTGCCTTTTAGCATTTATTTTATTTGTTTTCTTAATAGACTTGGTCAAATACATTTTTATGACATTTTACAATAAGATTTAGTATGAAAGGTGTACTTGTAACAATATTTTTTTAAATGTTAAGTTTCAAAATGGCATTTAATATAGCTACTAGGAAGAGAGGTGACTGTTTTCTCTCAATCACACTGTCTTGCGAGGCTTTATAAATATTATATTATAATCATTAGCTTTGATGAATAATTATTTATATAGAGTAGTAAAAAAAAAAAAATATATATATATATATATATATATATATATAATGAAAACAAAACAAAAGGGACGTTGTCAGTGGGAGTACCTTCTCGACAGTTATCGATCGGTGATATCCTGGTGACTCTTGAAATAGTGCTTACGATGTTGATAGTAAAGTAAGATTACTTTGGCGCCAGCGAAACCTTCCGTAATCAATAAAAATAAGAAATTCTGTTTTTTATTTTAGTTAAGTTTTTGTTTTAGTAATTAAATTTCCTTATAGAGCTCATTCCGTTGAATTAAGAACAAATTGAGTTTCTATCTTCTATCTTTCTATCTTCTCTTCACAGAATTATTAGTCGGTATAAATAAAGCATAATTTCTTAGAATTTATAAAATTAATAAAAAACTGAAATTTAAATTTGTATACTCGTATATTCTGCCGGTCTACGTGCGTGAGTGGTAGCGTCTAAGCCTTTCACCCGGAGGTCCTAGGTTCGAATCCCGATCAGACATGGCATATTTACACGCTACAAAAATGTTCATTCATCTCATCCTCTGAAGTAATAACTAACGGTGTCCCGGAGGTTAAAAAATATATATATGTAAATGAATATTCGTTTATGGTACATACATCGTATTAAAATAACTAAGATGTCTGTGATTTTTATATTTAACAAAATAAATATTTATAAATATTTTGTTAAATATTTATACAGGGTCATTCACGGGAACCGGATGTTTTTAAAATAATCATAAAAAATTGAATATTTACTTTAAAAAGGTTTTATTGGTACTGAAACACTTGTTAAATCAAAGCATTTGTTACTTACTCATGAACGAAAAATTATGTCCGGCAAGTGATGTCCATTTTGGGCAATACATTGTTGTAGCCTTTCACGGTAACTGGCCTCAATTCTTTGCAGCATGTCTGCATCAATTTGGGTGACGTGATGACGAATTGCGATCTTTAGGTCCTCCAATGTACGCGGTTTATTGCCGTACACACGCGATTTCAGAAACACCCACAGAAAAAAATCACAACTACTCAAGTCGGGGGACCGAGAGGGCCAAGGAATGTCGCCGAATTTGGAAACGATCCGTCCCGGAAACAACAGCTGTTACGGAGAACAGCCATCGTTGCCCTCGCTGTGTGCGCTGTAGCTCCATCCTGCTGGAATAACACATTTTGAATGCGTCTGCATAGAGCGGCGTGGGCTTCTGACAATGGCTTCCCTTACTCGTTCGATGTTCTCCGGAGCGCTAGCAGTTCGTCGGGGACCCAGTGATTTTTTCTTCAATATTGAACCGCTTGTTCGAAGGTTGTTTACCCATCAATATTGCTTACCCAATATTGTGTTACGAGAAGGGACACTTGCATTAAGATGGATATTAAACTGACGGCGGAAATCTCGCTGAACAGCGGTCATTTCGCACAAAACTGTCATACGCGTACAGGCATTGGTCTAGCGTCCACGGCTCCATCTCAACGACCAAAATGTAAATGCTATGAACAAAGGAAATGTCAGACACCAGCCACGTGCCCCTCCCACCACGAACGCCCGAGTACAACCCTCTTCAAAAACATCCGGTTCCCGTGAATGACGCTGTATTTTAACAAAATAGATTTTTATATTTTCTGATAAGGTAGAAAGGACTAGGGGATAATCTATGTAAATTAACCCCCTGAAGGAATGGAAAACTAAATAAAAAAACTTTCGTGTATATATAAGGAACAGTTTTAAAATTTTGTATACTAGTGTATTTTTTATTTACAAATAAAATGTAAAAATGAAAAACTAACAAAATTTCACCCCAAGAAATTAAAAAAATAATTTAATATAATTTTTAAAGGGACAACAATGGTTGCTCAGTATTTTTTTTGTTGTTGTTAATGCACTAAAAAGCACTGTAAATTTATAGAATCAATTTAATTTAGCTTATGATTGTTGCCGAGTTTCAATTTCTATGGTTATGTTAGGAAAAAAAAATATTGTAACTTTTTTTTGTATTCAGATTTATTTATGGTTCCGGTAATTTTGAACTGTTTGTAAATTAAACACTGCGGTAAAAAAAAATTCTCTTTAATTTTTGTATAATATATTTAATGAAAACATTTCATTCATTTTATTTTTACCGATGAAGTATTAATTCATTGATGGACTGCATATCTTATAACCTAATATCCTTAAAAATAAAACCCGCATTAGGTTTCAGAACATTAAGGTAATAAGTGAGAGACGACCAGTGAGAGAGTCTTGGATTACAAGAAAGCTGATCGACTCACCGAAAAGGCAGAAACTCTTTTTTTATTTATAGACCCCTAAGCTTGTTTAAGCCATAAATCCAACTGCAGAAACCAACAGCAGTTTCATCTAATTAAAAAAAAAAATTGTTTGATGTTCACTGCTTTATTGCATTGTACGATTCAAATATTCCGGAGAAGGCAATAATTTATTAATTCCTGTAGAAATTCGTGATCCGGTTGCTGAGGGATAACCTAAGGAAGATCTTTAGTATTATTATTAAAAATTAATCATTCCAGAAACACCTACGTACTTCCGAGAGATTACCTAAGACGAATCTATTATTTACCTTCTGAGAAACAACTATTATTGGATATGAGCCGTTGAAGAGCACTATAAAATATCATTTAGGGCTGTTCTTCAGGAGAATATTTCTAATAAAATTTAGAAAATTTTGGCATTCCTTAGAAATACACAGTTGGATAAACAAAATTAGCTTCTTTGTAAGGAATCAGTATGTCTAATGGACATAATGTCTAAATGGTTATCCATTCACCCTCATATAATAAATAAAAATAAATACATTCCGCGATTGATAAGCATCATCTTTAACATTTTAGGAAATATTTTTCAATAAAATTGAATGATGTACAGTAAAGTATGATATTTCAACATATGCAGCATTATTAAAAAAAAATTACGCAAAAGAAGACTGACTTCGTTAATTTAATCTGATTTTAATGTTTTTGCTTTCCCATCTAGATAGCGCTATAACAGAGCTGTAGCTCTAGAAGGGAACGTATTGTAATCGTTCCAATTTGGGAATACGCAATTTTCTCAGGATCTTGACGTTTTGACACCTTACCAACCCAAAAATCCAAAAAAACCGGGTGAAAATTTTCTGGATGTTAATGTTCTTACGTACGTGTGTCTGTTCGGTGTTGGCCTCTAAATTACCTTATATTTCCAGAACTTCAGGACCGATTTAGACCGCACTCGATCAAATTATTTCTATAAACGGGGCTTTGATGTCACTAAATTTTCAACTTAAAAGGTCAAGGGAGTGATGCTGTAGAACAAGGTCATCCGTAGTATCTCGGTATATGGCCTAATTAAGGTCATATTTTTCTTTTAACTATTAAAAAATAATAATAATTGTAAAAATCGTACATTCTCTCTACAACAGCAAAAAATACTGTTGCAATCTTCTGCTATATTGTGACGTCACAGGTGAGCGGTAGAATTAAATAAATGTATAATATTAAAAGTGTAGATCCGGCTAGGTCTTGAACTCGATCGCCCAGTTGACTCGGTATCAGGTGCGTTAAGCCTCGTGACTACACCAGTCTGCCGACCGTACAAGCGGTAATTGTTCAATATAAGTCGTAAAATTCATTAGTTTAGTTACTGCCGACCGTCGCCGCTAGTACCGCCACACCTGCGCGAATTAAATACGATATGTACGTGCGTGCGCTTTAGATAGAATCATTGAATTTTAAATAAACGAAAAAATATTATATTTAAATAAAAATGATAAATATTTTTAATTAAGTTGTGTGTGTAAGCCGTGCTTCAAAAACGACCAACAGTTGTCGGAAAATCCTTCAGATTTGATGTCAGCTATTTTTAAAATTGATTTAATATTCCTAACAATAGATAGCGCAGATGCAGAAACGTCAACGTTCAAATTTGCAGCGTCATAACGAACCGTACTTCTAACATGCCCCGTTATAATTTTTTCGACCTTAAATTGAGACTAATTCAAGAACGACTCGATCAAACTTCATAAAATTTTTATGTGCACGATTTCAGAAACACTATTGCATGCAGTATATCTAAATTCTAATGAAATTTATAAAGAGTTTTTGACATTTTGGAGCCATAAAACTTTATACATAAGCCTATATATATATAAGGAAACCCCAATTTAAGTGAATGATATTTTCGTACTCGTATATTAAAACGTAAAGAAAATTCATTTTCACCACCTACTCCTACCATGCGACCGAAATTAATACCTTTTCTTCGAAATGTCGGTAAAGAATTAATAATTTTGTAGGTTATCGAAATTAAGCTGGATTGTATGGAGTTTCTCTAGATGCTCTTGCATTTTATTTGTAATTAACGTTAATTACATCAATTTTATTAAATAACAAAAGCAATCAATTGGAATAAAATTTTGAATTTTTCTTTTTAGTCGGTCAAATTTTTACTCGTTAAAGAATAAAAAATGTGATTTTTCTTTACTTAAAACTTTGCAAATGGTTAAATATTAATATTTAAAAAACTACATAATAAGTATGTATGCAATATGTACGATTATAATTTCACTTCCATTTCCGATTTTTATCGTAGTAATGGAAGGAAATAAAAAGTAAAAAACAAACAATTAATTAATAATGATTTAATAAAAAAATGAAATTTTATTGAGCGTGAACACATCGTGTATGCGTGTCTAGGCATTTTTTGCGTGTAAAAATTAGCGGGAGAAAATTCTAGTTACGTTATCATCATTATAATTATTTTATTTTAAAAAAGAAGGATAGACATGTGTTACTGTGTAATATTGATGAAGAGACCGAAGAATAATATAGTGGTAACAAAGTAGATTGGTAGGGGTTTACGAGAGGGGTACAGTTAGGTTTGATGAAGAAGTGTGGAGGAAAGAGCAGTTTAGAGTTTGCGACCTTGGAACAAGGTTAAGGCTGGATTCGATCAGCGTAGTTTATTCTAACAGACAGGTTTTGTGTGTATGAAATCATTACAAAGGTGCCAACAGTCAGAAGCTAATCCACGATAAATTTTCAGCTATTTATTAATAGTGTGATTCATTGTTATTATATTTAAATACATACCGTAAGTGTTAATTAATTTTATTTTATAATATATTTTTTATCGTAAAATATACATTAGTGATATTTTAATTAATGTCTAATTTGTAAACGGATTGTGTATCTATTAAAAAAAAGGTAATATCTAATTATAAAATAAATAAATAAATATGAAAGGTAATTATATAAATTAATATTCAACAAATGATAATGTTTATTTATTTATTCAAAATAACGTATTTTATAATATCTGATTCAAAGGCAAGAGGAATTAGGACGCGGTTACAAAAAAATACATAGAAAAGGACGTTGAAAAAATACTTTGTTAAATAGACTGCAAAAAAAGGAAGATCCGAAATAGGGAGAACAAAATCTTTTAGGGAATTATTAAACCGGTTTTTAAAAGTTTATGTTAATTAGTCTAACGTGAAAATAACAATCGATTAGTATTAGACCTCATTATGATTTCATCGACTACTTTCTAAAATTTTTCAAATCTATAAATGCTTATTAATTAAAAAGATAGGAAGTTTTAAAGTCCGCAATCATATATACATATATGTGAGTTGTCTACATATATATATATATATATATATAGAAACTTACGTGTGATAAGAAGCTTAATGTCTTTAATGTAAATTAAATTTATTAAATAAATCCGGTTCTTAAATAACAACGAAATGCTATTTTGTATTTTTAACAAATAAAAACTAAAAATTTAATAAAGTTTAGTGCGTACGACTAGTTACAACCCAGCGCCGTTTATTCGAATTTCGTTAGTCCAAATCTTCCAGGAATTATTTAATGTATATATATATATATATATATATATATATATAAAACCTAATTATAAATGTATTATTATTAAAAAATTCATGGTATAATTTACGTTTGTACACTAATTTTGTAAACAGTATAGTTTACAATAATTATTAAATTTATATAATAACGTATACAATCGATAATATCACGAATTTTCAATGAAAGCAGTCAAAAAAACAGTATTTTAAATTTAAAGTATAAAATAGCCTAATTAAAAAAAAATTAACCATTTAAGATATTTTAATGAAAAAAAAAAATATAATAAAAAATAAATAAAAGAAATACGATGTTTATATATATATATATATATATATATATATATATATAATATTTTCAAAGAAAAAATATAATTTACTAACCAAAATATTTAATAATAATTTTGTTTTTTAATTAATTTTCCTATTTTAATAGGTATTTTTAATATTACAAAATGCTAGAAAAATTATGAAATATTTATTTTCGCCATTACACGGATGACCTTCATGGTAGGCTGACAAAGACTCAACCTTTTATCCTGAAGGTTCCGGGTTTAAATTCTGATAATACTTAATATTTATCGTACATTAAAAAATTAATTTTACATTTTATCATTAAAAAAAGTAACTGACTGGACGTAAGCCTGTTCTTATTAAACAAATAAATAAGTTTTTGTGATAAAAAAACATCCTTCATTTGGGTGGTATTTTATTACACATACACATCTATATAGTAGTACTGTATATAAAATTACGTACGTAATTACGCTATAATTTAACGTGTTATTTTATTATTACACAATCTTTTTTTAAATTCATGATTTTTATAAAGTATTTAATGTTTTAATAGTTAATATTATTTACTAAATGTAAAGAAAAAAGAACTGAAAGTACAGTACATCATCAATAAAAGAAACTCCGTGATTTGGAAATTCGTTAATCCGAATTAATTTATTGTTTTATTGTTTCGGATTACCAAACTGGGACTATAACATAATTAATTTTATAATTCTTTCATTTAACATGTTTGATAAACATAAGATAAATTTATTTTGTCTTGATAACAAGACAAAATATAAATATTTATATTTGATATATGATATAAATATTTATTTTTTATATTTTAATATTTAATATAAGGATATGAAATTCTCGAATCCTTACAACAATTTTACATATTAATATTATTTAGAATTTTTTCTGTAGTTTTAGACACGCTAAATTTATTAATAAAATTCTGTTTATAATTAAGCGTTATAGGAATGAACTT
Organism: Lycorma delicatula; assembly: GCF_047948215.1. NCBI lineage: Eukaryota > Metazoa > Arthropoda > Insecta > Hemiptera > Fulgoridae > Lycorma > Lycorma delicatula. Next base: position 101,531,576 of record NC_134464.1, on the reverse strand, counting down.
GTGTCATCACTGATTATTGTTGCATAAGCTAAATTACATGAGAAATCCCTTGGATATGACGTGACGTAAGCGAATAGATACTTGTTTATTTATGAATTGACCGCATTACTTTTATTAATTTAATATAGTTTGTATTCTATGTATTGTGATTTACACTATATTTTTATTTTTTAATCTGCAGTTGTAAATGCATCTAATTATCTGTAACCGTAAAAATAAAAGATTATTATTATAATGAAATCTAGTAAATAAAAAGTATATCGTTTATATTTTTAAAGCAAATAACTGGTTTATAAAAAAAAAAAATTAATCAAAAATGATTATGTTGATTATTCCAAATGTGTAAAATAAACTTTCCTATTTAATCTAGGAAGTCAATAATCTTAATGTAATTTAAATGGAATTGTACAAAAAAAAAAGAAGCAATTAATCTGCAAATAACAGTATTTGTTACAATTGTAGGAGTGCATTCGGATATTTAGAGAAAGATATATTTTCAAAAATATCAACAATTCATTAACAATAATTCTCCAACCCCTCCCAAAAAATGAATAGATTTCAAAAATGATGTTGATTTTTAAAAAAAATATAAAATATTAGTTATACAATAATTAATTTAATGTTAAATGTTATTGTTTTATTTGGAAACAATTTGTAATAAACCTTCTCTTATGTTATTTCCACATCTACATATTAATACAACGTGCGTGTTTTTTTTTTGTTTCGGCCAAAATGGACCACTTTCAACATTTTTCTTAGCGTGCCTCTCCTTTTTTATCTTCCAATAATTTTTACATATCTCTGAGAATTTCCTTAATTATTTTTTTTTGGAGCATTTTCTTCGTAGAAAACCCCTTTTCTCGAGATTTTTTTAAAATTCAATTTTATTATGAGAAAAGACCAATTTAGGACCATGCAAATATCACTTCTTTCTAGTTCTTTTTCTTCTTCCATGAGTATTTCATTTTTTCGGCATAACTTCGTTTTTGCTCATTTACCCATTTTCTTTCTGTGCTTTTACTTTCCTATCTAGATAGCGCTGTAGTTCTAGATAGGAAAGTATTGTAATCTGTCCAATTTGGGCGTATGTGGTTTTCACCGGATCTTAACGTTTTGATACCTAATGTTTGGGTTTGTAATACTTATGTTCGTATGTACGTGTGTGTGTGTGTGTGTTCGGAATTGGCTTCTAAATCACCTTATATCTCCGGAACTACTGGACCGATTTTGACTAATCTTGCTCAGATTACTTCTATATATGTGGAATTAATGCCATTAAATTTCCAATTTAAAAAGTCAAGGGGATGAGGCTGTAGAGCAAGGTTACCCTCAGTATCTCGAGATTTCGCTTAATTAAGCTTTCTAAGGCACATTTGTTAATTAAAAAATAATAATATTTGTAAAAAACGTTTTTTGCAAAATCGCACCCCCACCCTAAAAAATGTTGTTGTACTCGTCTGCTATGTTGTAACGTCACAGGTGAGCGTATAATTAAATAAATGAGTAATATTTAACGTGTAAAAAAGTAACCTTGTTTGGCCGGTCTCGAATTCGTTTACCCGGTTGATTTGGTACCTGGTGCGTTAAGCCTTGCGGTTAAACCAGTGTGCCGTCCATATAAGGTACATTTTTTGTATGTAGGTTGTGAAATTACATTAGTTTAGTTAGTGCCGACCGTCACCTCTATTATCTTCACATTCGCATGAATTAAATACGGTATGCGCGCGCGCTTTAGTTAGAATCATTGAATTAATTAAACGAAAAAATATATTTAAATAAAATTATAAATATTTTAAGTTAAATTTTTTGTTAAGTGTGTGTAAGCTGTGCAACAGAAACAACAGTGGTGTAATTTTTTTATGCTATAAATCTTTAATATTGTAAATTATTATGTGGAAGTTATCTCTATCGTCCCACAGTTTAAGATTTGTTTATTTGATCTATTTAGGTACATTTTAGTCATACGCCTTAAGAAATTGTTTAACCTTATTTCCCTTATCGCTGTTTGAAAGTCTTTTGCTTTTCGTAAATCTCCTTGTTAAATTTTCCTCTGTTACCTTTGGACCAAGGATATTCCTTCGTAGTCTTCTTTCAACCTAGAACAATTTTTCGAGCTCAGTTAGATGTAACTTTCAATACCATATCAGATAACTGGTCTTTACAATTATATAATGTCTTAATTTTGCCCTGGAGAGTTTCTTCTTATTGTAGATGTATTTGGTGTTAAATTTAAGTTGTAACATAATCTTTTTCTTTTCATTAATTATAATTTTTTAAGTACACAATTTTTTATCCTGCTTCGAAAAAGTATTCTTAACTTTATCACAGTAAAAGCTATTAGTTTTTCTTAAATAAAAAATAACAGAGCAGAATTTTCTTGGGAATTTTATTGTCATCAGCTTTAAAATGTAGATTATGAACATCATGAATTATTACTGATACTTTAAATTTCTGGTATAGCATTTTACCAGAGACGGAATTTATATATATTAAGTATATCGTCCTTTATAAGACAAAATATTTTCCTTAATAATATTTTTTATTTGTTTTGAATTTCTTTTAAAAGAATGATGTTCTGCGTAAGAAAATGTTTCTGGACGAATCACCATGATCAAATGCTTAAATTTTTCATTTACAGAGATTTTATGTTTAAACGTGTATACAATTCGATTACATTTGACAAATCGTGAAACATATATTCAATTTGTTTGAGTGTTTGACGAAGATTTAAAAACTGATATTTACTTTCAGTGACTGAATTTATTTAAGTGTTTAAAAATCTATTATTACTGCTCTTTTCATAATTTTTTTATATGAATTAAAAATTTCATGTCATGATAGCATTTTACCTTCATAAATTATCTTACTTTCTTAAATTATAATTTTAATAATTAATTTAATGTTTTTTCTGTTTATCCAAAAGGCTCTGGGTGCGAATCCCATTCACGATTGGCATTTTTTCACACGTCAAAAAATTAATTTGTGTTCTGCTACACAAAATGAGCAACAATAATTGGACCGTTAGCTTGCAAATGTTAAGAACAAATAAATAGATTTGAAAAAAAGAGAATCTAATAAATGTTTCTATTTTCGAAGATTCTAATATGTAGATAAAACAAGATTTTAAGTAAAAGTTTAATTTAGGTTTTATTTGTAATCAAAATTCTGAATTGTAGTTTTACTGATCTTTTATTAATTCTTACATAATGAAAAATTATGTTAATAAATATAAAAGTTATAAAAATATTCTGTATATTTGTAAATAACAACATGGAATTTATATTCTAAAAAAAAAAAAAATGGATTTATGCTGATTTCTTGAAAAACGGCCTTTTTTAAAATGAAGGCAATATCTAGGACAAAAATATTGAATGGAAAAAAAATTTAGTCTAAAATACTTTTTTGATAATAACATTATATTATTATTGATTTAAAATGGCAAACAAATGACCCCGAATTAGAATTCATATAAATATCTGGGACAACAACAAATAGCCTTGAATTTATTAAAAATGATGTATTTTTAGTAAAACATTTGTCAGATGCTAATCAAATCACCTCAATTTTTTTTACCTCCCTATAGTTTTATATCTTTCACAACCTGTTCAAAACGTAACAATTAGCTAAAAATAATTAAAAAATCGAGAGTAATATTAATCTATCTCATCAATATTTTTTATGTAATCTATAATTTTATTTCCTTGCTAAAATCATTTTTCAGAAGACTTAAAAAAGTACACTTTCTTAATTGTAATACGTTAACAATTAAGAAACGGCAACGTTCCTTGACAACTTCGGAAAAGTGAAAGCTGCGTGGCTCCCCGCCTACTGGTGAAGAGAGAAAAAAATCTAAGACTGGTGGTTGGACTGATTTTTATTTGACCTCTTTGACTCGGAAGGCTGTGAATCCTTCAAAGACATCTCTCACATGGAGCAGGATGTACTAGAGGGGGAAGTTGGTGCTATAGGACACGCAGGAACGCTTTCATCACGGAAGTGATGCTTTTCAACATAATCTGATGCTTTTCTTGCGTGACCTTAAGGAGTTGAGAACTTTGGTTAAGCAACACATGACTACCAAGATAGAAATAAAAGAGCACTCTTACCGACTGGACAGGACTGCTCGTATGTTGAAGATATTTAAGGATGTTTTGGATACGGTAACTCAGTAATCGCAGGCAGGATTTTCTACCCGTCTGACGATGACGGAGAAGGCTACTCAAATGTACTATATAATATGTGCTATACTCAAATGTACTAGACCCCGGGCGGAGGCTTGGGGCGTCTCGTGTTCTGGGTACTTGATGAGCTTCGCCGGGCGGTTGACAGCGGACGCGGATATTGATCGGGTGGTCTTGAAAGGCTGGCCGGAAGACTTTTCCAGTTCTCTACATTAGCACAAGAGATTACTGATTTGGCGAAGGGAGTGGATTACGCGTGGATTTTGGATGTGGCTACTGGTGTCGATCACTCGCGACATGTGCCGATTTACCACAAGGTCCCGTGGATCCGGGACTTTGCCCTGAAGGCGGGTCAGGTCCTGGCTGTACAGTTTTCTGCCGGTTATTTATCTGGGGAAGACAGAAGCGATAAGATTGATCGTGACCAGACGGACTACACTATAGTGACTGATACGATGGTTGGTGACCGTGAAGTGGCTTCGGTCATATATAAATCAGTTCCACGCGTGTTGCTGGAGGTATGAGATCACCCGGTCTGTTTTTCTGGATCTTCGGGGCGAGCCGGTCAGATCTTATGGCGCTCTGTAGAGTACTTGTCCAGGCGGATGGAGACGAGACACTTTGTTCATATGTTCAGTTTGACATAAGCGTACTCATCTAAAGACAAGAAGATACCGCCCGGTCCATCGATCACTACGGTTGTAGTTAAGACAGAAGGGAAGACCTATGCGGACCTCCTCCGTTTTGTAAAGGGTGCTGTGACGGCAGGGGAGACAGAAGTTCTACCTGGAAGGCGGGTTCAGGGAGAAGACTATGGGTGCGTGTTGACAGTGGTGTTGGAGAACAACTCAGCAGAGACATTGTGGAGAAGGTCGAAGGCACCACTGCGGCATTAACTGGGAAGGAAGGGAGGAGAACTCATGTTGTTGTCAAGGACTTAGACGTACTCACAACGACGGATGAGTTCATGAAGGAATTCCGTAAGATCATTGGGGAGTCAGTGTCCGTGGAAATCTATCTACGCGGCCGGCCTACGGGTCAACATAGGTGGTCACTTTGGCCGTGCCACCTCTTCTTGCGGAGAAACTATTATACGACGGGGGCTAGGAGTCCTGCCTGGGTCCTGCCTCAGATGACCTTTGCTATCGGTGTGCAGGGGTCATGTAAATCCCACGGTGATGCATTCGGAGGTCGAGGATGTAAGGAGATCCCACCTGCACCAGCGCCATGAATATGTGCACAGCTGCGCTGTGGTACCTGCAAAGGACAGCCTCATCCGGAAGGGGTGGGTGACTCCGACGTCTCATCTTCGATGATCGGGTGGGGACTCTCTTGCAATGCCGTTGGGAGGAAAGTAAGACTGTAGTCCCGATGGGGATGCCTTTGGGGTTGGTTCCTCGTTAGAGTCCCGGCCTGGGTGGGGCCTTGTGCCCTTCCGAGGTAGTGTGAGGCGATGAAACCCCTTGGAGCTGAGCTTATGTTTAATCGCAAATCCGCCTTTAAGGGGCGGGGAAATCGAAGGAAAAAAAAACCATTAACTGTACTTTATATTGGTTTGAAACCCATAAAATAATTTTAAAAACATATCCTATTAATTATTATCTGATAAGTAATTTTTTAGAATATTTTCTGGGTTTCTGCACAATAGATTTACAGTTATTGGATATTTTGCGTTAGTGATGTCTATTCAAAAAGGAATCTTTAGCTGTATTTAAAAACTAAAAAAAAAAATTATATTCGCAATGATAAACAAAATAAGAAAATATGTATGGTAATTAGAATTGATACCTGAGAAATTTTTATATTGAAATAAATGCTTTATTAATTACTGAGAAGAAGTAATCAACCATTATGTAATAATATAAATCTATAATTTTTTTTGTTGAAATATTGGTCATAAAACAAGATACTGATTAATAATATTGTTATAAAAGTTTTCATACATCTTCCTTAATGGAATGAAATATTTAATCTTTAAATATTTTTATTTAAATATTTAATTTTTACAGGTAATCATTGCCGACTGAAATAATTTTTATTTAAAAAAATGGCCAATTAACTGAAAAAAATCTTGATCCAAAATGCCTAAACTTGGGAAGGATAATTAGAAAAGATAAGTTATATAATCAGACATAATTTTATCTTATTTAGAGTGTAAACCTGTTAAAAGAAAAAAAGGGTATTTTTTTAAGATAAATTTGAGGAATAAAAAAGAAGCTACTTAGTTTAGAGAAAAAATTACTGGAAAATAAAACACGGCCGCCCTGCAGTTTTTGCAGTCACTATAGAACTAATAAAGCTTCGGATCAATTGGTTAACGTACGAGTACAAAGTGGCTAATATCATTTCTTTATTGCAAACTATTATTTATAAAATATAAAAAATATTTAATTTATAATATGTAGATATATATATATATATATATATATATATAGACAAAAAATATTTTATTTTATTACTCTTTAGGTAACACAACCTTTTATAATAATACAAAAATAAACACAAAAAATACAAAAAAATAATAAAACGACGTTTCGAGCGAAACGAGGCCCAGAAGTACCGAAAACATGAAGTTACTGCATTATCGAAATATGAAAAAGAGAATAAACACAATTCTAATTATGAACATTTTAGATTATGATATAAGCAATACTAGAAGCGTATTTGAAATTATTCGTATTTTCAAATGTAAAAATTCTATTAACATCAGAACAGATATTAATGATTTAAGTGGTGTATATGCTAGTATAATTTAATATGTTCTATCTAATTTAAATGGGATAATCGATTAATATATAGGATTAAATTTTATTGTGTAAAAGAATTTCTATTTAGGTATATGTATATGATTTATTAAATTTCGAGTTTGGCTGAATAATAAGGCCAGTCCAATATTGTTTAACATATGATTAAGTAGGTTATGTTTTCAGTTATACTTGAGAAAGCTTCCAATTTGGAGCGAAACGTAAGTTTGTTTTATAATATAATAAAATCGTTGTGTTACCTAAAGAATTTTAAAATAAAATATTTGTTGTCTATTACACAAACAACAAAGAAGTTTCTTTTATGATTTATTTTATAAATATATATTTATGAGTTTATTACTGTACTAAAATTAAAATTAATTAAAATATTATATACATCTAAAGAAAAGATTTAATGAAAAGCATAATTTTAAAAAGTTTTTAATTGCAGTAAAATAATAAAATAAAAAATATATTAAGTAAAAATCAACGTGCAGTTAAGCTTACGGCAAAATAAGGTTAGTAATATACAAATATTAAAATATTTTCTATTGTTTTCTGTTCATAGTAGTATTTCTCAAGATTCGCATGGCTAATTAAACATTTACACAATGAATTTTTAATTTTTTTCTTCAGTTAAAAACTCTAAAGATATTAAGAACAATGTTATTTTTTAATGTATTGAATAATATAAATAAATTATAGAATATATATTTTTGAAATCATAAAATAATAAAAAATCACCGTAATTTGTGTAAAAAAATTACTACGTAGTAATTTTCTTATTTTAATAATTGATTTGTTAAAATCAATACAAAGATACAAAATAATAAGTCCATTTTTGTAGAGTTATACAGTAATAACGCGTAAAAATTCAAAGTTTTCAAATTTTCAAGTTAAGAACGACATGATTAATTATTTATATTTTATTTACTTACATGAAATACAAATATAATCTAAAGGAGTAATTATTATATAAATAATACTCCACCGATCTCCACGGCAGACTGATAGTATCTCAGTCTTTCATTCGGAGGTTCCGGATTCCAGTCCCGGTCAGATGCCATTTTCAAAACGTTATAAAATTCATTATCCATTAGTAATTGTTAGTAGGCGTAATTGTTATTGCTGTATAAATAATAAACAGGAATTTAATTTTATTTAATTTAGTTCATATATACTAAAATTATCGTCTAAATTTATACTAAAATTTACTAAAGTCCTACGCAAGAACTATCGCATGAAAATAAACAAGAAGAAAACAAAAGTAATGAAATGTAGTAGAAATAACAAAGATGGACCACTGAATATGAAAATAGGAGGAGAAAAGATTATGGAGGTAAAAGAATTTTGTTATTTGGGAAGTAGAATTACTAAAGATGGACGAAGCAGGAGCGATATAAAATGCCGAATAGCACAAGCGAAACGAGCCTTTAGTAAGAAATATAATTTGTTTACATCAAAAATTAATTTAAATGTCAGGAAAAGATTTTTGAAAGTGTATGTTTGGAGTGTCGCTTTATATGGAAGTGAAACTTGGACGATCGGAGTATCTGAGAAGAAAAGATTAGAAGCTTTTGAAATGTGGTGCTATAGGAGAATGTTAAAAATCAGATGGGTAAATAATGTGACAAATGAAGAGGTATTGCGGCAAATAGATGAAGAAAGAAGCATTTGGAAAAATATAGTTAAAAGAAGAGACAGACTTATAGGCCACATACTAAGGCGTCCTGGAATAGTCGCTTTAATATTGGAAGGACAGGTGGAAGGAAAAAATTGTGTAGGCAGGCCACGTTTGGAATATGTAAAACAAATTGTTAGGGATGTAGGATGTAGAGGGTATACTGAAATGAAACGACTAGCACTAGATAGGGAATCTTGGAGAGCTGCATCAAACCAGTCAAATGACTGAAGACAAAAAAAAAAAAGGTGGTCTAATGCAAGTTGAAAAAACAGTAACCATATTCTATATACAAGCCAGTGTATTAGTCCATTAAAATAAAATTATTACTATATCATCAAAATATCACTCCTTAAATTCAATTGAAAGGAATTTCATAAATATTACAAGGAAAGAGTTATATACATTTTTTAATTAACATCGTGCAAGTATTAGTTTAAAAGAAGGTACATCTATCAAAAAATTAAATTGTTTTCCAAATTATCGTAGAAAATATTTACATTTAATACCAATTTGAAAGATTAAAACAGGTATATTTAATTAGATTTTTAATGATTACAAATGAACGGATGTATTTCCGTTATTTAAAAAAATATATATAACGGAGAACTTGTAATATATAACGGAATTTAGATTTTTACTTCAATAGTAATGTATAAATAAAACTAATGATTTATAAATATAATCAAAACTTTTCGTCACAAATTTAGCCAAATAAAATTAAATTTTTGGTTTATTTATTCTAGTCGAATTATATCTGTCGTTGACTATAATCCTTAATAAATCACTTCATAAAAAAAATATCACGGCTGATGCTCTTTTAAACCACCAACAATTTTTTTGTTAATAAAAACAATTACTAAAAAAAATTATTATTTAAAATTAAAAGATAAACAAATCTTTATTTGATTATATTTTAACTTAACTCGAATTTATACCGGCTTGAAATATGAATAAAATGTAAAATGTACTTTATTAACTGTTTTGTAATTAATATTCTCTCATTTAAAATGATAAACCTAATCAAATTTATATATTAAAAAATGAAAAGTTTTTATTAAACAATTTCAAAATCTTTTACTTTTTCATGCAAACATCTTTAGTAACCAATGCTACTATTATTATTAATGCTTCATTTTATAAAAAAACTACCGATTTGTTTTATAAATTTTTATTAATTAAACACGAATTTAGAATGTTATTGAAAAGTACGCTGGATTTATTAAACGGCATATAAAATATCGTTATTGTACCTTTAGAAATTGCATAATGTTTAGGTGATGTTTAAATTATTCAGCTGAGATTTGATTTTTCTCTCTCTTTCCCTGTATGCGCGCACACGCGTGCGTGTAGAATACGAGCTTGTCGTCTCGTCTATTTTTTAAAAAAGTAGTTGGGAAATTTCGATTTTATATTGCTAAAAAGGACTTTCAAGTTATATTTCTATTTTTATTTAAAATTTCATCTCGTTTGACCGAAAGTGTGTTAGTTTGATTACTGTGTTCTGTTTATAATTTGTTTTTTGTTCCAACGGCCACATAATATATAGATTTTTAAATGTATTTTCTCTAACTTATTAATGTGATTTTTTTTTTTTTAGAAGTGTGTAATAGAAGAGTATAAAATAACGCATTTATTAACGCTGTTTCATCCGACTGAGTATGATGTTTATGACCATTACTGGTTATTTTATATATTTTAAAATTTTATATTTTTAATTGTTTATTTAATTTAGTTGTACTGCATTTATTTTTTTTTAATTTACCAGTATTAGTTCAGTTTATTATATTTAATCATTGCTTCATTGTTTTCATCAATTTTGAACGATTTTAAATAACCCTTTTACAGTCAGCCAATTTTCAAGACACGCGTTTCAAACAGAAATGTTAAAAAAAACCTGTTATGATGATAAAATCGAATAAGCTACTACGTCACAGATCAAGTGATATTTGCAAACAAAAATGTTATTTAATACTTCATGCCAGTACGATGTATGAATTCTAGCAATCCTCGGTAGCGACAATATAGTCATTTTATATTAGCATTTAATAGATGATGGTTAAAGTACTTTCCTCTTATCAAAACGTTAATGAGGTTATTTCAAAAGAACGTTTTACATCAAATATTATTTTGTTTCAAAGGTAATTATACTTACTTTTAATTAATGTATTTTCTTATTAAGTTAGCTAAACAAAATATCAAATTTTAACAATCTTTAAAATAATTTTTCTTCAGTTAAATAGTTACTTAAAAATTAAACAGGAAAAACGTTCGTTCAAAAATTTCAAAATAATTCGGCGTGAAGAATGAAAACAGGATTTAGAAATAATTTTAAACTAACTCTTTTTGTTACATCCGGGCATAATTCCGGTTAGTTTAGAAATTATTTTTAAAAAAATCGCTTTTCTTTCATTTTTTTTTGTAAAAAAATTGAATAATGAGATGAAATTCATTGCGTTAAAAGAAAAATAATAGTGAGTAAAAAAAAAAAATTAATTAAAATTAAAAAAATTAAAATAAATAAATAAATTAATAATTAATAACTTAAATAAATTAATGGCTTTAATAATTATAAGGTAAAACTATTAAGATTCAAACTAATCGCCAAAGATAAAAGCAAGTATTATAACTGATATATATATTAGATATTCATTTTGATTGTAAAAAATATAAATAAAGTTAAAAATACGATTGTTGTAAAATAACGATATAATTTATAAATGATTAATACTTACGAAACACTACAAAAAAGAATATTTTTATCTGTATTTATAAAAAAAAATAACTGTTGATTAGAACTTATATGCTATTGTTTAAACAATCCCAGTCGTAAGCAGAAAGTAAGTTTAAAAGTAATTTAAACCACTTAAAATTTCCAACACTGATTGCTCAAATAATAATAAATATTACAATTTATAATACTCGTACATAGAAGTATAATTATACAGGCGTTAATAAAGCCGAAAATCTGCTTTTATGTGTGGACATACTTAAATGAAACGTTCTGCATAATATTTGAAGAACTTAAAAAATGTTGAAATTGCCCTGCCATAAAGAAAAATATATTGACAACTTGGGTACTTTTATGCGTAATTTGCCGATTAATAAACGGTTTACTTTAAATAAACTAAAACTCTTATGAAATGAACATAGTTTATTATTGTAGAAAAAGCAATTTTTTCTAATTAGTAGATCTTTATATATAATTCATAAAATTTAAGATTTTTCTTCGTAATGACTACTACAATAGTACGCTACATCAGAGCAAACTAGGCTTTCATAGTAACTGATATTATCATTAATGATGATTTAATCACCTTTTGGTTTCTTCAGTTATTCTCATACAAACAGGATACTTCTTTTTTTTAATTAAATTTTTTATTTAATTAAAAGTTCATCTCTGAACTAAGAAATAAAAATTATTAAAAGAAATATTTACGGTAATTATACTTTTAATTAAATTTTTAATGCATTAATGAATTTAAGAAAATTAGGTAATGAATTTTAAAAATGAATAAAAACAGGCAAATTTTCTGTAAAATATATTTATCGTTGTAGCTGATTAACGGATTTACTTTACTTTCATATAAAATTTCAATTAGTTAAAAAATTTACTGTAATGTGTAGTATACGAGTATATACTAAATAATTTCTATTTTATATAAACCAAGATGCATAATTATGATTTATTTTATATTCAACTGAGATTTTATGTTAAATTTTTTCCTTATTGGAGTTAAAAGTGCTTTTGAGTACTTTATACTTTTAATACTTTTGTAATTTGAATAATAAACTTGTATGCCAAATTTACATTTAGACTGGAAAATTTGTTCATGTATATACTGCACTAATGAATGAATAAAAGTATTATTTATAACATTATTTTTTATCAGTTATAAAACGCAATTACAAGCACGCAAACACAAAAATACCCTCCTTCTAATTAAAGGAAATTTATACTTTAGATTTTTGTTTTATCGTGATACTTTTTGATAAAAAAAGTTTATGTGCTTGGTGAAAGAAAACTCATTTTATATTGGTTTCGATCGTTGGAATTTTATACTCGTCGACATCATATATTCACACATCAAATTACATTAATTACTATTTTCATAAATCGTTAATAGATATTAGACGTATAAAAAACGTTTATAAAGCAAACTTTTAGGACTAAAATGTATTTTTAAATAAATTAACAAAACTTTATCCGTGTATTAAAAGATTTAAACTCAATTCAGCAATGGCTCGCTGCCTGGAAAATAAGAATCTATGCAAATAAGTTATAATAAATTACTTTTACTTTATGACCTGTAAACTATCCAACCATTTTATTAACAATACACCAATCAAAGTTGCCAACCAACTACGTTATCTAGGTCTTTTATTCGATGAAGGAGGACTCGGTTGGAAACCTGACATATCGAACATATCAACTGTTTTATACTAAGCACATATAATCTTGGCGTGTGACTTTTCCGTGTTACTGTGTCATCAAAAAATAAAAAAATCAGAAATAAAATGTAATCATATCAATAGAATAAACAATCCTTTCTGCGTATAAAACACATACCTGTTGTTTGAATTCACGTTCAAGCGTACAGTTTGGTTGCAATGTATTATTAAGTTTGTAGCTCTACAGTTTTTATTAATTTGTATTCTAGTATTTGTTTAATTCGGATTTTATTCCTTGCAATAGCATTTATGTTAGCTAAAATGTGTATTTGAACGTGAAAATCTGTCTTTCTTCGCACACCGTTTTATTTCATAAAATAGTTTCAACTCTATATTAATCTAGTGTATAATACGATTTTTTTTTTTTTTTTACTGTTTTGTTTGCTTTTTATATTCTGAACTTCATAAGCGTTTCTTGGACTCACTTTCTTATATAGTTACATATTTATGTAAACTGTAAAGATACGCATACATATAGATTTATTTGAGGGATTTCAATAGAAACCCTCTTTTGTATTAAAATTTACTTATGGTACCGGTAAACAGGAACCGACTGTAAATTAAACATTGCAGTAAAAGAAAAATTCTACGTCCATCGTTTTATTTCGAAATTAAATTAAATTTGATATAATCAAATTCGTCGAATCACTGACGATTCCAACGATACCAGATTTATCGTAATATGTTCGTCAGATCCTGAAATGTGCTTCTTTCTCTCCCCCTAAAAAAACGAACAAACAAACAAAATTGTTTCTTTTCAAGAAAAAAAAAATGGGGTTTTAAAAATCGTTTAATTTACGTAGCTAAGCACCCTATAACTTGATAGACTATCAAATTTTTATCACTTTTTTACAACTGTCCAAATTTTTACTTTTCCAAAAATCTTCTGTAAAATTCTATTTACACATAAAATAAAAAACATAAGAGACAAGATATAATTAAAGGACACGTAAGCATTGTTTTATGCATTTTACGGAGAAAAAAAATTGATTCCTATAGTGTAATTAGATCTCTTGTACAACATTTTAACGTCACTGTTAACACCTGCAAGTTTTAATTGTGTTAAATCACTTTTAGAACAGTTAAGACATTAACAATTCCACCTTTTTTCAACGCTGTCATAACTGTACGAAAAAATCATTCAAAATCTATAAGAGATATGCAAACAGTTCCAACTGGGTAAAAAATTATACGATTCTCTATATCAAAATTATCTTCAAAAAATGTTACTAAACAAAAATAAAGAAAAAAATTTGAACAGAAATTTCATAATGTAACTATCAGGTAACTTAAGAAAAATAATAACAAATATAATCACTCCATAAATCACAAATTATTTTTCAATAAGAAAACCAAATTAAAACTGGTATATTATCTAACGTCTAAATATTTCCATATCAAAATAGGTCATTTCACTTCTGGTATACCATTTCATTTACCATTTTTCTATTTAATGTATATTTATTAAGAGCAGTGGATAATATAAAAGAAGAAATTCTATAACGACAAATATACCAATCTTATACAAATAATTGGTATAGAAGATTTGTATGCACACAACAGTTTTTGTTTAACGTCGCATCTTTATTTTCCCGCCCATCGGAGCCGGACACGCAGTGAAGCATAAACTCAGCTCTGAGGGGTGCCATCGCCTCAAACTATCTCGGCGGGCACAAAGCCACACCCAGGCAGCCGGGTCTCGGTCGTTTATTGTCGTGCCACATCTTTAATGAGGCGCCCCCAGAGGGGTCTTCCCGCCGGGATTCCGGTCTTTATGGCTCACCTTCAATGAGAAACTCCAAAGGGATCCCCTACCGGGACTACGGTCTTACCTTCCCCCTCAAAGGTACTGCAAGGGAGTCCCCGCCCGATCATTGATGAGATGCCGGAGCTTCCCACCCCTCACGGATGAGGCTGTCCCCCGCAAACACCACGCCAGGACAGGCCCGCTGATTCATGACATGGGTGAAGCTTTACATAGGTGTATGTGCATCCGCAACTTGCAAGAGGGATAGCGAGCTTCCCGCTTGAAGTCCTTCTGCAACTGGCCGGCCTCTCCACAGATTTTTCGAGTACACCATTAATGCAGAACGATATCAGGATATTTTATTTCAGTTCATCGTACTCTTGGAAGAGGAAGACAGTCACTGCTGGTTACAACATGACGGTGCGACATCGCACTACGCAGGTTCAACTTTAGATTTCGTCGAGGAATTCTTTGGTAATCGTGTTATCGGTCGAGGCTTGTGGCCACCAAGATCTCCAGATTTGACTGCGGCGGATTTTTTTCTATGGGGTTACCTCAAAGAAAAAGCCTAGAACAACAAACCACAAACACTTGAACAATTGAAAGTCAATATTGAACAAGCTGTATCAAATATCCAGCCACAAACTTTGAAAAAAGTTGCAAGAAACGCTGTAAAAAGAATTGAAGCTTGTATTCAAGAAGATGGCGGCCACTTCCAACATTTACTCTAAATGTAAGGTAATGGATGGTAATAATAAAAATTACATTTACATTTACACATGCCTTTTTTTATTTCAATACCTACCAATATAAGGTTGGGTTGCATTTCTTATTATCCTACATTTAAGAGCAATGTTTTTTTAGCAGTCATATTTTTTATCTTTTAATATTTATCTCTTGTTTGGTATCCTTTTTGTTTTTTAAGTTCTCATCAATATTCTTTGGACTCATCTTAATATGTAGTTATATATATTTATGTATACTATATATATATTTTCTCAGAGGAATTTCAATGGAAACTGCTCTCAGCGTAACAATTTTTTGTATTCAATTTACTTAAGATTTCGGTAAATTAGAACCGATTGTAAATTCTACATTGCGACAAAAAGATCCTACGACTGTGTTTCTATTTAACTTTTTATATATTTTAAGATTATTTTTAGAGAAAATATGTATGCATAACAATAATTCGGCTTGTACTTATCTTCTTTTTTGCTAAATTTAAAAAAAAACATTTTTAAGTAATTACAGATTCTACGCTAAAATTATCGATAATGATGAAAATAAAAATGGTAAAGCGGTATGAATTTTGTAACGTATGAAAAGTAAAATGATTTATACTAACGAGTTAAAATTCTTAAATCCCGAATATAATGATGTTTGTTATTCAAACCCAGAAGCTTCTGTTTTAAATGCAGACACGTTCAAAGTTTAGAATAAGAAGTTTAAAAACCATTAAGAGAATTTATAAAAAAGATTTTCACCTAAATCCATTATAAAAAGATCAAGTTGAGTTAATACATACGGTAGATATAAATTCAACTCGATATATTTATATAGGTCAGTAGTTATTTTAACATGATTTCTCTACTACATCTAAAATTGCACCTCTTGCTGTAATCTAATTTACCAAAGAAAGTTACGCACTGTTTCTAATCTGCCTACTAGTATAACGAATAGAATTTAAATGATGTTTATTTCTTATTTATATTCATCATTTTACTTTACCTTCTATATGATTTTTCACAAGAAGGAAAATCATTTATAACCGACAGTTCTTTTGAAAAATACTTTCTCTGTTCCCAACAGCATGTAATCGGTTTTTCACACAATTATCTCTAGGTTAATCCTATAACAGTAGAAAACGAATAAGTTTATAACCGATATTCCTTGTAATCTTTATTTAGATACACGATATAATAACAAAAAAATTATATCGTCCATGCAAAACAAATTTATCTGATTTAATTTATTCTTTAAAGCTTTAAAAATAAATAATTTATTTACTTTGAAAAGTATGAATACTTCAAAAAGTGTGCGGTAAAATTAGAATAAATAACGTTTTTGTCAACACGATTTATTTTGAAATAAATAAAATTAGAAATTACACAATAAAATTTTTCGATAAATAAAACCGATCCTGAAATAAAATAAAACCTTAATCCTGAAACGAACCTAGTGTTATACATATATCTGTGTTATCAGGCTGCTCCAGGAAAACTGTCAAAATTCAGGGAACGGTAAAATATGTATAATTAGTAGAATATGTTATATAAATCCTTTTTAATTTTAATTTTAAAATAATAGTACTTAAATATTTATTGTGTCTTATACATGTACGAGTCACTTTAATCATGAAAAAGTTGACGAACAAAGTTGTAAGCCCGTCACGCGGCTAAAGCCGCGATCCGGGATAGTCCTAAAAGTGTTGGTTGTTTCTGATGCACGGCTTACATAAACAACTTAATTTAAAATATTTATCATTTTATTTAAATATAATATTTCTTCGTTTATTTAATTCAATGATTCTAACTAAAGCGCGCACGCATATCGTATTTAATTCAATGTGGCGGTACTAGCGGTGACGGTCGGCATTAAATAAACTAAGGTAATTTCACAACTTACATAGAACAAATTCCGCTTGTACGGTCGACAGACTGGTGTAGCCGCGAGCCTTTACGCACCAAGTACCGAGTCAACCGGGCGATCGATTTTGAGACCCAGCAGATCGAATTACCTTTTTACCCTTAAAATATTATTAATTTATTTAATTCTACCGGTCACTTGTGACGTCACAACATAGTAGTAGCATTTTTTTTGAGAGGGTGTGATTTTGTAAATATTGTTATTTTTTAAGTGTTAACAAGTGTGCCTAAGAAATGTATGACCTTAATTAGGCGAAATGTCGAGATACTGAGGGAAACCTTAATCTACAGTTTCAAATGCTTGACATTTTAAGTTGAAATTATATGGCATCAATGCCCCTTATATAGAAGAAATCTGACCAATTTTGATGAAAATCGATCCATTAGTTCTGGAGATACAAGGTGATTTAGAGGCCAACACTTAACACATGTGATTAATTACATCCGAAAAATTCCATCCAGTTTTTTGGGTTCCTTAAGAATCAAAACGTCAAGATCCGGTGAAAATCGCATATGCCCAAATTGGACAGATTACTTTTCCCTTCTAGAAATATAGCTCTACGTAGACGAGAAAGTAAATATTAATAACGATCATTAATTAAATTAATGGTGTTTAATATGAATGCCATTAAATATGGTTTGTTTTATAAATGTTACAATTTTATGTACATATGAACACGGAAAAATATGTATAATAATATACTACTCTTTATCAGTCTGTACTATATGGTGCTTGCACGAAGATATGTTCATAAATATTATGTATATATAATTAATTCAAGTATAAATATTCAACATATATAATGATTTTATAACTCAACATAATGTACTATTGTATAAACGTTATGTTGACGACACTATAATCATATATAATGAAAATGTTCAAAATGAATCAAATATTAAATGAATTTAATAAAACTGATAAATACATTCTCCTCTATGAATCATGAAACCTTGCAGTTGGTGAGGGGGCTTGAGTGCTTAGGGATACAGAGTAGCTGGACCGAATGTGCAACCATATCGGAGAGGTATCTGTTGAGAGCCAGACTAAGGAATGATTCCCGAAAGAGGGCAGCAGCTCTTTCAGTAGTTGTTAGGGGCGTGAGTCAGAATGACTTAAACGGCCATATCAACATCACTCAGTTCTCTGAGTACTGCGCAGCTGAAAGCAATGGAAAACTACAGCTGCTTTTTTCCAAGAAAATGTGGCTCTCTGCAAAAAAATATGTAAAACAAATTGTTAGGGATGTAGGATGTAGAGGGTATACTGAAATGAAACGACTAGCATTAGATAGGGAATCTTGGAGAGCTGCATCAAACCAGTCAAATGACTGAAGACAAAAAAAAGAAGATAAATACATAAAATTTACCATACAAATAAAAAAGGATAATTGTTTGAACTTTTTGGAAATAAAAATATACAATAATAAAATAGATCATAAAATAAAATTAGAAATATATCGTAAAGATTCATTAAATAACACAATAATTAATTACCATTCATTTCATCCTTGGTTTCAACAGATATCTTTTTTTAATTCATTGTTATATAGAGCCATAAAATACCTCATACATGATAAAACTTCATTAAATAAAGAAATAGAAATAATTAAAGCACTGCTGTTGCTAAAGATTGTATTGTTGTACTCTAAACAATTTTTTTTTTGTCTTCAGTCATTTGATTGGTTTGATGCAGCTCTCCAAGATTCCCTATCTAGTGCTAGTCGTTTCATTTCAGTATACCCTCTACATCCTACATCCCTAACAATTTGTTTTACATATTCCAAACGTGGCCTGCCTACACAATTTTTTCCTTCTACCTGTCCTTCCAATATTAAAGCGACTATTCCAGGATGCCTTAGTATGTGGCCTATAAGTCCGTCTCTTCTTTTAACTATGTTTTTCCAAATGCTTCTTTCTTCATCTATTTGCCGCAATACCTCTTCATTTGTCACTTTATCCACCCATTTGATTTTTAACATTCTCCTATAGCACCGCATTTCAAAAGCTTCTAATCTTTTCTTCTCAGATACTCCGATTGTTCAAGTTTCACTTCCATATAAAGGAAGTGAAACTTTATTTTATTATAAACAAATTATATAATAAAATAAATAATTACATTAATTTAAATACCAATACAAAATTATTATCAAATCTTAAGAATAAAATATACAAAAAAAAGAATATTCATCTTTTAGTCAAAAAATTGAAAAAAAAAAAAATGACATAACACCTGCATATTCTACTGATAATAAATTAATTATATATATTAATAATAAAAAGTTATATAATAATGAAACCAAAATTTGATAAACAAGAAGTATACAGTCTTGTTTGTGAGGTTTGCGAAATGATATACGCGAGTATAACCAATCGTAAATTTTCCATACGTGCCGAAGAGCAGATAAACAGCATTAAAAATAATAAACCAGAAAATTCCAACTTTGCCAGACGTACAAGAATACGGTCAGTTATACACACAATCATAATAATTTTATGAAACTCTTAGACATTTCTAATAAGTATTATAATACTAATTTTTAAAAAATATCATATTTAATGTAATAATAAAAATTTAATTAATGAATAAACATTTTTTAAAAAGAACATATATTATTTAAAAACGGACTAAATATAAATAATAATTTAATCTAATAATTATCCCCTTGATAACATGGTTCCGTTTAATTTCATTCTAATCCACCAGAGTACACATATTTTCCTTCAGTACACTGGTAGAACCGGACAGTCATGACTGTTTATACATTTTCAACTATGTTTTTTTTTAATATTTTTAACTTTAATATAATACTTTTAAGTCCTGATGATGGTTTTCAAGTAAGCCGAAAGATCTAGAAATTATCTCATTGTGCAGGTAAGGTAGATTTTAGTAATATTATTTAATTAATTAACATATCAGCGGTACCATATCGAGAAATTTATTAATTAAATATACATTAATTTTTAGCCGATTCTAATTAACGGGATATGATATTTAAATTTTTAGCTAAGTAATTAAAAATATAGTAATTAAATTATTAATCTGATAAAATATTAAAAAACACTTTCGTAGTTCTGAGGAAGATCAATTTTTTATTTTCGACGGCCTCACTATTTCGCTGACAGAAACGCACTATATTTTCATACAACGCACTACGTACGTTCGATTAACGAGTAGACCCTACACACAAGCATCAAGTTTCGATTCACTCATCACTGTGATTCACCGCATAAACGCGTATAAAAGATACGTTACTACATTGTCAGCATAACCTCAAGCTTTTATCAAATTTAAACTGAACGTAACCCAAGAACGACTTAATTCAGTGGTTCCCAAACTTTTCCGAGTCGCGGCGCCCTTTTTCAATTAAAAATTTTTCATGGCGCTCTACCCTAAGTAAAAGTATGACTACTCGTAAGAGATAAAAATAAATAAAACTCGTGTATGTTGATTATTTTTTTTTACTTTATTAACATTAAATTAATAATTATAAATATCTAGGTTCAATTAATTATGAAGCTTTTACAATATTTTGCGGAGCCCCTGTGAAGAGGCCGCGGATCCCCGGGGCGCCGCGGCGCACAGTTTGGGAATCACTAACTTAACCAATCTTCATTTAATTTCCACGGGCACAGATTCAGATACACGTCTACAGCATATTTCATTTTTACTGAAATTGATTAATTAATTTTGAAGATTTTCGAGCCACAAAATTTTATACATTGGCTTATACACATACATAGTACCAAGAAATTATAGATAACAGATAAAAGAAAATTCAGAGCGAAAAAAAGAGAAACGCTCAAATGTTAACAAAATCATACAATAAAAAAATATTTATCAACAAACTTTTGTTTACATCAGAAATTTTTTGAAAGTATATCTCGAAGAGATGTCTCAAGAGTCTGTCTCTTCGTATGATTTTTGAAAGTGTATGTTTGGAGTGTCGCTTTATATGGAAGTGAAACTTGGACGATCGGAGTATCTGAGAAGAAAAGATTAGAAGCTTTTGAAATGTGGTGCTATAGGAGAATGTTAAAAATCAGATGGGTAAATAATGTGACAAATGAAGAGGTATTGCGGCAAATAGATGAAGAAAGAAGCATTTGGAAAAATATAGTTAAAAGAAGAGACAGACTTATAGGCCACATACTAAGGCGTCCTGGAATAGTCGCTTTAATATTGGAAGGACAGGTGGAAGGAAAAAATTGTGTAGGCAGGCCACGTTTGGAATATGTAAAACAAATTGTTAGGGATGTAGGATGTAGAGGGTATACTGAAATGAAACGACTAGCACTAGATAGGGAATCTTGGAGAGCTGCATCAAACCAGTCAAATGACTGAAGACAAAAAAAAAATCAACAAACGCAAAAATGTAACTCTACAAAACAGTAATTTTACCAGAAGCACTTACGCTTGCAAAACAATATTTCAAATTAAAAACGAAAATAAAAGTGATCAAACCATCAAAACAGAAGAAGAATAATAATCAGAACTTGAATAAATAAAAATTATAAAAAGTATGGAATGTGGCGAATCCCAAACAACGAAACTATATATAAAATATTTAGAATTAATAATTAATTTTAATTTAATTATTATATATTATATTATATAATTTATTAAAATTATTATTATTTGAATTAATTATTTAGAATATTATATTTAGAATAAATAATACTTAAAATATTATTAATTAACTCTGTAAAATATTACAGAACCAATTATTGGTCAAATGAAAAATACGAAGGTTATCCTACTTTTTCCACAGCATAAGAATGTCAGAAAATAAATTACTAAAACAACTGGGAATCAGAATCCTTTGCTAGAAAATCGGTGGAAATTCATAACAGATACAAAAAACCACCCAGGAGAGATTGGACAAAAAATTGAAGACAAATGATAAAACAAACATCAAAGAAAAGTTTAAAACAAAATATTTTCCTACATACAGAAAACCCGAAATATAAGGGTTTCGGATTAACTAAGAAAGATTAGATCCGATAACCTAAAGAAATATTGGCAAGTACAGGAGACCAAGCCAACGAAAAAAGTCAGAAGGAAAATTGGTATAAATTGTCTTAGTGATCCAATGTGGTGTGTATATATATATATATATATATATATATATATATTTAAGGAACCCCAACTTTAATGAGTGGTATTTTCGTATTCCTCATACCTGAAAGCGTAAAGAAAAATCAACCCCTACCCCGTGCGATCGTAAGTTATACTGTACTTTTCTTCGAAAATTCGGTGAAAAAAATAAATATATTTACCTCATATTAAAATGTACTCGTAATGAATTCGAGATTTTAAATAAATGAAATTTTACTTTAATCGGATAACATATCAGCCAATTAGAAATTGTTACAACTAGCTTTATAGTAAAGGTAAAAAATCGAAGGTGATTTAATTTAAATTTCTAATCAATATTCGTTTTCTTATTGGTTTGATTTCATTAATATAATTAATTAAAAACAAATTTAATTAAAAAAGAAAAAATTAAGGAAACTTCTTTTTTATACAAAAAAAAAAAAAATTCTCTTCTTTTGATTCATTCTTAATCGAAATTGCTAGCGTACGAAACACAGAAGAAATTCGAAAAAATATTTTCTACGTATATTTATTCTGTTACTAATTAATATTTTCTCACTGACCTCACCCAATTTCGATTTTTAGATCAACTGTTTTCCTATTACCTGCCATTTCTATTACTACTTATTTTAATTTGAAACAACTTTTATAAATTTTATCTTTTTAAATAAATAAAATGTATGTTTATTTTGATAAGATGAATATATATATATAAGATATATATATATATATATATATATATATATATATATATATATATATATATAGTTGAACATATATTGTAATTGAAAGTAATCAGTATTAAGTTGGATAGAATGCTGATAGGAAATAAAATAAGAAAAAATCTTTTAAAATAATTACCATACATTAAGTACTGTGGAAAAAGATACTACCGTATATTCCCTTAATATTTAAAAATATTAAGGGAATATACGGAATATAAATAGGGAATATAAAGGCATTAATATTTAAAAATATTAAGGGAATATACGGAAAAAGGGGAATTTCCGTCAGACTTCAAAAAAAGTGTTATAGTCATGATACCAAAGAAGCAGGAGCAGATAAATGTGAAGAATACAGAACAATTAGTTTAACTAGTCATGCATCAAAAATCTTAACTAGAATTCTATACAGAACAATTGAGAGGAGAGTGGAAGAAGTGTTAGGAGAAGACCAATTTGGTTTCAGGAAAAGTAAGGGACAAGGGAAGCAATTGTAGGCCTCAGATTAATAGTACAAGGAAGATTAAAGGAAAACAAACCAACATACTTGGCGTTTATAGACCTAGAAAAGGCATTCGATAACGTAGACTGGATAAAATGTTCAGCATTTAAAAAAAATTAGGGTTCAAATTTTGTTATTTGAAGAATTTTGTTATTTGGGAAGTAGAATTACTAAAGATGGACGAAGCAGGAGCGATATAAAATGCCGAATAGCACAAGCTAAACGAGTCTTCAGTAAGAAATATAATTTGTTTACATCAAAAATTAATTTAAATGTCAGGAAAAGATTTTTGAAAGTGTATGTTTGGAGTGTCGCTTTATATGGAAGTGAAACTTGGACAATCGGAGTATCTGAGAAGAAAAGATTAGAAGCTTTTGAAATGCGGTGCTATAGGAGAATGTTAAAAATCAGATGGGTGAATAAAGTGAAAAATGAAGAGGTATTGCGGCAAATAGATGAAGAAAGAAGCATTTGGAAAAATATAGTTAAAAGAAGAGACAGACTTATGGCCACATACTAAGGCATCCTGGAATAGTCGCTTTAATATTGGAAGGACAGATAGAAGGAAAACATTGTGTAGGCAGGCCACGTTTGAAATATGTAAAACAAATTGTTAGGGATGTAGGATGTAGAGGGTATACTGAAATGAAACGACTAGCTCTAGACAGGGAATCTTGGAGAGCTGTATCAAACCAGTCAAACGACTGAAAACAAAAAAAAACAATTTTTAAATAATTTAATTACAGTTATCACTTCATCCATGATGTATTAAATGTTATTTTTATTTTGTTTAAATATTTTATTACTCAGGTTACTAATATAAATCAACTAATATCTAAGTTTTAAATAGTCCGTTCCAAATTACAATAGCTATTATTTTAAAAAGCTGGACATTTGAAAAAAATAATATTTGCATACGCAAAGGAGCATGGAAATGTCCTAATATAGACAGAAAATTTAATATAGTACATTCATACATATCCACCGAAAGTAATTCCTTTTGGTGGTTCCGGAGGCTAAACAGAAAAAGAAGGTATCCTTTGCAGGTATTATATTTGCTAATTATACATTGTAATCCTTTTTTATGTCGTATTTTGTACAAGAGAAATAAAGATTTATTCATTCATTCATTCATATTTATATATTAGATTAATCCTAAGTAACAATTACTATTCACTATTATTCATCGTATCATTAGAAAATATACAAACTCTATGTAATACAGCTAGAACATAATATAAATATTATTTACAATAGTTATTACATATTTGTAAGGTATAGTTAGTAGATATTGTAAAATAAATATAAATACAAATATTTTGTAATAAAAACTGTTTTTTTTTTGTTTATAGAAGAAAATGGTACTTAACAGATACACAATAATATCTGTCATATTATTTATGACAATATTTTTATCATACGTTAACTGTGATAGCGCAGGACATATTTCACCACCACCAGGTTTAGCATTTGGTAAGATAATATCATAAATTTATATTTTTAGTTACTATTAATGCAATATAATTAACTGATAAAAAAAGTTTAAAACATTAACTGTAAAAAAAAAAAAAAACATTAACAGTTTAAAAATTGTTTATATATTTTTTTTTTACATATGTTTTTCAGTCTTTCAAGTTTATATACTCTACTGTTATAAATAATTAAGTAATAAAAAGATCTCTTACAACAAAATAAAAAGATAAAATTATTTTACGTGGAATTATGCAATAAAATTAACTTAACGTATTTATCATTTCTTAAAGGTTATCTGTAGAGTTTGAATACATAATTAAAAAATAAAACAGTTGGTCAAAAGAAATAATATAGATAATTATCATGGAAGGATGCAGAACATAATATAAAAAAGCGGAAAAGAAAAAAAAGAAAGATAAAAACGAGAAAAAATATTAATGAGCGGTTAATTTAATCTAGACATCTGAAAGAAAGTATTATGTCGGTAATGTACTGTTTTATTTGTATGAAACACGGGTAGTTTTACATAACTTAGTTATGTTTTGTAATGTTACGAAACAAAGATAAAAGATAAATAAAATGAATGAGAAATAAAGACTTATTTCATTGTAAGGATGAATGGCAACGTATGATTATAGTTAAAAGCAGTTGAATTGGCACAAATTAGTATTATCATTTTGTATGTTCGGAGTAAGATAATTATCAAACTAAAAACATTGCTAGTCATCGTGCATTAAGATTAAAAAAGCACTGATTTTGATCTTTTAACACGCCTATTAGTTTTTTATTTATTCTAAAGGGAAATCCTCCTCTATGAATCATGAGACCTTGCCGTTGGTGAGGGGGCTTGAGTGCTCAGGGATACAGAGTAGCTGGACCGAAGGTGCAACCATATCGGAGAGGTATCTGTTGAGAGCCAGACTAAGGAATGATTCCTGAAAGAGGGCAGCAGCTCTTTCAGTAGTTGTTAGGGGCGTAAGTCACAATGACTTAAACGGCCATATCAACATCACTCAGTCCTCTGAGTACTGCGCAGCTGAAAGCAATGGAAAACTACAGCTGTTTTTTTTTCCAAGAAAATGTGGCTCTGCATTTTCAAAAGTAATAATGGAGGCGCCTTCCTTGGTAAAATATTCCGGAGGTAAAATAGTCCCCCGTTCGGATCTCCGGGTGGGGACTACTAAGGAAGGGGTCACCAGAAAAGTAAAAAATAACATTCTACGAGTCGGAGCGTGGAATGTTAGAAGCTTAAAAAAGGTTGGTAGGCTAGAGAATTTAAAAAGGGAAATGGATAGGGTAAACGTGGATATAGTAGGAATTAGTGAGGTTCGGTGGGAAGAGGAAGGCGACTTTTGGTCGGGTGACTTTAGAGTAATTAACTCAGCGTCAAATAATGGGCAGGCAGGAGTAGGTTTCGTGATGAACAAGAAAATAGGGAGGAGAGTGGAGTATTTCAAGACGCATAGCGATAGAGTCATTGTAATAAGGATAAATTCAAAACCTAAACCGACAACGATTGTTAACGTCTATATGCCTACAAGCGCCCATGATGATGATGAGGTAGAATGTGTATACGAAGAGATTGATGAAGCAATTAAACACGTAAAAGGAGATGAAAATTTAATAATAGTTGGAGATTGGAATGCAAGCATTGGAAAAGGCAAGGAAGGAAATATAGTGGGTGAATACGGGCTGGGCAAAAGGAATGAAAGAGGGGACCGACTTATAGAGTTTTGCGCGAAGTATAATTTAGTAATTGCCAACACCCAATTTAAAAATCATAATAGAAGAATATACACTTGGAAAAAGCCAGGCGATACTGCAAGGTATCAGATAGATTATATCATGGTTAAGCAAAGATTTAGAAATCAACTCGTGGACTGCAAAACTTACCCTGGAGCAGACATTGATAGCGACCATAATTTGGTGATAATGAAATGTAGATTGGGGTTTAAAAACCTGAAGAAAAGGTGTCAGATGAATCGGTGGAATTTAGAGAAGCTTGAGGAAGAGGAGGTAAAGAAGATTTTTGAGGAGGACATCGCAAGAGGTCTGAGTAAAAAAGATAAGATAGAAAATGTAGAAGAAGAATGGGAGAATATTAAAAAGGAAATTCTTAAATCAGCAGAAGCAAACTTAGGCGGAATAAAGAGAACTGGTAGAAAACCTTGGGTTTCAGACGATATATTGCAGCTGATGGATGAACGTAGAAAATATAAGAATGCTAGTGATGAAGAAAGTAAAAGGAACTATCGGCAATTAAGAAATGCTATAAACAGGAAGTGTAAACTGGCGAAAGAAGAGTGGATTAAAGAAAAGTGTTCAGAAGTGGAAAGAGAAATGAACATTGGTAAAATAGACGGAGCATACAGGAAAGTTAAGGAAAATTTTGGGGTACATAAATTAAAATGTAATAATGTGTTAAACAAAGATGGTACACCTATATATAATACGAAAGGTAAAGTCGATAGATGGGTGGAATATATTGAAGAGTTATACGGAGGAAATGAATTAGAAAATGGTTTTATAGAGGAAGAAGAGGAAGTTGAGGAGGATGAAATGGGAGAAACAATACTGAGATCTGAATTTAAGAGAGCATTAAAAGATTTAAATGGCAGAAAGGCTCCTGGAATAGACGGAATACCTGTAGAATTACTGCGCAGTGCAGGGGAGGAGGCGATTGATAGATTATACAAACTGGTATGTAATATTTATGAAAAAGGGGAATTTCCGTCAGACTTCAAAAAAAGTGTTATAGTAATGATACCAAAGAAATCAGGGGCAGATAAATGTGAAGAATACAGAACAATTAGTTTAACTAGTCATGCATCAAAAATCTTAACTAGAATTCTATACAGAAGAATTGAGAGGAGAGTGGAGGAAGTGTTAGGAGAAGACCAATTTGGTTTCAGGAAAAGTATAGGGACAAGGGAAGCAATCTTATGCCTCAGATTAATAGTAGAAGGAAGATTAAAGAAAAACAAACCAACATACTTGGCGTTTATAGACCTAGAAAAGGCATTCGATAACGTAGACTGGAATAAAATGTTCAGCATTTTAAAAAAATTAGGGTTCAAATACAGAGATAGAAGAACAATTGCTAACATGTACAGGAACCAAACAGCAACAGTAGCAATTGAAGAACATAAGAAAGAAGCCATAATAAGAAAGGGAGTCCGACAAGGATGTTCTCTATCTCCGTTACTTTTTAATCTTTACATGGAACTAGCAGTTAATGATGTTAAAGAACAATTTAGATTCGGAGTAACAGTACAAGGTGAAAAGATAAAGATGCTACGATTTGCTGATGATATAGTAATTCTAGCCGAGAACAAAAAGGATTTAGAAGAAACAATGAACGGCATAGATGAAGTCCTACGCAAGAACTATCGCATGAAAATAAACAAGAACAAAACAAAAGTAATGAAATGTAGTAGAAATAACAAAGATGGACCACTGAATGTGAAAATAGGAGGAGAAAAGATTATGGAGGTAGAAGAATTTTGTTATTTGGGAAGTAGAATTACTAAAGATGGACGAAGCAGGAGCGATATAAAATGCCGAATAGCACAAGCTAAACGAGCCTTCAGTAAGAAATATAAGTTGTTTACATCAAAAATTAATTTAAATGTCAGGAAAAGATTTTTGAAAGTGTATGTTTGGAGTGTCGCTTTATATGGAAGTGAAACTTGGACAATCGGAGTATCTGAGAAGAAAAGGTTAGAAGCTTTTGAAATGTGGTGCTATAGGAGAATGTTAAAAATCAGATGGGTGGATAAAGTGACAAATGAGGAGGTATTGCGGCAAATAGATGAAGAAAGAAGCATTTGGAAAAATATAGTTAAAAGAAGAGACATACTTATAGGCCACATACTAAGGCATCCTGGAATAGTCGCTTTAATTTTGGAAGGACAGGTAGAAGGGAAAAATTGTGTAGGCAGGCCACGTTTGGAATATGTAAAACAAATTGTTAGGGATGTAGGATGTAGAGGGTATACTGAAATGAAACGACTAGCACTAGATAGGGAATCTTGGAGAGCTGCATCAAACCAGTCAAATGACTGAAGACAAAAAAAAAAGAAAAGGGAAATAGTTCTTACCATTGGAGGCTAACTCTCATGAAAATACTTCAACACTGTGAAGATAAGCAATTGATTTGTTATATCGCTAAAAAATAATTTTCCTTCACAAAAATAACAAAAATGGTTAGGCGGATTAACAGAAATTTTGAAATAAAAGAAGAAATTAAAAGGTTAAATTAGTTAAAAGTCGCTAAAAAAAAGAAAGTTCAAAATTTAAGTACTGTATACGCGGTATAACATAGTTTTATTACAGGAAAGATTAAATTAATCTTATACTATATGTCCCAGTATAACGACAGATAGATTTCTAATGCACGTAAAGCATCTAATGCACAAAACGTACTAATAACATTTTTTTCTGAAAGTAATGATGTTCAAAACACAGCCAGTTCCAGTAGGAAACAGAATGATAGTGTCATTTCTTGCGCTGGATATCACTTGCATTTCGATGTATTTGACATGCTGATGTATAACTGTATTTGGTTTAGTGTACAAGGAAACGAAATAACACATTTTCTAGTGAGTCTGACATTATGTGATTGTTATTCTTGAATACGGCTTTGTAATGTTTTTAGAATAACATAAGACGTGATTTATATCCGGTCACCAACTACTGTTACCGTTATGTTATTAATATACGAGCCTCATTTAATAATTAAAGACACATATGGATCTGGAGCTAAGACATTTTATTTAACCAATGTAATTTTTCTTTTCTATTTTTCAACATAATCTCCAGCAATCCATGTCTCAAAACAGTTTAGAATGTTGTTTTCTCCGACCAGTTTTCCAGTTACTGCCGGTCTGGGTGTATGTATGAGCAAATGCAATTACTGCTACCGACTTACTAGACCTGATGTAGTTGCAAATGTAAAATATTGCGCAAAAAACCTGCTTACTGAAATCGTCGTTTCAGTTATGTGCATATGCGAAGTTTTGGCTTTTTACGGCGATCTGTCATCTCTCTTGGAATCCATCTTGCGCTTGTTTTACGGTACTTAATCTTGTCAGTAATAGTGTAATGAACTGTACTAATACTTACTTGTAATCTCTTACCTATAATCTCAACTGTAATCCGTCAGTCTTCTTAGATGAGAGAGGCTATTCGAGTTTCAAGCGCTAGAGTTGAAACTTCGATTGATATCTAGAACTGTGCTCGTCAATCACTGAATTTCGACCGCCTTTAAATTTTTCTACCCACTTGTAAACATGTCTACGGTTCATACAACTTAGTCCGTATTGTTTGGTTATGTGATAGTAAATGTTACACGGTTTTTCACCTTTGAAAAGCAAAAAAAACGTATCGCTACACGCTGTTCAATTAATTTGTAAAGTTCGAGAAGACTTGCCATCGTAAAATGAGATATTAAGATTGCAAACAAAACAATTTTACTTTCAGCTGATCAAAAATAATTTCAGCGTTACCAACTTATTGTTCTGAAAGTATTATACCATTCTTACCAATTGTACCAATTTATTGCAACTCTTTTTATTATCGTTTCATTGCTGTAGAAATTGTTTTTTAAATAATGAAACTTATAAATATTTATCTAAAATTATATTTGTGTTTTGGGGATAAAAACGAAAACATTGGAGTTAGAGCTGAAGAAACAGCTAAAAACGTTCAGGATTTTGAAGCTTTTGGTTGTAAACATTTTTGTTGTTGTTAGTAGGCTAAATTCATGAAGTTGTATAGTTTGGCAAAAACATTTAATAAAATCATGTCTAATGAAACATAAACCATGTAACATTTTCGCGGTGGGCCTTAGGCCCTGCGTGAGATCGAAGACCAAGGTTTTGACTCTTGGCAAGATAGGTGGAACGATTCTTCAACAGGTCGTTATACGCACAGTATATTTCCCAATGTTAGAGAGTTGCGAGCGGTTAGCTGGGTATCCCCCAATCGGCACACGACGCAGTTCCTCTCCGGACATGGTGCTTTTAGGGATAAATTGGCTAGGTTTAGGTTGGTTGATTCCGGCTTCTGTCCGGACTGTAGGGTCGATGACACCGTGGACCATGTCCTACACATATGTCCCCGGTACGAAGCTGAGCGTACCAGAGTTACTAGGAACTCAAGTGAGTAAACTCTGTTTTGGATCTACGAGTCAACTGGAGGACTCGTAGAGAGTGGACAATAGTTGCTGGCTTCCTTCGCTTCTCGCCCTGAGTAGAACTGCCGAAGGGATTTAGTAGGTGATAGGAACCTGGGTGGCTAGGGACTGCCTGGGTAGTTGACTAGCCGAAGGTAGGCGCTTAAGGCAGCATGCCTCGGTTAGATCTAATTGGTTTATTTTGTTGGAATAAAGCTGTCGGAGTTGCGGCCGCTGCCAACGGGCATGGTTATCCTTGTCCCGGGGGGTGCGGTCGCACTCCGACGAGGGCGTTTTGTGAGCACACGACACCGTCGGCGGAACGTGGCTGTGTGCCGCTTCGGTGGTAGGCAGTGGCGTTTCGACGGCGGTTACGAAAGATGGTGAATGTCACGCGGAACTCCGCGATGGAGCTGCGTGGGAGTAGGCGTTCGCTCTCCTCTCCCGGGCAGACCGAAGCGGAGTCAGATAGTTTGAACTCATTGAGTTATTAAGCGGGGTTCTTTAAGGGAGCTAGGACCAAATTTCGCTGTGTAAAAACTTTAGTGGGAAGTTTTGTTGAAGTGGTCGTACTCGGATCTGAGACATTCAGTAAGTTGGCTCATTAATAGTTAGGGTTAGGCTCGAGGTCTTCATTCCGCGGTTAGAGTTCTAGGTTAGTTCCTGAGGGCAACGTGGTAGCTGCAGGTGTCCGTTGTCTTCTTTCTGAAGGCATAAACACGTAAAACTATCTCGGGGTGAACTTTACCGATGCAGATGTCCTTCAGGACATCTGCATCGGTGGCATCTCTGCGGGGCCTGAACTGAAAGCTGTGGTGCGCAATCAGTTTGAGGGCGAAAGGATGTCCTCCGTTAAAGCCACTACTGGCTAGGAACGGAGGGGATGGTGTAGCGACCGGACACGCTACGAGTGGAATCTTCTCCCCTCGGGGGGAAATCGAGATGGGCCTTAGGCCCGCCTTTTTTCTAGTTTCCATTAAAAATCTTTGTTTTTTAGGCATTGTCCTATTAAAATTGCAGACTTGTATTAATATCAAATGCCTTCAACCAATACATTATGGCAGTTAATATGTGGGTAATGATTTTTTTTTTTTATTATTTTACGAACCTTTTTATAACGTACGAAATATAAAGAGTTCAATCATTAGTAAAAATTACTTACAAATGTTGAATGTATATGCGAAAAATAATACTTTTTACTTAACAATAAATTATCAAAATAATACAAATGGTTTTGTATCTTTTTTTAAGAATGCAGCTTTGAAATTTTTTAAAGTATTTTAAATTCAGTGTAGATTTTTCTTTGGATTCACGTTACGATAATTAAATACAATTTTTGAATAGATTCAAAAAGATTTTTTTAACAATTTTTATTACAAAATTAAATATGCAAACAAGTTGATTATTTTAATATCAATCATCTTGCAACATTTAGTATTTCTTTTATTTATTTTTATCAGCAAGATGATTACAAATATTTAATTTACCTCCGTATTATTTAGTTCTAAATTACTTTTCAGTTTAATAAAAAGATCTATGATAAAATTTTAATGGAACACTGATTTCATAAACATAAAATAAAGATGTAAGTACCAAAACCATTGAAACATCTTTTTGTTATGTCAACCAGAACGAAACCGCATACTGGTTAAAACAATTGTTCTATTCACGGATAGAACCTGTTTTCAGGCGCAACAACCTTTTGTTTATACTGTATATAAAGTACGTAGGTAAATAAAGAATAACCAAGGCTGTCACGTTTATTGACCTCACTAATATACACCGATGTAATATAATAGTAAATAAACCGTAGTGTTAACACTGCGTTGCCACCTCTAGGACAAATATTATGAAAATTGGTCACGGACCATAAAAGGGAAATGTCATCTTTGACATTTTATTTTATTTTATTATTATTATATGCAACAACGAAATAAATTTTACTTAAGAAATAAAAATATTAAATAAAAGCGTTAAATTTTACATCAACCTTAACGAAAATATTAAATACATTGCTACTTCAAATAGAAAATTTATGCGTTTTCTAAATAAAATATAATAAAAAACTTACTGTATGTTCTTTAGCGCTTTTAATAATTTTTAATTCAATAAAGAACTCATCAGATGAGTGAATACATCTCCTCTGATTTTTTACGCCAACGTAGACCCCCGTCGAGTCTCCCGTGGACCCCTGGGGGTCCACCTGGACCACTTTGGGAATCAATGTGTTAGATAAAGAGTGTACTTGAAGCAAGCAAAAGTTAGCCTTCAACCTACTAACAAATACCCCGTTTTAATTTTGAAAATCAGATGATTGTTTGCAGAGATATTATAAGAGCACACCATTGCATCTCCCAAAACAGCGCCCCAGGTGTACCCCATTTTTTATCGGTTGATGGTAATGATTAGTCTAGCCTCGCACGAGGTGCTGGCATCACCTCACCCCTCTAGCCTGACACGCAGTCCGCACGGGAAGCCCATTATTAAACAGAAATCTTTTAAATTTATGTAATATTATTTTATTTAATTTAACATAAATTTAATTTTATTATTTTTTTAATTTTATTCATTCGATTGAATTGAATCATTCAATCCAAACCCAGCTAACACAGCGATAGAGGCTCACAGTTCATTAATTCAATTCATTAAAGTTTGTGCTTCAACCGGAAAATCTCTATTAAAATTCATTATTATATATATTATTATATTATATATATATATATATATATATATATATATATATATATATATATATATATATTTATTTATATAGCCTATACACTCCCGGAAACGTAAGCATTTCAACACGGGGTCATTCATCTAAATCGGTTCGGCCGTTGAGCTGCTTCAGTGGAATAAACATACACACACATATACGCCCAAATAATATTACACTTCTTTTTGGGCAGTGGTGTAAAAAAAAGAGAACACTAAATTTTGACAATGGAGTGGTTCCGAAAAGCGTCAGCAACAGATAAAAGAGTGAAACTAAGAAAGGTTAATCGGTACTCAACATAGAAACTATAATGATCTTAGAAGAAGAGATAATAGTAATTATTATTTTAATATCAACAGTTTAACATATTATACACAACTAAACCCATCTAAAAAATGCTTCGAGTAACGGAATATTAATACGAGGGCTATTCAGAAAGTAAGGAACGTTTCCACCTGACGCCACCAGGCGCACGCCAATCGCGTATATATTGGTGTACTCGTGCTCGGCACCTCAGTCAGCGTCCAGCCGTGACAACGGGAACATTTTCCCGTTTTTTTATATACAAATTTGTAATGTGTGCTGCAATCGAAAATCCCGCCGGTTGTGAGGTGCGGTCTGTGATTGGTTTTTTGTTGGCAAAATACTTAAAACCAATAGAAATTCATCGGGAACTGTGGGAAGTGTACGGAAACAACGTAATGAGTGAAAGTTCTGTCAGGAAGTGGTGCATTCAGTTTAAAAATGGCCGAACAAACGTTCACGATAAAAAGAAGAGTGGACGTCCGAGCATTGTGACTGACGATCTGGTTTCCAAAGTTGAAAAGATTCGTGAAAACCGCCGTTTCACAATAACTGAGCTTTCTCTATGTTTCCCACAAGTTTCACGGATTTTGTTGTTTGAAATTGTTTCACAGAAGCTAGGCTACCACAAATTTTGCGCAAGATTGGTGCGTCACTGAGTGGTTGAGATCACAGGCGGCAGAATTCTATCACACGGGAATTTCAAAGCTTCATAGGTCCACCGCTATGATAAGTGCCTGAATTTGTAATTTGGTGATTATTTTGAAAAGTAGTATTTTAGTCCCTCTTTCACATGTATATAAGAAAAAGTTTTTCTTCTACTTGGTTTTTTAAAATTCCAAAACGTTCCT
This sequence comes from Lycorma delicatula, assembly GCF_047948215.1. NCBI lineage: Eukaryota > Metazoa > Arthropoda > Insecta > Hemiptera > Fulgoridae > Lycorma > Lycorma delicatula. Next base: position 101,496,286 of record NC_134464.1, on the reverse strand, counting down.
TACTTTCTGAATAGCCCTCGTATGTAAGCACAATTAATTTTTGTGTACAGAATAATGAGATATTAGTATTGTTTACTAATAGAGAATACAAGATCGCAATCATATCAGTAAGCCGTATACCCTCCACACAGATAACAATTTTACAGAATTATTTATCTAAGTAATTATTTAATCATTTATTTTGATGATTTAAATGATATTATAACATCATTTTATATGAATCCGAGAGAAATAACAAAAAACAGAGGGTGGGGCGTATAACAGAAAAAAAATCGGTTGGAGCTGTGTCGGGGCGCACGACCGATTTAACGTGAAACGTTACAGACCTTGAATGAAGTTCCTCCAAACTACAGACCGACCAAGAGTTAAGTGGGAGAGCCACCATCGAATTTTTTTTTGAACAAAACTAAAAGTCTCCAATGGAAAAAAAATTTAGTCCCTTCATTTGACGAACTCTACAGATAAATTGCTCGGTCTGTATGTCAGTGAATCACTTTTAGTGTAATGGGTTGAAATAAAAACAAGACATTGACTGCGCACCAAATTTAATTTTAACATAAAACAGACACTAAATGGTAAGTGTATATTTATTTCTACTAATATTCGACGACAGTTTTGTTCAACATCGTTTTGTGATAAGAGAATTAAGACATATGCACCTCTACCGCTGCATAATAAGCAGCGGTAGAGGTGCTCACTCCGTCGGCGTCGTTCACTGAGCGCGACGCTCCCGAAACAGTCTTGCTCGCTCGGCACTGGATGTTGGGATACCTGTGCGTGGCCTATAATCTCCCCTTTCCAACAATATGCGTAATTTATATTTCCAGCAGGATTTACACAGGCTGAGGCTGATATATTGAAATTTTATACTTTTTTAATTTTTTACTCATAAAAATTTCCCAAAATACACTTATTATTACTTAAATCGATCTACCTTGATAAACTATAAACATAAACACACGAATCACTGCGCTATAACGTCTAAAGCGTGAGCTAAACTCATTGGAAATGAGCGAGAGCGCCAGTTTTGGCTGATCTGCGCTGTGGCCCCTCGCCGTCAACTCACTAACCTGTAACTTGCCAAAGAAGACAAACTCAAAGTCGTATCGGCGAGCTGACCATTTAACTTATATAGACCTTTTCGTTACCTACAAATTTCTTGATTTTAATGACGTTTCAAGTCATAAAACCGAAAATACAATTTTACAGAAACACTCACTATAAGAACAAGTGATGCGACTGTCTACGGGCTCAAAATCAATAAAGCCGCAGTATAATCAGAAGACATTTGGAGTATCATATAAATAAAAAATAACAAAATTTTTAAAAAATATCCTCTACAAATTGAATTGAAGCTGAAGGATAAAAAATAATATATTTATTTTTTTCAGGTGGTATTCCATATGGAAGTATATCTGGGCGAGTAGCTGATTATTTTAAGCAAAATCCTCAAGTAAGCAGTTACAATGAACCTCCTACACAATACGATGGTGTTGTGGAAAGGCTACCATCATTTGAAGATAATCTGATCGATGATTAAATTATAGATCTAATAATAAAAAAAAGTTATAATAATTGTCATTTTTATTTTAAAAAAAAGATGAAAAAGAAACATAACCCAAAAAGATGCTAATTTTATTGTAGTGATATATCATTTAAGTATATTTTTTTCTTACTAAACTAGCTAATTTATAGTTCTCAAATGAAGATAGATATTAAATATGGTAGTTTTTTCATCAATATAAATCTCTATAGATACATCACATAATTAAAACTCTATTAAATTATATAAGCTATTCATTTACAAAAGATTATAAATTTATCCGTAAATACAGTAGAATTATACAGTTATAGAATAGACGAAATTCGATAAATGCAGTAAAAGTATTTAATAAACAATTATATGATTTTTTTTTTTAATTTTTAATTAGATACATCAATAATTTTGTTTTAATTATTAAATATTACTTTTTTATTTGCCATTTTAAGTTACATCAATTTCCGAACTCATTAGTGACTATATTGGGGTTGATTAGTTTTACATTTTTTCAGCTTAACAGAAAATCGAATTTGGGACCTTCGATTCGATACAGTAGGAAAATAACTAGGGCAAGAAGTAAATAATTCATAAAAGAGACCAAAAATACAATCCTGTGTAGATTTTAAAAATGTAGTAGGGTTAATAGATTTGTATTTTGTTTTCTTTTTTTTTTTTAAACTATTTTTTTGACATTTTTATTATTTATTTCTATTAATTATAATTTTAGAATTAGTATATTATTTTATTCTTGTTTAAGATAAAACACTTTTATAAATAAATACGATAAGATTATGTTTGTTTTCTTCTTAATATTTTACATTCACCTATCAAGAAAATATTTTTGTGTTTATAATCAAATTGAAATTGTACTGGAATTAAGAGTATGAATGATGAATTATTGTTGTGGTTTTGTACTCAAAGAACAATAACAACCTCTAAATCGATAAACAGTACCCATAGTAACGCACGCTGCTGTCGAAATAATTATGTGGTTATGAAAAAATTAATTTAGAATGTTTTACCATAGCGTTTGGAAAGCGTTAATAAATAGTCTATACCATAATATATTCTGTATGCAGTGTTTATAAAGTATGACCCCCTTAAAAAAATTTCCACAATTTAATACTGAAAAACGAAATTTGAAATGCTCTTATCTGGAACGATATATTTTTTTCGATGTCACACTACGAAATCCCAAAACCCCAGAGGGGCAAACTCTTGAAGAGCAACTCATTACTTTTAAATTTAATGGGGAGTAGCATATGACATAAATTAAAGGGAATTGAAAAACAAAACTAAGGTAAAAATCTTCGAACTACGACAACTCTAACGAAAATATTTTTCATAATTTAAAAATTTACCTTGTATATTTCAAGTAGTTTTGTCACCGATAAAACGTTTTATAGTTACTTTCGCAGCGAATATAGCTAGAATAGCTAAAATAATTAAATTGGAAAGTACATAACTACCATTCATGTCAAAAATGGGGTATCGGGTAAACGTCATTTTACGTCCTGAAGTAAGGATATTTAACTAATCAAATTTTCACTTATACAGTATTTAAGAGATATTGTAAACTACTTTAAATATTTCTCTATGTTTGATACAAATCAGACGATACTTTATTAAAAAAAATCTGATTTGGACACCATATGACTTCCTTGTACGCCTATTAAATTACGTATTAACATTTTTTTTTTTTAATGAAAAGAACATAAAACTTTATTTCACTAATAACGTCTGATTTTTTAAAATATTTTATTATTATTATTGAATTATTTATTGTAAAACTTTTTTTTACAATCAGAGGTTAATAATTATTAATAAATTAATATATTTAAAAATAAAAAATAAAAAAAAAAAAAAAAAAAAGGGATGAAGTCGGATTCGAACCGATCTGCCAATTCCTTGTAACATCCAAATAACTCATTAATTAAAATATTATTTGGCTATAACTCTGGAACTAATGAAAATAATTACCACGTATATCGTTGAAAAGCTCTCAGTGAGGACTTTTTACTGTAGTTAAGAAAAAGTCCTAAATCCAAACTGTTTGGATTTTGGGCCTTTTTGGACACTTTTGGTCCAGTGGATTGCAATCAAAATGTGCACAAATAGATGTTAGAGCAATCCTAAATCGAAAATTTCAACATTCTAATCGTTAATCGTTTTTGAGTTATGCGAGACAAATACGTACGTATGTACATACAGGCGTCACGCCGAAACTGGTCTAAATGGATTCAGGAATGGTAAAAATGGTCATGGATGGTCGCGATCAAAAAGAGAATTCCATTTGGGGAGGAAGGGATAAATAATAAGAGAAAAGGACAAAGTAATCATGAAAGTTGTACATCCAACATTAAGATTCTCAAGAGTTTTCCTTTCTTGGTATAGAAATTCTTTCCGTTAATAATCAGACAGTTATTTATATACTAGAAAAAAAAAACGTGTTACAGATCATTGATTTTTCAAAGAGACCAGTTCGGACAGTTATAAAAATAATTTTCTACATAGCCATTTGAGAAACTAAATAGGATTCCTGAAGGAAAGTATTTGCCATCTTCAGAACTGTGTTCTGTGTAAAAGAATATTTAACTATTAACTATTCAGCCAGACTTTATAATTATTATTAATATAATATATTATTATATAATTATTAATTATAATTTATTATTATTATTATAATTATTATTTATATAATAATTAAGACGGAATACCTGTAGAATTACTGCACAGTGCAGGTGAGGAAGCGATTGATAGATTATACAAACTGGTGTGTAATATTTATGAAAAAGGAGAATTTCCGTCAGACTTCAAAAAAAGTGTTATAGTAATGATACCAAAAGGTATGAAGCAGGGGCAGATAAATGTGAATACAGAACAATTAATTTAACTAGTCATGCATCAAAAATCTTAACTAGAATTCTATACAGAAGAATTAAGAGGAGAGTGGAGGAAGTGTTAGGAGAAGACCAATTTGGTTTCAGGAAAAGTATAGGGACAAGGGAAGCAATTTTAGGCTTCAGATTAATAGTAGAAGGAAGATTAAAGAAAAACAAACCAACATACTTAGCGTTTATACACCTAGAAAAGGCATTCGATAACGTAGACTGGAATAAAATGTTTAGCAGTTTAAAAAAATTAGGGTTCAAATACAGAGATAGAAGAACAATTGCTAACATGTACAGGAACCAAACAGCAACAGTAACAATTGAAGAACATAAGAAAGAAACCGTAATAAGAAAGGGAGTCCGACAAGGATGTTCCCTATCTCCGTTACTTTTTAATCTTTACATGGAACTAGCAGTTAATGATGTTAAAGAACAATTTAGATTCGGAGTAACAGTACAAGGTGAAAAGATAAAGATGCTACGATTTGCTGATGATATAGTAATTCTAGCCGACAGTAAAAAGGATTTAGAAGAAACAATGAACGGCATAGATGAAGTTCTACGCAAGAACTATCGCATGAAAATAAACAAGAACAAAACATAAGTAATGAAATGTAGTAGAAATAACAAAGATGGACCACTGAATGTGAAAATAGGAGGAGAAAAGATTATGGGGGTAGAAGAATTTTGTTATTTGGGAAGTAGAATTACTAAAGATGGACGAAGCAGGAGCGATATAAAATGCCGAATAGCTCAAGCGAAACGAGCCTTCAGTAAGAAATATAATTTGCTTACATCAAAAATTAATTTAAATGTCAGGAAAAGATTTTTGAAAGTTATGATTGGAGTGTCGCTTTATATGGAAGTGAAACTTGGATGATCGGAGTATCTGAGAAGAAAAGATTAGAAGCTTTTGAAATTCGGTGCTATAGGAGAATGTTAAAAATCAGACGGGTGGATAAAGCGACAAATGAAGAGGTATTGCGGCAAATAGATGAAGAAAGAAACATTTGGAAAAATATAGTTAAAAGAAGAGACAGACTTATAGGCCACATACTAAGGCATCCTGGAATAGTCGCTTTAATATTGGAAGGACAGGTAGAAGGAAAAAAATTTGTTGGCAGGCCACGTTTGGAATATGTAAAACAAATTGTTAGGGATGTAGGATGTAGAGGGTATACTGAAATGAAACGACTAGCACTAGATAGGGAATCTTGGAGAGCTGCATCAAACCAGTCAAATGATTGAAGACAAAAAAAAAATTATTAATGTTAAGTAATAAAGTAATTTTAGTGGAACTTTAAAATACTATCATTGCATTGAAAGAATATATAATTATTCGTTTTAAATACAAAAAAAAAAATTTTACACTAAAGGTTCTTGCATAATATCGACCTTGCTACAACAGTTTTCTTCATGATACGTAGCCGTTCTCTACAATTACAATATTATAGTTTGAGTGGCTAAATTACGATTGTAAATTAGTTAAAGATTCGTGTTCATCTGTTACATATAAAAATCTACAGTAGTCTTATGTTTCATACATTCATCATTCGTAAATTTACTCTTATGTCGAGGAAAATTAACGTATTCACTCACTGATACGATAAATAATACTGCTAACGATTAATATGTTTAAATTTATTTATAAAAAAAATTTATGTTAATGTTTCAAAGCACACTATTACTACTACAAATTCATGTCGTTTACATAAGTTATTGAAATCAAATCCCGTTCTTTGAAATGTGAAAGTCAGTTTCATATATGTTAAGGCCTTTAGTATTTTACTTTCGAGGTTAGTAAGTAATTTTCTTCCTTCATGAAGAGTATAAATTATGTAGATTCCTTGGTTTTTAATTTATTATAATACTCTTAAAAGTTAGTTGTTTGGGTTTATTTTACAAGGCTTTTTATCGTTGAAATTGGTTTGTTTGATTTAAATTTTTTTAGTTAAATAAATAAATTATTTTAATTATTTTTTTTATATCTATCAATATCCTTACCCCCGAATAATTATAATGTAATAATTTTCATATTATTAGAATTAATATCTCTAATACAAAAGCTACTGGAATAAATTTTTAGGTTAAAGTTTACATAGTTCCTGTGATGTAAAACCAAATACTACAAATCCAGATGGACCTAAAAGTAATTTAATTTAAATCTTAAAATCAGAAACCTCAGTACATCAAGAAAAATAATTTCTATAAACCGACCGTTCAGATATAATCTGATACGTCTAGTCCACCACCGGATACGTCCCACCAACACCACTACGCACCCACACCAGCCCAATCAAATCACAATAAACTATATGACGTGCAAATTATATTTATAGTTATTTTTTTTTATGTTCTGGATTAAGGGAGCTTCTAAGGACAATCGTTAAACCACAGAAATCTTTAAAGTAATTACAACCGTTACTTGGCGAAAATAAAAATATAGGTTATTTTAAATTAAGAATTGAAACAAAATTATGAATAAAAAGCAGACTTTCATTTGAAGAATGATTTTAAGAACAGAGTCTACAACAAAAACGTAAAGCTTTTCAAAAAACATTTTTATGTTTAAGTTCCGGTATTTATAATTTTTGAAAATTGTTGACTTTTTTGATAATCCTTTTGATAGTCTAGAGAGATTCTGATAAAATTTATAGGTTCGTTAAAACAATTAAAAAAGTTAAACATGAGTCCGAAAATGCTACATTAGCGAGTTACAGCTAGAAAGATTTCGCCTTAGGTAAATTAACGGGCAAGCTTAGTGGTTTCTTATGGTTTTTGACGAGAAGAATTTTAAATAATTGGTCCTAGAACTGTACCACCATTATTATAAGTGAGTTGAAAACCATAATTTTTTAACATTGGCTTAAAATGAATTTGATAAATTGTCAATAAATAAATAAAATTTATTAGTTAAATTGAAAGAGAATTTAATTCTGAGAAAATTGATGAAAATAAAGTCAATAAAAAATAAATATGTTTTTCTACAAATTATTTTTGTATATTTTTTAGAAAATAATACTGATACAGTTACGGGACCAATATTTTGAAAATTTTTAGGTGAAAACCCATAAGAAACTACTAAATTCGCCCCTTAATTTACTTTCCCAGAATTTCAATTGGGCTTCATTTCAGCGGAGGAGAGAAACCGGAGCGAATCCTTTTACTAGCCGTAACTCGTTTTTTTTCTCTACTCCCCTGGGCCGGACCGACTTGATGGTATTACGCCACCCAGGGGAGTGTCCGTTACTCTAATAGGCCCTCCCCGCCTACCGGCTATATACCGGCATGGCAGGTCAGGCCTACCGGTGGCTCTTTTGAGATTTTTTTATTCTCTATTATGTCCTCTATGGAACCACATCATACCTACAAGTCGTGATGTGACCCCCGGATCTTTCATAATACTCTCTTGTCCCTACAGCACACCCCAAGGAGTCCTCAGCGGATCATTGGAACCAGCACACCTAAGCATGCTGGCTCTCACCGCTGAGGCTTTCCACCCGACCTAACATACTAGAAACCCATACTTCTTTCATCTTCATTCTTCTGTTTTAGTACTGTCTTTATATAATCAGCGACCTTCCTCCAGTTCTCCTTACTGCTGAGCATGAAATCCACGGTTTCCTTCGGCGTTTTCCCATGAATACCCGCGTCGTGTCTTAGTTTTATCCATTTATTACATACTAAAAACGTATGCTCAGAATCATCGTCCTGTTCGCAGTACATGCACGTGGGTTCATTCCTTCTTCCCACCTTATGGAGATAACCATTGAAACACCCATGTCCCGTCAGGAACTGGGTGATCCAATAGTCTGTTTCTTCATGCCGCCTGTTTATCCATCCTGTTAATTCTGGAATTAAGGTACTTGTCCATCCAGCCGTAACTCGTTAACGAAGAGTTTACGGACCCATGTTTGTGTGAACGTTTTTCATTATTTTAATGAGAAATATGCCTATGAAGTTTAGCAGAATCCTCTAGGGATACTATGTTTATGATGTATAAAATACTAAAAAAAAAATTATTAAAACTGAAGGGTGAGAAAACAAAAATTATTTATTACAATTTTAAGAGGTAGGGGTTGAGCTTTTAAAAACTATTTTTTTGAATTATTTATATAAGCAATGTAGGTATAAAATCTGTTTTAATAAAGTTTTTTCTAATATCCCTCTGAATACAATGGAAACTGTTTTTTTTTGCGATATCCCCTCTGAACGAATTTCGAAAAAAATATTAATATGATCAATGTCTACATAAAAATATCTGAGTCAAATTTGACGAAAAATCGGTTCATCCAATCCTAAAATATAAAGCCAAAAGATATATGCATATACATACACATGTTTTCTTGGTTTAAATGAAATAGTTAAAATGAAGATTTACAAAAAAACTCGATCCCCGATTTATGACATGATCACCATATTTTCCCTTTTACTATAGCTGTTCTAGCTGTATTCACCGGGAAAGTAACTGTCAAAAGTTTTATCGGTTCAACAAGAGCGAGGTTCATCACTAAAAAAAAAATAAAATAAAATTATTGTCCTGTCTACAAGATGAGAAAAAAAGGATACAATAGTGACAAAAATTTACCTATAGTGATACTTTCATTGCAGTAACCTATCGTGTGCTGTGATAAAGCTTTATCAGTCTTTCAGAGATACCTTAAATGGACTGAAGAACTTTTATTACCATATATATGGTAATAAAAGTTCTTCAGTATATATATATATATATATATATATATATATATATATATACATATATATTCCATATATATATATATATATATATATATATATATATATATATATATATATATATACATATATATTCCATATATATATATATATATATACATATATATAACAATCCTCTAACAAGGATTGTTAGAGAAAATTTTCAGAAATATCTCATTATAAATAACGAATTAAAAATAATAATATTGCACAATTTTGCCTTTTTTCTTTTTGATGAAGAAAGGTGACGTTTTCAAACGATAAAATATATGTGTTTACCAGATATTAAAATACTCTGATTTTAACAAATTAATTTTAACTTATAAAGAAAATGGTCATCCACATTAAAAAACGATTTTTTAGCACAAAATATATTCATTGTGTATACACACTATTAATTTATGATCGAATTTTTAAAATGATTTTCTATTTCTAAAAATATCAAATTTTATCCTGAACTTCCATATTAAAAATTCTTCAATACCCAGTAAATTGGCCTTTCTGGTTCTCAGGTTCCCTCACAATCCTGAATAGGCCAGACTGATACCTCATTATAACAATCGGGTAAATAAACTATCAATATTACAATATTTTCATAATATTTTCTCAAATTTATAGAACCCCAATGCTACAACCTAATATAGATTTAAATTATTTATTCATCAGGAATAAAAAGAATAACCAAAAAGAATATAAAAACTGTGGCAAAGTTTCATATAAATAACGAAATCGAATCAAGATCTCTACGTTAGTTAATATTCATATGAATTAAGCAATAGGACATGGCAGTTAAACTTCATGTAATTCCTTGTATAAAATCTTCAATAGTTAATTAATATTCCAAGATCATATTTTATACGCAGCATGAGCATATTGTCATTTACATAAGATATAAATCATAAATATTTAAGTTATATAAAATGTCACGGGTATATACTGCCGATGTAACTGCCATTCACAATTCATTCGTAACATTTTGAAAGAAATCTTTCTTTTACCTGTGAATGTATACTTAAGAATGCATGGAAATTAAATTATAGAATTATTTTATAATGTCAAATCGCTGTCCTTTGTTCTTCCAAAAAAGGAAACTTCATTATTTCATTGAAAGTTTCAATTTAGCAGACAAATGTCCTCTAATCAATAAGATTCCACGGAGAAAATATTAAACTTTTTACAATTAAGTAACCGAAAATCACGTTCAAATTCATTAAAGTTAAGGTTATTCAGTATTCCAACATAATAAAATTAAATTTATAATTACATTTCCATTTCCTAATACTATTTAGTTTTTCAAAAATAACTGATAAAAAGCTGACAACAAAATTGTTATCCTTTTCTGGCATTGGTTGTTTATTATTATATAGTGGAAAAATAAATGGTACGTGAAAAAAAAGTTTTAGAAATTAAAAAAAAAATATTTTTAAATTTTGATTGGCTCCCCCACCTTTAATAATCCTTCCAATGTACTCCTTTTTTTGGACCACTTGCACTATTACTATGATTAAGAAGACATAAAAAATTCCGTTAAATAATATACAATAAATAAAAAGATAATTTTTTTCCTTTTTGGGAAAAAGAAAGAATTTGGGAAGTAAATTTCTTTTAAAATGGTAAGATAAGTATGTACGTTTGTCTTGAGCTTAGTATAAAGTGGGTTTACGTTCGCAATATTTTGAGAAAATCGACCCCAAATAAATCATCTACCCCACCACCAAGAGATATTGACCCTAAATTTTAACCTTCCTTTTTTTCTGTTCAGCCTCCCGAACCACAGTAAGGTTTTACTTCAGAGGATGAATCTGGGAAGAAGTTGTGTAAACGAAGTGTAGTCTTGTACATTCTCAGTTCAACCATCCCTGAGATGTGTGGTTAATTGAAACCCAACCTCCAAAGAACAACGGTATCCACGATCTAGTATTCAAATCCGTACAAAACTCCCTTTACTAGGATTAGAACCTTAGAACTCTCGACTTTGAAATCAGCTGATTTGCGATGACGAGTTCAACACTAGACCAACCTGGTGGATTCCTAAATTTTAGGGACCAGTATCTGTGCCAAATTTCATGAAAATTAGTTTACCCAATCAAATGTTATTATGCTTCACAAATGTTAAGACACATACATACGTACGTAAGGATATTAGCCCCCACTTTTTTTTTGTTTTTTGGGGTTCATGAAAAATCGAGAAATGCAAATAAAAGACCCATACCCTATTTTTTTTTTATTATCATATTTTCCTTCTTGCAGCATAGCTTTAGAGTTATGCTATCAGGATAGTAAAAATTAATGTTGAAATGAGAAAAAATGGAGGAATTATAAAAGCAAAAATAATATTAAATTTCAAAGAATTTTTTTTTAACAATCATTTTTAACTTTTCTCTCCTTTTTCTTTATTTATTACTGTAATTTTTTACTCTTTTATAGACAAAAAGCATAGTAATGTGATTAAAATTTTTCTTACTTAAAATGTTTCTTTTTTAATGAAATTCTAAATTTTTTACTAGACGTAGGCTGTTTACGTTTTTATTTGCAAAAAAGCCGGCAAAAGGGTTGCGTAACTTTTGATAACAATGATAATGTCGATCAAAATAAATTTCTTCACAGAGAATCAAATTCTTATTGTATAAGATAATTCAGAGATGAGATAACAATAGAATTCTTATTGGAATCGAAAACCCACGATATATATACGTACCATCGAACAAGAAAAGATAAATAATTGAAGACTGCTTAATAAGAAAAGAGAACTTAATTATATACATACACAATCAAAATCAATTGCCATAGAAATGATTTTTTAAATGATATTTGGAGAAAATATATCAATTACATCACAAAGTGGGCTACCCACTTTGATTGTGAAAGATATAAAATTTCAACCAAAAATGTATAATTCGCCTAAGAGATATTGATAAAAAGTAAAATAAAATTATTCTACTAACGAGTAAAATTCTGATATATAGAATTCATGGTAACCCCATGACCGATTTTAACTAAAATTAAACGGACCCAATAATATTCAGAAGTCAACGAACAAAAATTAAAAAAAAAAAATTAGGTTTTTTTTAACCTCCAGGACCACTGTTAGATATTATTCCAGAGGATGAGATGAATGAAAATTTTTGTAGCGTGTGAAAATGCCATCCCTGACCGGGATTCGAATCCTGGACTTCTAGATGAAAGGCCAAGACCACTCACGCCACGGAGGCCAGCTGTTTATTTAGTTGGTTTGAAAATAACAAGGAAAACAGTAACTGAGCAAAAAAAAAAACATAGCTTATTATCTTCCATTACAGAAGAAAATTGTTCAATTATATAAACATAGTGACATAATAACGTAATAGAATCATCTGATTAGTACAAAAATGTGACTTAAGCCCAAAAACGACAAAAAATGCGTATAACTGTTGAAAATATCTTCATTGAAGAAGTGAAGAAATGGATTGCCAGTAATCAGGACACTAACCCACCGGGTTGGTTTAGTGGTGAACGCGTCTTCCCAAATCAGCTGATTTGGAAGTCGAGAGTTCCAGCGTTCAAGTCCTAGTAAAGCCAGCTATTTTTACATGGACTTGAATACTAGATCGTGGATACCGGTGTTCTTTGGTAGTTGGGTTTCAATTAACCACACATCTCAGGTATGGTCGAACTGAGAATGTACAAGACTTCACTTCATTCATACTCATACATATCATCCTCATTCATCCTCTGAAGTATTATCTAAAACGGTAGTTACCGGAGGCTAAACAGGAAAAAGAAAGAAAAAGTATTCAGGACACTAGTGTTTTGTTTTCTAAATTAAAATGAATAGTATTAAGGTAGAACGAATAAAATTAAAATAGTGTCCAAAATTTACAATATGATCAAAGGTTTTGTATTACTGTTGTGAACTGAACCATCGATGTACACACAACGCCTTTAACGTCATGTTTAATAAAATGAACTAAACTCGGTGGGCAAACGTTAGATTAATTATATTAGGCTTTATTTTAATAATCATTTATGTATTATTACCTTTGGCATTCGAGGTTTTATATTTCTCTTTGGTATTCCAGAGAATGGAACTTTGTATATCTACTGTAAAATTATTACTGGAATAAATAGAATTTGAATAAAAAGAGCTTTTTGCTCCTCACTCCTTTATGGGGGTTTGAATAAGACCAAATACCATCAGAAAGTATCCTACCTACATAAGGGGAATTAAATTATTTGTAAATTTGAGTAAAATTGTAACATACGGTATTCATAAAGTTCGTATTCCTTGCCCAATTAGAAAATCTTGGCTAAAATTAAATTACAATATTATTCCATACATAGAAATCATCGTGTAAAATTCCATCCTAATCGGTCCCTCCAACCTGGAGATGTACAGGCATACATACGAGGTGCGACAATAAAGTAATGAGACTGATTTTTCTTTGCAAGATGTGGCAACCCTGCAGCTTGCGTAGGCACACCATGTTTGACTTTGGTCTATAAGCTACTTCTAGTCCACGCGGCACATTGATGCAACTGCTCAGTCGTGAGTTGTGCTGTAATAAATGAACACGTGTTTGTGTCTCTCGTCACAGAAATGGAACCGCAAAATATTGCGCAACGGTATACCATTTCTTTTTGCGTTAAATCGGGTGTAAACGGGACGACAACTTACGGTAAGCTTCAGAAGGCTTTTGGGGAAGAGGTTATGTCAAGAGCTCAAGTTTTTCGGTGGCATAAAATTTTTAGTGAAGGCAGAACGAATGTTGAAGATGAAGACCGCAGTGAACGACCATCAACCTCACGGACAGATGTCAACTTGACCAGGGTACGTGAAATCGTACGATCTGATCGAAGATTATCCGCGAAAATGATTGCAGAAGAACTCAACATCGATCGAGAAACGGTTCGTCTAATATTAACTGAAGATCTTGGTACGAGAAAGATTTGTGCAAAAATGGTCCCCAAAAATCTCACACAACAACAGCGAGAAACACGGAAAAATGTGGCAGCCAATCAAATGTGGATTGATTTCAATCCACATCAAATCAATCCAGATTTGTTAAGCCGTGTTATCACTGGTGATGAAGGTTGGTTTTTTCAATACGATCCAGAGACAAAACGCCAAAGTTCGCAACGGTGCTCAAAGGGATCACCTAGACCAAAAAAAGCTCGCATGTCAAAGTCAAAAGTGAAATGCGTGCTTGTGTGCTTCTTCGATTCCAAGGGAATTGTTCATAAAGAGTGGGTGCCTCCTGGACAAACAGTTCACCGATATTTCTACAAAGAAATTTTAGAAAGACTTCGTAAACGAGTTCTTCGTGTCCGTGCCAACATCGCTCATAATTGGATTCTGCGTCACGATAATGCGCCATCCCATACTGCTCTGTCAGTACAACAATTTTTAACCTCAAAACAAATTTCAGTACTACCACAGCCACCTTATTCACCAGATATCGCTCCGTGCGACTTTTTTCTATTTGCAAGAGTCAAAATGGCGGTCAAGGGACACCATTTTCAAACAACACAAGATGTCCAAAAAGCTGTGACGAGGGTCTTGGAGGATATTACAGAAGATGAGTTCCAGAAATGTTACCATCAATGGCAGAAGCGCTGGACTAAGTCTGTGCAATCAGAGGGGAACTACTTTGAAGGAGACAACGCTAAACATGACTAAAACGGTAAGCAACATTTTTGTTTCACATCAGTCTCATTACTTTATTGTCGCACCTCGTATATATCCTTTAGGAATTTTTAGTGTAAAAACTGTTTTTTGATTGAATCGGTAATGAAGCGTCAAGATTTGCAAAGACTCCAACATGCAAAATTTGATCCGATTAGCATAATTTCCCTAATTAGTGTACTGTATAGCTGGGAAAGTAAAAATACTGAAAAAATTAAAAATGTCGGTAAGGAGAAGTTAGAGAAGATTAAAAGGTCAGACAAAGCTAAAAATGAAGAAATAATGAGAGTTAAGTAATATTTTTTTCTATTTCACAAACTTTACCTGTAACCAAACAAGATTTTAAAAAAATCTAGTTTATCTGGTTATAAAATACGCAACATTTTGTGAAAAATATTACATGTGTACATACAATATCATAAATCCTCAAATCCTTGAGATATCTTTAAAATACTCTAGAAATTTTTAAAACAGTAAAATTTTATACATTAAAAAAAGTAAGTTTTAAAGGATTACAAGCTTTTTTTAATGTATTTTTAAAATGAAATATTTTAATAAAACATAGCAATAGCAGTAGACCTATTTAAACCGTACAGTAAATACAGAAAGGAAATAAATGATTTCATAATGTTAAAATAAATTATTTCAAACCTGCCGGCTGTAAATTAAAAATATATCATAAAGATAATCTTGAAGTTGTATTTCTGTGCGCAAATTAAATTTCATTGAAGAAAAATTTAAATGTAAGTTCGCGTTTAATAGATTGCTAAATCATTATATTTTATTATATCACAATATTATTGCTTAAAAAGAATTTACAACATTATTTTAAGCAGGGAAACGTTATATATAACGATTTAAAAAATTACCTCTACGCCTATATTAGGCTATGCTACTATAACTATACGTGGACTTAATATAATCTAACAAAGAAAGTTCTTTATAAAATAGAATAACTGATAATTAAACAAGGTAATTAAATTAAATTTCACGCTATGACTTTTTATTACAGTCTTAATCGTATATGATATAATATAAAATGTAACATTCCATTTCATTATACGTATAGGTTTTTATCTACTACAAAAATATTGAGGTTAAAAAGATTGTACTTTAAAAGAAAGAATGATTACAATTAAAAGTTATTTGAAACACTAACCTATTTATGAAGATTAATAGTATAATTTAAACATTTAATGCGTGTAAATAATGTAATTTAAACTATAGTGATAATCCTAAAATTTGTTTAACCATATGAAGCTATTTATTTTATTACTAGTATCCTCCTCTCGGCTTCACCCACGTTATATGTGTATATAACTCTAAAGATTGGAAATATTTTTTGTTTGCTAATTATGTGTGGTTTGTTTTTAGAGTTACCGCTAATCACATCTGCTGGATAAAATAAAATCAAAAGTTTGATGAATAATAACTTCTCAGTAAAATACGATTTCTTAAAACACGCCTAAATAATAAAATTATATAACTTTTGGGTAAATTATATTTCTAATTTTTCATCCATTACTATCAAGATTATTTGGTTGTTAGGATTTCCAGTTCTGAAAACTCCTACATATTTCCGGGAATCCATGGGAGAAATACACTGATTGAAGATCCATTCCAGTGTGATTGAAAGATTAGCCTTGCGTCTTGTTAATAGTAATATAAAAAGAAAATGTGACCAATAATTGTAGACGTTTAAATTGAAATGGTAGCTTTGAATGATCTAGGGATTCGCGAAATACATTCAATTTTTCCTGTCGCTGGCCAAATAAGATTTTAACTCTAATAATATTGTTACACATAGCTCTGATCAAGTCTGGTATCGTTATACACATTAGGAGGTTGAAGGTTAAGTAATAACATAGTTTGAAAACTAATTTCTAATTTCAACGTATAATGTGAAAATTTCGATGGTTTGGAAGCATTGAGAAACTCTTGCGGATGATGGACTGCATCATCGATGCTTAAAACGTTATCAGTAAATAGATATTTACGGAAATTACCGTCAAATATTTCATGAATAATGCTATTTATTTCTTCTGCCGTTATGAAAATTTAATATCAAAGTAAAAGTTGAACCTACGGCAATTACGTGTACATTTTTTAATTTTTTTTTTCTGTTTAGCATCCGGGAATCACCGTCAATTATTACTTCACAGGATGAATGACGATATGTATGAGCTTAAGTGAAGTGTAATCTTGTACAGTCTCAGGTAGATCATTTCTTGATTTGTAAGTCGAGACTTCCAGCGTTCAAGTCCTAGTAAAGCCAGCTATTTTTATACGGACTTGAATATTAGATCGTGGATACCGGTGTTCTTTGGTGGTTGGGTTTCAATTAACCACACATCTCAGGAATGGTCGAACTGAGAATGTACAAGATTACACTTCATTTACACTCATACATATCATCCTCTGAAGAATTATCTAAACGGTAGTTACCGGAGGCTAAACAGGAAAAAGAAAGAAAGGTAACCATTTCTGAGATGTAAGGTTAATTGAAACCCAAACACCAAAAAAAAAACACCGGTATTCACGATCTAATATTCAAATCTGTATAAAATTTATTTACTTTACTTTACTAGGCTTCGAACGTTGGAACTCTTGACTTTGAAATCAGCTGATATGCGAATACGCGTTTACCACTAGAACAACCCGATGTGTACATCTACGTCAGTTTATGTGTACGCTAAATACGTGTATGTTCCCTGATGGAACTTTAAGCTCAGTATATGAAAATCTACATAGTATTCTACATCGTGTAAGAATTAGTTCTTGCTGGTAGCTACCAGATTAGACGATGAGATTAAATTTAGTAAACCATAATAACTTTCTGAAGAAGTCGATACTGATATCGAAATTTAATATTTCTCAAATCATCAAAACTTTATTAATATGTAAACAGTCATCATTCCATTTAAATTTGTTAAAATAATTTATTTTTATGTATATTGCGATAGTAATACAAATTGTTCTTTTGTAGACAATGACGTTATATTTAGTAAATCAGATAATAAATGTCTGAAAAAATCGAGAATGACATTGATAATGGTCGAGTTGAGTATAATGAGTTATTTATCAATTTTATTTTTATAAAAAATCTGTTGTAAATTAATTTCTTAAACCAGTTAAACTTATACTTAAACTTATTAAGGTACTTTCGTCTAAAGATATCCTTAAATTTATTTTAAATAATTGAAAAAAAAATTTGTATGATTTTAATTTAAAAAAAAAAATTAGTTCCAAAATAAATAATTAAAAATATTTTTCTACAAGTTTATGATAAAGATTAAAAACTATTGCTTCTCTGATTATGACTTTACATACAGAACGCCGCCTACTTGTAGGAACAACGATTCCTTCTTACACAAGTTCAGAAAATTACACAAGAATCTTACACATCTTACACAAGAATCAGAAAATTTCTGAATCTTACATTACAAACTATGTTTGAAGTAAACCTATGGTTTTTCAGAGGGTTATCCTTTACTTACGTAAATAGAAAGATCCAGTCATGAAAGCAAAACATTGTTGTGGAAACTAAAAAAAAAAATATTAACTACTTTACTATGGTAAAAATCGCTTACCAATATTACTTCAAGAAAATAGTTTTCATTTTCGTTCTCGTGCTACAAATTGAAATTTTGATTAAAAATAACCTTATGTGGACACCAAATGACTTCCATATTAAATGACCCGCATGAATCGCCTATTAAATTACGTCTGACTTCAAAAAAAGTGTTATAGTAATGATACCAAAGAAATCAGGGACAGATAAATGTAAAGAATACAGAATAATTAGTTTAACTAGTCATGCATCAAAAATCTTAACTAGAATTCTATACAGAAGAATTGAGAGGAGAGTGGAAGAAGTGTTAGGAGAAGACCAGTTTGGTTTCAGGAAAAGTATAGGCACAAGGGAAGCAATTTTAGGCCTCAGATTAATAGTAGAAGGAAGATTAAAGAAAAACAAACCGACATACTTGGCGTTTATAGACCTAGAAAAGGCATTCGATAACGTAGACTGGAATAAAATTTTCAGCATTTAAAAAAAATTAGGGTTCAAATACAGAGATAGAAGAACAATTGCTAACATGTACAGGAACCAAACAGCAACAGTAACAATTGAAGAACATAAGAAAGAAGCTGTAATAAGAAAGGGAGTCCGACAAGGGTGTTCCCTGTCTCCGTTACTTTTTAATCTTTACATGGAACTAGCAGTTAATGATGTTAAAGAACAATTTAGATTCGGAGTAACAGTACAAGGTGAAAAGATAAAGATGCTACGATTTGCTGATGATATAGTAATTCTAGCCGAGAGTAAAAAGGATTTAGAAGAAACAATGAACGGCATAGATGAAGTCCTACGCAAGAACTATCGCATGAAAATAAACAAGAACAAAACAAAAGTAATGAAATGTAGTAGAAATAACAAAGATGGACCGCTGAATGTGAAAATAGGAGGAGAAAAGATTATGGAGGTAGAAGAATTTTGTTATTTGGGAAGTAAAATTACTAAAGATGGACGAAGCAGGAGCGATATAAAATGCCGAATAGCACAAGCGAAACGAGCCTTCAGTAAGAAATATAATTTGTTTACATCAAAAATTAATTTAAATGTCAGGAAAAGATTTTTGAAAGTGTATGTTTGGAGCGTCGCTTTATATGGAAGTGAAACTTGGACGATCGGAGTATCTGAGAAGAAAATATTAGAAGCTTTTGAAATTCGGTGCTATAGGAGAATGTTAAAAATCAGACGGGTGGATAAAGAGACAAATGAAGATGTATTGCGGCAAATAGATGAAGAAAGAAGCATTTGGAAAAATATAGTTAAAAGAAGAGACAAGACTTATAGGCCACATACTAAGGTATCCTGGAATAGTCGCTTTAATATTGGAAGGACAGGTAGAAGGGAAAAATTGTGTAGGCAGGTCACGTTTGGAATATGTAAAACAAATTGTTAGGGATGTAGGATGTAGAGGGTATACTGAAATGAAACGACTAGCACTAGATAGGGAATCTTGGAGAGCTTCATCAAACCAGTCAAATGACAGAAGACAAAAAAAAAACAATATATTTAAATAAAAAAAAAAAAAGATGAAGTCGGATTCGAACGGATGTGTCTTCCCTTTGTAAGATATTTCATTTCATTTCCCTCCAAATATTTCATTAATTAAAATTGTATTTTACTATAACTCAGGAACCAATGAAAATAAGTACCACTTTTGATATATCGTTGAAAACCCCTTCAATGAGGACTAATTATTGCAGTTAAGAAAAAGTCCAAAATCCAAATTGTTATTGATTTTGGGCTTTTTTGTACACTTTTGGTCCGATCGATTGCAATCAAAAGGGGAGGTGCACAACTAGATGTCACAACAGTTTTAAAACCATAATTTCAACATCCTACGGCTAATCGGTTTTTAGTAATGCGACATACATACGAACGTACAGAGGTCACGCCGAAATTAGTCAAAATTGATTCACGGATGGTTAAATTGAATATTTCCGTTGAAATCTGAAAAACGAAATTTTTCGCAATCATAATACGCCCTTTACCTCGTACAGAAGTAATAATCGCTTGCCAATATTACTTTACGAAAACGGTTTTCATTTTAGTTCTCGTGTTGTCAAATTGAAATTTCGATTAAAAAAAAATATGAAATTTTTTGAATTCCTTCAAAGATATATTTTTCTGTGTTTTATAAAACAACTGAAATTAAAAAAAAATTACAATTTTATAAAATCAGGTAGAAAAATCTTTTTGTCGAGTTAGTACCATTTAAGTAAATATTAATTATTTTTGCTTAATATGTATGAACTTTTTAAATATTCTTTTATTAAAATTTTATGTGTAAAAATTTACATTAAATTTAAGTAATAACCATAAGGTTATCATCAGTATATAAACACTGATAGTGATTGTATAACAATAAAAACGCGCATCTATCCTTCAGATTATTATTTTATTTACATATTATGATTGTTTACCTGTTTCAACTTTATAACATGTGTAAATAAGAAAGTATGAAGATTGATTGCTAATATTAATTACATTTTATTTTCATCTGTATACGAATACTGGATAAGTTCGGTAACATCTTTACTAGATATTGTTTTATATAATCTCCGTTCAATATTGTTATAAAAATCAAAGCGTAATATTCCTGTTATGTTAACTTCTATTATTATAAAAAAATAGTAATAATAATATTAAGAGAAAGGGTAAATGATAAAAATGCATATAGAATGTAAGTTATTGTATAATTATAGCACATAACAGTATATATTTACAATGAATAAACGACTACCGACTTTTCAAATCATTCATCCATTTCCTATTATATATTAAGGAAAACGTGGTTTTTAGTTAAATATAGGTTACACTCAACAATATTATGTCAGTTTGCATCAAATTATAATGCACTTTATAAATAGTTTTTTCTTCATATAATTTTTTCCTTATTTTTCTTTACTTTATTGTTAAGAGTGAATATAAATAACAAAAAAAAAAAAAAAAAAAAAAAAAAAAACGGTATTTTGTGGTTAACTTTGTATTTTATAGCTATACTGTTGTTATTATTATATGTAAACTGTTTAACTAGTAACACTTGTCGGTTGTAATAAAAGAAACCATACACATATATCTAGCATAAAATCATATAACATACATTCTTATATTATATTATATTATATAATGTTTATACTCCACTTATTTTTTGATATGTAGATTTTTTTACAATATATAGTATGTAAATAAGTAAAAAAAATAATCTGACATATATGTTAGCAAAATATAAAATTATGTAACCGAGTAAAATAATTCACAGTGAAAAAAATAAAAAATAAAAATATAGATTTTCTTTTTAATATTAGATTATCATAAATGTTTAAATTTATATTAACTAAGTAATAGAAAATATTAGTAAAAATTATCCTTTTGTAAGTATGATATTTTGAACTTATTTTATTTCACAAGGTACGATAAAAATTTATGAACCCTCTCCATCTTCTAAAATAATATTTTTTAAGACTAATCAACTATTTTTAAAGTCTCGTTTATATTTAATATCAACAGCAGTTTATTTCAGAATATTTGTGGTTAATTCTGATCTGCTTTTAGTGTTTATATCATACACGGATTACAATAATTTTTAGCAGTTTGAATTCTTGATGAGAAAACAATTAAATTTGTTAAAATAAACACATACCTGGGATTCAGTGTATGATAATAAAATTAAATTTTCACATGTTATAATTAAAAATAACTTTTGAAGAACGGCTTTATTTTAAAATGTTCAATAAGAATAAGTCCCACAAGTGATTTGAGATCACTTTTTTCACATTTACATTTAATTTTTTACATTTATATATATATATAATGTTTGTTTTTGTTCCGTGTGCGTTCCTATGCCATTCATCCGATTGTGATGAAACTTTGGTGAGTTGATGTGTACACGCCTGCGAATTTTTTTGGATCATTTTGAACCCACTAGATGGCGCTGGGGTCAAGATATTTCGAAAACATTTATATATGGTCCGATTTGGCTCATATTCAGAATACATATTATTTACGTGAAAAGAAAAATTTGTGCAAAACCTAGACCCTCTAGGTGGCGCTGGTATCGAGATATTTACGAAACAAACAAATATACATACAGACTTTCTTCTTCTATATATATATAAAAGGCAATGTTCTTATGTTTGTGTCCGCTGTATACAGAAAAACTACTGGACCGAAAATTGTTCACCAATTGAACAGATTGAAACGTTTTTTAATTTTGAATTTTTAAATATTTTATTATTTTTGGTTTTTTTTAATATTCAAAATAAATTTCAAACACATTTAGCTAACAACTGAATGTATTTGAATATTTTTACCTGGGATACGATTTCGTCTACAATTTTATGCTATATTGTTTTTTATTCATTACAACATTGTAGTTTTTTCGTCTGTGATTATTTTATATTTCTAATGTTTATTTCAAGCACTTATTTTTGTTTCATTTGTCGTTTGTTTTTGTATGCATATAAAGCTATGTTATTTATTTATTTTTATTTTACTTAATATTGTTCATAAGGAAGCAATGCAAGTATAATACTATCCATGTCTACTTTCAAGTTTAATACAAACTAATAAATACATTATATTCATTTATAATTTACACAGAACTGTTAAAATTAAATATTTTATTTTTTAACAAATAAGATTAAATAGGTGATAGAATAAATCTATTTAAACAAATTAGAGAGTACCATAAAGCAGCGTAAATACTTTAGTACGATAATTAAGTAATAATACTTTAGTATTACTTAATTAAAATAAATAAAAGCTATAAGAAAACTTATTTTTCAATTACGATTACCGAAAAATTTAGCCCAAATTTTAATGTAAAACAACTAATGATTAAAATTTTATAAAACTATGCTACTGTTGCGGAAAAATGAATGATTCTAGTTACTAACTCAAAGAATTATTCAAATACGAAAGTCCATAGGCCATTGTAAGTAAAAATTATGAATCT
Source organism: Lycorma delicatula (assembly GCF_047948215.1). Classification (NCBI taxonomy): domain Eukaryota; kingdom Metazoa; phylum Arthropoda; class Insecta; order Hemiptera; family Fulgoridae; genus Lycorma; species Lycorma delicatula. Next base: position 101,472,931 of record NC_134464.1, on the reverse strand, counting down.
TTATTAAATAACAATCTTATTGCGCGACGCGACGGTCCGTTGTAATGTTTAACATATAACTATTATAAAAAATATCACATATTATGTTTTAATTTAGAGTTATTTTTTAGGTTTGGTTTAAAATAACTTTACTGAATAGCAAATTAACAAACTTACCCTCCTCACTGGCGCGATTGGCCGGTTAGCGTCTAGGCCTTTCATCCAGAGGTCCCGGGTTCGAAACCCGGTCGAAAATGCCGGCATGGCATTTTCACACGCAACAAAAATTTTCATTCAGCTCATCCTTTGAAGTAAGTGGTCCTGGAGGCTAAAAAAAATATACATACATATGTATATTAATTTTTTTTTGTCATTTGGAAATTAGCTATGTTAAATAAGCTAAGTTAAAAAAAAAAATTGTTTTTCAATTGAGATTTTTTTAAATTTTTTGTGTCTCCTCAAAAAATGTTATAGATAAGTTTACAAACCAATTTTTTTTATAATTTACAGGACAAATAACATAAAAATATATCAATTTTTTTTATTATAATTAGCTTCCAAAGAATTTAAATACGGCATTATATTATTTCTGGAACAAAGATCGAGCTGAAAATTTCCAGCAGCTGTACCTTGAAAACAAAACATTCCAAATTTATATTAATATAATTTTTTATTTTGTTATTTTAGCTCAAGAGAATCAGATAACGAATTAGTGTCTTTTCCTGACGGAACAATGCGAATAAACAAAGTGATTATAAATTGCACGGCAATCTCTCGAGAGATGATTCTATAGTCAAAAATAAGAAAAAAAAGTTCATATAAACACTGGTCATATTTTTATAATTTCTAGCATATGCATGTAAATTGTTCTGATTAAAATCACTTTTCCGATACAGTTTGTTTGTTTTGTTTCTAATTAAAGTTGAACTTCTCAAATTAGTGTTTAATTTAAATAGACATTACTGATATCATGTTTCTCAGAATTAAACTCTGTAAAAAGTTAATTAGAAATCTTTATTGGTAAATAAACAAGGTTATTCTACTCCAAACCAAAAAAATTGTTTTTTTCAACAAAACGTTTTCATGTTTTACCCCGTTTTTCTAAAAATCTAAGTCGACAGTGGGTCTGGGACAATTTTTATTCAAATTTTTAGAATAAAATCAATCAGAAAGCATAAAATTCTCCCTCCTATTTGTGTCCAAAGAATTTTAGTACGGTTTAATTTCTCAGATAGAGCAGAAATCAGGGATAAATATTTTGCAAGCCGAAACTCGCTAACGAACCGTTATCTAACGGTTCACATTATAAATATTTATATTATTATAATATATATTTATATTTATAATTATAAATATTATTAAGATTATTATTACTCGTATAAATATTTATATGAAATTTCTCTTATTTTTGGCTGCAGAATCAACTCTTGAGTGATTTCCGTGCAACTTGGAACCATTCTGTCTATTATTTTAAGTCAAACAAACATATTATTTTAGTTAAACAACCATTCATTTTATATATATATATATATATATATATATATATATATATATATATATAAATGAATTCTTATATATTATATTATTTACATATTACATTATTATTATATTTAATTTTTTTTTTTTAATATTTTTTATTATTATTCTCATATATATATATATATATATATATATATATACGAGGTGCGATAATAAAGTAATGAGACTGATTTTTCTTTGCAAGAAGTGGCAACCATGTAGCTTACGTAGACACACCGTCTTTGACCATGGTCTATAAGCTACTTCTAGTCTAAGCGGCACATTGATGCAACTGCTCTGTCGTGAGTTGTGCTGTAATAAGTGAACACGTGTTTGTGTCTCTCATCACAGAAATGAAACCGCTAAATATTGCGCAACGGGTGAAAACGCGTCGACAACTTACGCTAAGCTTCAGAAGGTTTTCGGAGGGGAGGTTATGTCAAGAGCTCAAGTTTTTCGGTGGCATAAAATTTTTAGTGAAGGCAGAACGAATGTTGAAGATGAAGACCGCAGTGAACGACCATCAACCTCACGGACAGATGTCAACTTGACCAGGGTACGTGAAATCGTACGATCTGATCGAAGATTATCTTGAAAATGATTGCAGAAGAACTCAACATCGAACGAGAAACGGTTCGTCTAATATTAACTGAAGATCATGGTATGAGAAAGATTTGTGCAAAAATGGTCCCCAAAAATCTCACACAACAACAGCGAGAAACACGGAAAAATGTTGCAGCCGATCTGTTAGACCAAACGGAAATCAATCCAGATTTGTTGAGCCGTGTTATCACTGGTGATGAAGGTTGGTTTTTTCAATACGATCCAGAGACATAACGCCAAAGTTCGCAACGGTGCTCAAAGGGATCACCCAGACCAAAAAAAGCTCGCATGTCAAAGTCAAAAGTGAAATGCACGCTTGTGTTCTTCTTCGATTCCAAGGGAATTGTTCATAAAGAGCGGGGGGTGCCTCCTGGACAAACAGTTAACCGATATTTATACAAAGAAATTTTAGAAAGACTTCGTAAACGAGTTCTTCGTGTCCGTGCCAACATTGCTGTTAATTGGATTCTGCATCACGATAATGCGCCATCCCATACTGCTCTGTCAGTACAGCAATTTTTAACCTCAAAACAAATTTCAGTACTACCGCAGCCACCTTATTCACCAGATATCGCTCCGGGCGACTCTTTTTATTTGCAAGAGTCAAAATGGCGGTCAAGGGTCAAATGACGGTCATTTTCAAACAACACAAGATGTCCAAAAAGCTGTGACGAGGGTCTTGGAGGATATTACAGAAGATGAGTTCCAGAAATGTTACCATCAACGGCAGTAGCACTGGAATAAGTGTGTGCAATCAGAGGGGAACTACTTTGAAGGAGACAACACTAAACATGACTAAAACGATAAGCAACATTTTTTTTCACATCAGTCTCATTACTTTATTGTTGCACCTCGTATATAAAATGAATGTTTGTTTGTTCCGTATGCTTTCCTAAACCATTCATCCGATTGGGATGAAACTTTCGTGAGTTGTGCCCACGCCCGTGAAGATTTCTGAATTAGTTTGGACCCGCTAGGTGGCGCTGGCGTCGAAATATTTCGAAAATTGTATTTATGGACCGATTTGGCTCATATTCAGAATATATATTAGTAGTTACGTGAAAAGAAATATTTTTGCAAAAAAGGGAAAAAGTGAAAGGATGGAAGGGGTGAAGATGGGAATAGGGAAAAAAGAAAGGTAAAAATTTTATAACGTTGAGTATTTTAATCTTTTATCAAACTTTCATTTAATCTATATATATACTTAAATCTAGCAGTAGAAAAGCATTGCCGGGTCAGCTAGTTTATTATAAAAAGAGTAAACTGCATTAATTAATTCTGAAAATCGAAACAGATGAATATCAACAAATATTAAACACAGCTGTTTTTATTTTTTTAGATTATTTTAAAACGATTTAAATTACAAGTTGATAATAACCACTGCTAAATAATATAGTTGTATTACATTACCTAATATTTTAAAAACCAGTAAATTGTAAATGAGATTCCATGATAAAATTTAACCTATTTTATAAATTTAATTTGAAGGAACTATACAGGAAGTTTAAGTCTTAAACTGTGTGGTTAAATCAACGAACTGCAATTTTAACAAAAGTAAAGTTATTTTATCGGATAAACTTTCGATTTTAAAGTTTAAAACCGAAAAGTAAAAGTTTTAAACTTTATATTCGTCTAATAATGGATATGTACGCCAGTCTTCTGCATAATTCATTAAATATAATGATAAAAAGTCAGATTAGCCCTGCCATTCTAGAAATTTTCAAAAGAACGTAGATACAAACGAATACAAAAAGATATTCCGATTTCTATTAAAAACTAGTAGTATAGTATAATATTAATAAAAATAGCCTGTATTTATATCTTCGACTGGTCTCAAACAGGGATCTGTAATCAACACAGAACCCCGATAATAACAAATGAACAGTGATGGTATTAGCCAGTCATTCGGCTTATGAAACAGGTACGTAATTATTTGTAAAAATTTTACATTAAAACAGTTTGGAAAGATAGTTTTAGATAGATATAACTAACATAATCTGATTTCGCTTTCGTAATTTAAAAAAAAGAATTAAGAAAATCGCCGTAGGCTAATTATGATTTGCAAGATTTTAAAGTTAGTTTTGAAATTGTTACTGCCATTGGCATTATTAATATTTAAAATCAACCCGATCTTAATACCTTGTACCAGATACATTATTAATAGCTAACTGTAATTTTTAACTGTATATCTACAAAACTTTATTCTATATTATTATTTTTTCACTAGATAAGAATTAAAAATAAAAGTATTGAACTAAAAAAAAGAAATATAAGATAAATAAATGCTTCTTTTATTCCGGGTATGTTTTTTTTTAAATTGTCATTTGACTGGTTTAATGATTCTTTCTGTTCTGTCATAATATTTTAATTACCGTATTATACATATTACGTATTCGGTAGGCCACCATACTGTATCATTCACACCGGAATCCTGTCTTCAAATAATATTTAAAATTAATAAACGTTATTTATTATGAAAAACAAACAAAAAATAGTTTAGTTAAATAAAAATTTGTAATTTTGATTGTAAAATATAAACTACATAAAAAAAAGAAAAAAAAATGTTTTTCATAAAAATATTACCTAATTTTGATTTTAAAAAAAGAAAAGAAAAATACTATAATAGCTGTTGTAACACCGGTAAAAATCATTTCGTAAACTACTCGTACAATAAGCATAAAAATATCGGCTTTAATTCGACTGCATTTAATATTATTTTGATAAGGAGGATTTAGGAACAAAAAAAAAAAAAACCTTCAGAAGTGTTTGATTATGCAAATAATACTGAATAGAAGCGATTTGAATCGGTTGATAACAACTATAAATAAATCAAATCTGAATGAAATGACTTTGAAGAAGGCAATAATAACTGGTTTTCTTTTACGCATGATAATATAAATAGTTACAAAATATAATCAAATTATTCGCATTACTTAGTAAAAAAAATCCCTTTCGGCACGCCGGAAGGCGGAGGTAGATTTTACCGGTCTAAGTAGGGGATAAATAGATTTCCACCTTAAAGTTAAGAAAAACCTCAAATTTAATCAATACGACAATGGTTTCACGTGAAAAAAGTTTCACATGTTTAGCATACGACAAGCCCCATCTTCTTACAATTCCAGAAATTTTTTTCCCTTGCAGTAAAGATTGGTCATATCAAAAATTGTTTCAGACAAGAGTTTTATGTAATGTTTAGAGGACTAACGACCACTTTAAAACGATTCGATACTGTGCCTATTAAGGGAAGTATGATATTTTTTGTCCTCGAAACCCCATTTTTTTCATCTCCTGGGCCAATGGTCAGTGATATCAAAAAATTTTACTTAAATAAGTTTTAGGTCCTTATTCAAAGAATAGTAGGAATTTTAAACGAATTCGATATTTTACTTAATAAGAAAGTTATAGCAATACTTTGTTTTTTCGAAAAAGCCACCCCATTTCCATTCCCATGGTCTGATTTTGGCCGTTAACGAACTCGAACAGAGATTTTGGTCGTTATATTTTATGTATAAATTTGAAAGTGATTGGCGCAAAATTACGGCAGGTATCATGTCTACAAGAAAGTGAAATATATATATATATATATAAACTTTTGAACTGTCGGTGGTTTTGGGGTCTGGGAGATGTGAAACGCGAAGATATGTCGAAATTTTCCGGAAGTCGAATCACAGTAAAGTATATATAAAATACATTTTTAAAAATTAGTTAAGGAACGGTACATAAGACGTAATGTGTTAAATCAAAGTAGTCCTTGGTGTATAATCACATTCTTAGTGAATTCGAATGTCTTTTCTTCTCTTGATTTTTTTAGGTATTCGCTGATTTCGTTGAAGGGTCTCATTTTATATTATAACATGGGTAGTATATAACAACGGGAAGAATCTTTACTGAAACATTAGCACTCGAATTTACACAGATTTGATGTAGATACCGAGTCCCACACTAGATTCCCGTACGATCGGACAGGTTTTTACACACACACACACACACACACACACACACACATATACGAGTATATACAAACGTATTATTTTCTAAAGAAGTTATGAGTACCTTCCAAAAAGTCAATGACCTTTCTAGTTTATTTCTGACGTCTATTTCAATTAACTGTTGTTACTTTTAGACTTATTCGATGTAACATAATATTTACTATGTATCCAAAATAAAATTGTTTTATTTTGAGTTGACAGGACCATTGTTTACTTTTTTCGTTTTAATCAAATTTCGCATTAAGGAAATAGAGAAAATCTAAACACGAATAAAATAAAAATATAAAAAAAAAGACTTATTTTAATTGAATTATACGAAAGAATTATTTATTGAAGCAGTCAAATATTTCGAATATTGAGTTACCACTTAAATACCTTAAATTACGTTACTGTAACGGAATCAAATAGATTTAAAAAACCGGTTAAATTTTTACAAACGTTATTTTTATACACCAAGTTTCTCGACAGCATCACCATTTTCTTACTTGCATTGCTTTCACAATGTCGTTATCTATAATTAATTAATTAATTTAAATTACAATTCGTCCAAAACAGAACAAGTCTAATTACATTTAACTGCATTATTTTTTTTTTTTTAAATCCACATAATTAACTACAAATTGATAAGAAAAGAAAAAGAAGTTACGGTTCAGAAGAAATAGATCAAAACAATTTTACAACTTAAACAAATAACAGTATTACTGAAGAATAAGAATTAAATGACTAATTTGGTAATATTTAAGTTCAAATAACAATATCTGACATTCAAAAAAATCAATTTATAAACGATTAAAATATCAAACAATTTAATTAGAAATTTATTCAATGAACTCAAATTTATGACAATAACATATTTCTTTTGAAAAATTAAAAAAATTGATAAAGTTGTTACATAGTAAAAAATTTCAGGATATGTAAACTTAATTAAAATTTTTTCAGAGTATTTAATTTTTACCTCCTTCTAATTAGTAAATGAAGTATGGTGATCGCGAAAAATTTCGGTTTTCAGATTTCAACGTAAATAACCATTTTGACCATTCCTGAATCCATTTTGACTAGATTCAGCGTGACGTCTGTGGGTACGCACGTACGCATTTATCTCGCATAACTCAGATACGATTAGCCGTAGAATGTTGAAATTTTAGATTTAGGACTCTTGTAATATCTACTTGTGTACTTCTCCTTTTGATTGTAATCTATTGGACCAAAAGTGTCCAAAAAAGCCCAAAATCCAAATGTTTTTCGATATTGAACTTTTTCTTAACTGCAGTAATAAGCCCTCATTGAGAGCTTTTCAACGATATATCATAAGTGGTACTTAGTTTCATTGATTCCAGAATTATAGGCAAATAAAATTTTAATTAATGAAATATTTGAATCTTACAAGGAAAGGTATACCGGTTCGAATCAGACTCATCTCCTTTTTTTAACTTTTTTTTTATTTAAATATATTGATTTATTAATAATTATTAACTTCTGACTGAACAAAAAATTACGATAAATAATAATTCAATAATAAAAATTTTAAAAAATATATGAAAGAATATCAGAAGTTATTAATGAAATAAAATTTTATGTACTTTTCATTTTAAAAATAATGTGTATATATAATTTAATAAGCGTAAAAGGAAGTTATGTGGTGTTCACATCAGATTTTTCACTTGAAGGCAAACAATATTAGTGTCACAATTTTGAATCTCTGTAGACATCACGTGGCTTAAAACTATTCGTAACCAGCCACTAACAACAAAAAAAAATTATTTTGAAATTTTTAATTTTCCTAAATAACGATCATTCTACTAAATACTTTTAATTTTATTTATTTATTTTTTTTTTGAGCAATATATTTTTTTATAATCGGTCACGAAAAGGATTGCGATCTTAAGTAAAATTGTATGGCTAAGAGTAACGTGTCAGGATGTTATCTAAAGAGAGTTCAAATGCAATATTAATTATAGGCATTTAGTATTAGTAATTGGGATTACTTCTCATGACACAAATGAAGTAATTAATTGACAAATAATAAAAATAACAGATAATAAATAATAATAAAGTTATAAAATATTAAAGTCACAAGTATTAAAGTCGGATAAAAATAGTATAGATTCTTAAAGTTAAAACTATTTTTAACATAATAACTACAATATCATTCCACGGGTCATGTATTCCAATGTTCAGATCATCCATTCCCTCAAAGATGAGCCTCTACAATCGTAACTGTTGTCAAGTAAATTTAGTGACACATGATTCTACTATATACAAGATCTGTTCAAAAAATAGCTAAACTTTTTTAATTACGCGCCAATGGAGATATTTACTAACGGATATTTACAATGGAGATATTCAGTTGGCAGAATTAAAACCTACACTGTAGCCACGTGTTCTTGAATTTTTAATATCTCGTATAGTTTATGTGTTATTTTTGTTTGAGTACAACATGTTTAAGTGTTAGTAGCGATTTTTGTAACGAGCGATTTTTTTTATAACTGAACTTTTGTCTCAATCTCGTAGCCATCAACCCGGCTTTCCTCTCCATCGGGTTACGAGTATTTGTATGAGTATTTTCATCGTCATCGATTTGTTCAAGAAATTGCCGGCAAACGCCCACTCGATGTTCTTTCTGCGGGTTCGGTCATCAAACGAGGAACAAACTTTGCTACAACTCAATGCAGGTTCAATTTTCAGTCAAAATATCACGGTATGATCGAATCGAGATGCCGAGATATTTGAGATGCCCTTTTTGCAAATTCTCTGACAGTCAATCGGCAATTTGCACGCGCCAGATCCTTGATTTTCTGAATGTGTGTGTCATCAGTTGAAGTTGAAGGCCTTTCTGGTCGAGGGTCATCTTCAGTTGACTGACTACAATTTTTAAATCGTGAAAACCATTCATAGAATTCCGCTCGACCCGAATCATGTTTGAGATGACCCAAACATCATCTCCGTAATTTTTGTTTCAAAACTTGGAAAAGTTCTGTGAAAATTTTCCCCAGTTTCACGCTATATTTTACGTTGTATTGTTGCTCCCGAAAAAAGCACATTAAAAAAAATCGCTACTAACAATTAAACAAGTTGCACTCAAATAACAATAACACGAAAACTGAACGAGATCTCAACAATCCAAGAACATGTGTTTACAGAGGAGGTTATGCGGAACACAATGCTGTCAACCGCACGTCACAAAATATCTCTGTTGGCACGTAATTTAAAAAATTCAGTTATTTTTTGAACAGACCTTGTATAAGTAATTGGGAAATGACTTAACCATACATGTTATTGAGGAACAAGTAATAATATTTCATAGTATCTGAATATAATTGCAGGTGCATGAATATAATTACATTACTTACCGTATTTATTCTTTTTCTCTCTTTGAAGAAAAACAATCGTTAAATAGTTTTGTGCGTATATAAAAATCAGTAATTTATTTATTCATTTTTATAAAATAAAAGAATAACAATTAGTTCGTAAATCCTCTGTACATGGGTAGCGATGAGTTTTTAATTTTTTTACATTATAATTAGTAAGGTTTCGTTATTTAAAAAAAAAAATTAAACAGATTTTGAAATTACAATAAAAAACAAGAGATTTAAAAAAAACATAGCAAACAGTTACGTAGTTTAAAATTAAAAAAAAAATCAATAAATTGTTTTTAAAATTAAATTTTCGCCTTAACATATACTTTTTCAGGTAAAGTGTCCATCTTATTCCTAACTGGAAAGATAAGAATATCAATTAAGATCAGAATAATATTTCCTGATAATCGATATTTCGTGTCAAACATTTTCCATTACGCTTTCTCTTTATTAACCTTCTTTTCTAGTGTGTCCGTAAATATTTACCTTTTTCTTATTAAGATAGGATATTACCGTTTAATCTCGCTCTAGGGAATATTTATACTGAAAAATAACCAGAAATCTTTATTCTAGGTAGGTAAAAACGAATAAATACTCGTAATTACTACACGTTGAATACGTTTTTTGTACTGAAATAGTATAATATTTCAACTAAAATACTTACAGCTTGATGTAAGTAATAAAAATTTAATTTATTAATAACAATCCATGAAATGGCAAATGACCGGAAGATTAATAAATAAATAATAAAATAGAAGTTAATAAACAGTATTAATAAAACAATTGCATATTGATAAAGAAACCGGCGTAACGTTAATTAAATTAATAAAATTCGTCGCTACTAATTGTTCTTTTGTTTTGTAGAAATGAATAAATTAATATTTTTATATAAGTACAAAGTTATTTAACGATTATTTTTCAAAGAGATATAAATTAAATTAATTTGTTCTAATACAAATTAAAATAAATTTGTAAACTAAATAAAAATAATTAAAAAATAAGATAAAATCAAATTATTTACAAATAAATAACAATTATATTTTTTAACAACATATTTTATAACTTGTTTTATTAATAATTGTAGATTATATCTTGTCAAATATTTTTATACATTTCGTTGGTGTTTCTTTAAACAATAATTTTTTTTTTTATTACCGGAAGCATGCTAAAATTGTGGTTTCGATTTCTACAAATGTCTTTATTATATTCAATGCAGCGTATAGTTTTTACAATGAAATTATTAAGCGAAAGTTATAATATAGATATTATTTTGTCAAAATTATTTATTTCAAAAGAAAAAAAGAATTAATTATCTGTAAAATAATATAAAATATATGAATAAAATTATTTTTATTGGTCAACAGATTTCTATCTGAATAATAATTAGTGTTGCTATTAATTATTAAACCTTAAACCGATATTGATCTGGTTAAATTATTAGTTATTTTATTTAAAAAAAACCCATCTTTTTATTAATATTTTCTTCATTGTCGAAAAAGGAGTTTAATGAATTTATGTATGTTGTTTCACCATAGCAGCTCAACGGCTGAACCGATTTAGATGTATCATCCGGTGTTGGAATCATTACGTTACCCGGAGTGTCATAGGGTATAGAAATATATATATATATATATAATTAAAAAGAATTAAAAAAAAATTATACTGTATACAAAATTGTCATCCTTACGCTCTTTAATTAGCCTATATTAGTAATTATTCTATATTAAAGAACAATGTTTTTGTTTGGCATTCGTGTTTTTAATTTTTAATATTTATCTCTTCTTTGTTTTAATTTTATAAAACTCATTCAATCGAAAATTGAATATTATACAGCTCAGTGGATCACCAAATGTAAGGAAAATGTTTGAGGCTAATAGAAAAAAATTTAATATTAATAACAAAGATTTCCTTATTGAGTGAAAAGCATGTACATCTAATATTATGTTTTTTTTTTGTCTTCAGTCATTTGACTGGTTTGATGCAGCTCTCCAAGATTCCCTATCTAGTGCTAGTCGTTTCATTTCAGTATACCCTCTCTACATCCTACATCCATAACAATTTGTTTTACATATTCCAAACGTGGCCTGCCTACACAATTTTTCCATTCTACCTGTCCTTCCAATATTAAAGCGACTATTCCAGGATGCCTTAGTATGTGGCCTATAATCTGTCTCTTCTTTTAACTATATTTTTCCAAATGCTTCTTTCTTCATCTATTTGCCGCAATACCTCTTCATTTGTCACTTTATCCACCCATCTGATTTTTAACATTCTTCTATAGCACCGCATTTCAAAAGCTTCTAATCTTTTCTTCTCAGATATGCCGATCGTCCAAGTTTCACTTCCATATAAAGCGACACTCCAAACATATACTTTCAAAAATCTTTTCCTGACATTTAAATTAATTTCTGATGTAAACAAATTATATTTCTTACTGTAGGCTTGTTTCGCTTGTGCTATTCGGCATTTTATATCGCTTCTGCTTCGTCCATCTTTATAATATTATGTAATGTTCACTTTCTCATACAAAAGGAAGGTATTACTCTTCCACATGCGATTCATGTAAACTATCTGCCAAAAATGGCTTTCTCTAAGAATAATGATGTTCATTATACTGATATTCTCTGTTTGGTGAAAAGGGTAAAGTGTATATCAATGGGATACAATTGATATGCAATGTATATTCGTGTCAGAAAAGAAGCCAATAGGAAATCATTTTACTTCTTATTTTTCCTAGTTGACCTCTTATGGGATGTTATTATTCCTTTGGAATCGTTTTGGTACTTTCGAGAGAGACTGATGTCTTAGGGACGTAACGTATATAAATAAAAATTCGATTATAATACTTTGAAGAAAAATAAATGGTTTTTATTATGCGATTTATATGATTGAATACGACGTTGCATGCTCTTAAAAACGTATTGTAACTTTTGCTGAGGGATTACAGCGACACGTCGTTCAATTTCGCTCTGCAATTTGGGAGTGGTGTGAAGAGTTTTGATAAGCAGCATTCTTAAGATTAACCCGCAGAAAATATCAGGAGGGGATAAATCAGAAAACCGAGAGAGCCACAACCCTTTCGAAATCACTTATTTATGAAAACACTGATCCAAGAAAGTCATATTACTGTTGACTGCATGAGCTGTATCATTACAGCTCATGCTGTAATTTGAAAACCAGGTGTACTTTAGTCCGTCTGCAGGTACAGTTTTTATAAATCTTTTCATCATCTATCTGTATGTAGCGCTCACTGTTCACTGCGCTATGAAAGAATGCCATGAAGATTCACCTACGCGACATTGCACCCCAAACACCCACTTTTTGTCTGTGTACAGGAGACTCGTTCGGCTGATATGGTTTTCCGTACACCAAACGCTTGAATTCTGTTCATTCAAATATCCATCAAGGCGGAACCACGTCTTGTTACATCAAAACGAATCGTCGAGTTCTTTCCCATCAGTCATGTCATTACCTATGATATGAACCGCTGACAGAAAGCTACACGTTTTCCAGTATCTGCAGGTAACAACTGGTGAACAACACGAATACTTTACGGATTCATTTTAAAGATGCGCACGATGCCGTGTGGGCACTACCGACGGAGAGACCAGATTATATAGGCGTCGCACAGAGTTCTTGGGACTAACAAAAAATGCAGCTTGCACGAAGATTAACTTTTCTGTAGTTAGCATTATCGGTCGGCGATAACTTTGGCTGCATATGCCACATTCTCTGTCTCTTGGAATTTATCGTACAGCCGCTTGATGGAGTACTTGTTTGGTGCATCCACACCGTACATTTCTCTTAATGTATTTTTGGTATGCGCGTAATTGGCATATTTAATGTATTGGGAGATAATATTGCCACATCTGGTAACCTATGTTTCGTCAATTTACCTCAATTAAACCAGCAGCAAAGGAAGGAAATATTCTTCCATAAGTTGCATCACTTTTTGAACACTCTTTATATAATTGATGTTAAGACGAGACATTTTTTAACTGCAGACTTGTAAATAAGTAAAACATAAACTTACAATATACTGCAAAAACTAAATGCTGTCTTCTATTGTTAAACAATCATCAATATTTACTAAGGAATTAGTAGCGATATTTGTAAAATAAAGAAAACTGGCAAAGTATTTCGCGTCTATGCCGATCAAGTAATAAAATGTCTTGCACCTTTTTTTTTAGAGGTGATGAATAAATTTTTAATGTATACTCTTAGGTTAAGCTTAACAAATTTGTTTAAGTAAGGTTTTCTCTAAATCTAATATTCCCTCCATTAAAGGCGAATGAACATTTTCTAAACTTTTTTCACCATTTTTGCTCGAGGGTTTATAATTTTAAAAAAATGTAAATCTTTTTTTTATAGCTCTATACATGAAGTATACACAAAAAAAAAATATTTAAACCGAAGGAAGGTAGAGCAAAAAAACAAATATTTCAATTTTAAGAATAGGGGTTGTTTTTTTTTTTAAATATATTTTTTAATTACTTATATTGGTATATGCATTGTAGGTAACAAATTTACTTTAATAAATCTTTCTGTAAAATACCTCTAAAGAAAATCGAATTTATTTTTTTTCACAATTTCCCTTCTCTGTTCACGAATTCTGAAAAAATAAGTTAAACCAATGTCCATATATATATATATATATATATATATATATATATATATATATATATATATATATATATATTTGAGCCAAATTTGACGAAAATCGGTTCAGTCAATCGTACGAAATAAGGCCAAAAGAAGTTCAACTCACATATGTATGTGCCTACATACTTACATGTTTTTTGGTCTACATGAAATACTTGAACCCTAAAACATGAAGATTTGCAAAAAACTCGATACTTCATTTTTAACATAATCACCATATATTCCCCTTTAATACAGCTTTTCTAGCTGTAATCGCCGGGAAAGAGAAATAAATTAATATACATTAAAAAAAAAAAAAAAATGGTAACGAAAAAAAATCATAAATTTAGAAAAAACATTTTTTTCTCCTGAAATAACTTTTAAAAAAATTTTTGATTTTTAATTTTTATTTCTTTACTAATCTTTCAGTATCTGTTTAAAAATCTAATTGGTCATTTAAATTTAACTAATTTTGTTTGTAAATGGTTTTTGAGTACTTATCTGTTTAACATCTATTTATAGAATACAGACAAAATATAATGAATTGTTTCTCAGCAAAAGTAGTATGTTAATCTGTTGTTTTATACTGTCTGTTGTCTTTAAAGCATCTGAAGTAAAAGGTACTATTCAGAGTTGCTTCCTCTGATCGTAATGATGTTAAATACAGCTAGACCCTAATGTGAACATAATTGAAATAACCACTCGTAGAACTGAATATCTCCATTTCTATAGGCTTGGCATATTGATGTAAAACAATACATTCAATTCAGTGGCAAAAAAACAAAAAACAATGGGAAAATTTACTTCTCACGCTTCTTAGAAACCTGGCATGAATGATTATTTTGCTTTTGAATGGATATTCAAAAGTTTTTACTATTTTATTTTTTTGGTTATAGCTCCTAACATTCATAAAACCAATTAGGAAAGGTATATTTTTTTATAATTTAACCTTTATGTTAAGTTAAATTAAAATTAAAAATAAGTTTATTGCATTTTAAAACTAAAAATATTATGTCTATCATCTTTCTTTAGATACTTTTTCATGAAATATAAGATGGACTATACCGCACTCTATCGGATATTTTAAGTACTATTTTAGAAGTAGTACATAAAATACTATAGAAAGTCCGTTATCTAATAACGTACAACTTCAATTTATTTTTTTAATCGTACAACCGATCGATAAAAAAATACTTTAAAGACATTAAAATAAAATTGAAATATCATAAAAATAAATATCAAGCTTCAAAATATATGGGAAATAAATATGCCTGAACACAGGTACTACAATACAGATATGTTAATATTTTAATTTAAAATGAACAGATTTGAATTAATAATTTTATTGAATTAAAGTGAATTATAGTACTGTACTTCAAGAACTACTAATTTTTTAATAAAATAAATTAGTGACTTAAATGCACTTATAAAAACGAAATTGTGAAAAAAAAATTCTCCTATAATAGCTTTTAATTATCTAACTCATAGTAAAATCTATAAAAATATTTAATTTTTTACGCAGGAATAGATACAAATGAAAATACGCAGATCTTAAAGATATATATATATATATAAAATAAGTAATATTATATATATATAATATATATATATAAAATAAGTAATCTAATATATATATATATATATATATATATATTTTAAATTAGTGATTTTAGTGGGTGGATAGAAAAAGATTTATAAAAAGATATACGTTGTATAATTTTTACATTTTAAACAAATATTCAAAAACTGTTCTTTTGATTTAACATTTTATTATTTAAGTGTTCAGCTAGACACAAATCAGACAGCGCTACTGTTTCCTCATACCTCAAAACGTAAACAAAATTCAATTTTACCCCTCAATCTCGCAATGCTACCTAAAACAATTCTGTACTTTTTTTCCAAAGGTCGGTAAGAAAAAAAAGTATATATACAATTAAATATCAGGTTATTGACCATTTTTTTGTTTGTTTTTGAAAAAAAAATTGTCCGAATAAGAAGTTTTATAACAGTAGCTATGGCAGCATTATAAATTATAACAGTATTATTTTATTGCAATACCATGAATATTGCTATAGCTACAAATATTAACATTAATATTTGTATTTTTAATAATAATATTTAATAATATTACGTATTATTTCCTATTTAAAAACAAATTTTAAAAGTAGTATAGTGGCAAAATTCGTTACGTTCTCTAAAATTACTGAACTAAGAATATTATTTGTATCCATTCGTAGGGTACAGTTCAAATGGATCATCACATTTATTCCTTTTTTGGTTTTCATAACGATCAACTAACGTACATCGGTAATATACATACATAAAGGTTTATTATGTAAATGAGAATAAAGGCGGTCTAGAGTGGAGATTACTTTCTTTCTTTTTCCTGTTTAGACTCCGGTAACTACCGTTTTAGATAATACTTGAATGAGGATGATATGTATGAGTGTAAATGAAGTGTAGTCTTGTACATTCTCAGTTCGACCATTCCTGAGATGTGTGGTTAACTGAAACCCAACCACCAAAGAACACCGGTATCCACGATCTAGTATTCAAATCCATGTAAAAATATCTGGCTTTACTAGGACTTGAACGCTGGAACTCTCGACTTTCCAAATCAGCTGATTTGGGAAGACGCGTTAACCACTAGACCAACCCGATGGGTAGAGTGGAGATTACTGAAATTAATTAGGATCACTACTAAAAAATAGCAAAGTTAATGATATTTTAGTTTTGCTTACAAAACACGTTGGAGAGAACTGACATAAGAATGAGTATATAGAAAAATGCACTGATCCAATGAACATAGGTGAAAAATGAGGACATCATTCTTGAAGAAGCTGATTACTTAAAAATTCATTAAAAAAAAAAATTAAACATTTTTAACAAAGTATAATTTTTTATTTTGTATTAATATTAATAAAATTACTAACCCAACGGGTTGGTCTAGTGGTAAGCTCGTCATCGTAAATCAGCTGATTTTGAATTCGAAGTTCCCAGATTCAAATCCTAATAAAGGTAGTTACTTTTATTCGGATTTGAAAACTAGATCGTGGATACCGGTGTTCTTTAGTGGTTTTTTTTTTTCGCAGGAGGAGGAAAAACCTGCGCCCAGACGCCCGGCAGTTCATACTACCGGGTGTGTGATGTTCCTATCACAGACGGGGACTCACTAAAAAAACTTCCCTTATGAAACAACACGTCCCAGTATCCACCTCGATAGCATTAACTTGAGACGCGTTGTGACATGGGTCACCTAAAAACCGGGTCAGAAGTTTCACATACCTCATCAATGGCAGCGACCCGAGGACCCCTGCCACCTCCGCATATAAGTTGTCCCTTCCCTGCCTTCCCCATGTATACTTAATCCTCCAGCTGTTCCGTTCTTTGGTGGTTGTGTTTCAATTAACCAAATGTCTCAGGAGTAGTCGATCCTGAGTTTGTTAAAGACTAATAATTTACCGGTACAGTTACATTGCACTGATAAGTTCATAATGACATTAATTGTTGTATAAATGCATGAATAAAAGTAAATAAAATAAAAATAAAAGTACTTTCAATATTGCACAAAATATGTGTTTTTTTCAGATTTTATATAACCAAAAACAAAGCTAGGTTATTTATTTACAGATGCAAAACTTGTTATACCCACAGTTTTGTAAAACTCCTTCAGCGGGACAATTGTTTTGGCAAAAAGAAAAAGGTCTATATATAGGTTTATATGTAATATATATATAATTAAATATCAAATTGACCATATACGAGGTACGACAATAAAGTAATGAGACTTATGTGAAAAAAAAGTTGCTTACCGTTTTAGTCATGTTTAGTGTTGTCTCCTTCAAAGTAGTTCCCCTCTGATTGCACACACTTATCCAGCGCTTCTGTTATTGATGGTAACATTTCTGGAACACATTTTCTGTAATATCCTCCAAGACCCTCGTCACAGCTTTTTCGACATCTTGTGTTGTTTGAAAATGGTATCCCTTGACCGCCATTTTGACTCTTGGAAATAGAAAAAATGTCGCACAGCGCGACATCTGGTGAATAAGGTGGCTGTGGTAGAACTGAAATTTGTTTTGAGGTTAAAAATTGCTGTATTGACAGAGCAGTATGGGATGGCGCATTATCGTGATGCAGAATCCAATTATCAGCGATGTTGGCACGGTCACGAAGAACTCGTTTACGAAGTCTTTCTAAAATTTCTTTGTAGAAATATCGGTTAACTGTTTGTCCAGGAGGCACCCGCTCTTTATGAACAATTCCCTTGGAATCGAAGAAGCACACAAGCGTGCATTACACTTTTGACTTTGACGTGCGAGCCTTTTTTTGGTCTAGGTGATGCCTTTGGGCACTGTTGCGAACTTTGGCGTTTTATCTCTGGATCGTATTGAAAAAACCAACCTTCATCACCAGTAATAACACGGCTCAACAAATCTGGATTGATTTCCGTTTGCTCTAACAGATCGGCTGCTACCATTTTTCCGTGTTTCTCGCTGTTGTTGTGTGAGATTTTTGGGGACCATTTTTGCACAAATCTTTCTCGAACCAAGATCTTCAGTTAATATTAGACGGACCGTTTCTCGAATGATGTTGAGTTCTTCTGCAATCATTTTCAGGATAATGTTCGATCAGATCGTACAATTTCACGCACTCTGGTCAAGTTGACATCTGTCCGTGAGGTTGATGGTTGTTCACTGCGGTCTTCATCTTCAACATTCGTTCTGCCATCACTAAAAATTTTATGCCACCGTAAAACTTGAGCTCTTGACATAACCTCTTCCCCAAAAGCCTTCTGAAGCTTACCGTAAGTTGTCGTCGCGTTTTCATCCGATTTAACGCATAAAGAAATGGCATACTGTTTCGCAATATTTTGCGGTTTCATTTCTGTGACGAGAGACACAAACACGTGTTCACTTATTACAGCACAACTCACGACTGAGCAGTTGCATCAATGTGCCGTTTCGACTAGAATTAGCTTATAGACCATGGTCAAAGATGGTGTGCCTACGCAAGCTGCAGGGTTGCCACATCTTGCAAAGCAAAATCAGTCTCATTACTTTATTGTCGCACCTCGTATAAATATAAGACAAGAACACAGAATATTTAGATCCAAGTAAGTCACTACACAAGTAATAGAAATAATTATAAATAGGCTGCTAAAATATTTAGATCACAAATATTTCATATTATAATTCTTCATTTTACAATATTATGATATTAAAACAAAACAAAATGCAAAAACAAAAAAAATAACACAATGTTGGACCGAGAAGGTACCAAATTTTTCGAAGGTTGCGTTTTATATGGGACACTCTGTATATATATATATATATATATATATATATATAAAACAATTAATCATCATTTTGTTAAAATTCATCAAGTTATAGTTGTAAGTTTTAAGTTATAGTTTTAAGTGACTACGTCCGTATTGTAATATTTTATTGTTATAGTATGTATATTAGATTATAGTTTTATATATGTTAGTCATAATTATCCTCTTGAAGATGGCAGAATAGCGGAAAGCGCTCGAGGAATTCAAGCTGGAATTTGGTAAGATGTTTTAAAATCATATATAATAATACAACACGTATACCTTTCTTTTTCCTGTTTAGCCTCCGGGAATTACCGTTCACGCATTACTTTAGAGGATGATATGTATGAGTGCAAATGAAGTGTAGTCTTGTACAGTCTCAGGTCGACCATTCCTGAGATGTGTGTGGTTAATTGAAACCCAACCCCCAAAGAACACCGGTATCCACGATCTAGTATTCAAATCCTTATGACTAACTGCCTTTACTAGGACTTGAACGCTGGAACTCTCAACTTCCAAATCAGCTTATTTGGGAACACCCGTTCACTACTAGACCAA